>NC_053116.1:22524106-22866606 GCF_010015445.1 Perca fluviatilis | reverse complement strand
CTCCATTCTCTTTGGGAAACAACAACAAACTTTGAGCTAGCAAGCTACAAGTTGAAAATGGGAAGTTTTTAAGAAAATGTGGATCGTGCAACAAGGCAGGCCTGCTTGGTTCCATCGAAGAATGATTGTAAAGATTTAATGTAAAAAGAATATGTTTATGGCATTTAATTTTTAACTGAGACTTTGTGGGACCGATTGCCAGGGATTTGCTGTGGACAAAGTACACACAGGGCGATACACTGGTAAGAGCAAATTACATTTAACCATGTATCCAGCTAATTTATATAGCTCACTGTAGTGGCAACTTGTTAAAAACCTTCCTCACCACTGCTTGCAGAATGTAAAGGGTTCTGACTCATGTAGATCACCATGTCCAACTTCAACATACAAGGCTATCCAAAGAACGAGGCTCGTAGAAAGTAAAAAACGGTTTATTCCACGGATGTGATAAAAAAAGAAGATAAACAAAAAGGGTATCCATATACAGTGCTGGAATATCCCAAAACTTTCTTTGTGCTGAAATCCACGATCTACAATCAGCTGTCAGAAAAATTGTTGCTCCACATCCTGCTCTATTGGAGCCTAAACTACACTAACTTCACTTAGAGAAACCAACTCAAAACTGTCCAATAGCAGGACAGACTAATGGAGCGTGAGTTTTAATAGGGCTAAACACATCAAAGCACATTCTATAACATTATTAGGATTCTAATGTATATTGGACTACATATTTTAAATGTCATAAAACATTTTACTATTGCAATGAAAATAAAATACCAAAAACTATAAACAATAAAATATGGCTCTTACACTCACGTTACTGTATTGTGTGAACAGTTAACCTAATGTGGTGTTTTCTTTTGCCGGTGCAAATGTTCCACCAAGAGATGTTCCTTCCCGAGAACACTTTGCAGAGACACTGTCTCTATGACCAGAGCTTAGCGCCGCCCAAGACAATTGTGAATGGTTTAAGGAAATGCAAAGAACCCAGAGCATTTTTTCCCCTAACCTGGAATGTATGTGTGGAGGAGTCAGACCTTACTCCACAGCGTTGTGGAGATAGGTCTGGCAATGCTGACTACTTATTCAATAAAATATCTCAACAACCACTTGGTAGATAAACATTTCCATTCATCCAATTACTTTTACCTCCCAAACTATTCCCATCAGCCTCAACTATACTTTGTGTTTAACGCTAAACAGCAAATGTTATCATGCTAACATGCTAAACTAAGATGTTGAAAATGGTAACATATTACATGGCTTAGTAATTTTAATATGTTCTTATGCATATGTTCAGATAGGCTGGTCTTCTTACTAGAACTGGCAGCAGCAGAGCCATGTATCCACCACAGAAGATGGCAAAGAAGACAGCGTAAACCATCAGCAGGATGTAGGAGGTTGCCATCGGGGAGAGCAGGTTGACCAGGCCACAGAGTATCAGGTATGCCTTGTGGTAGTGGTATTTATGGAACAGGTTCCTGTCTGTCACCCAGCCTGAGGCCAGCTGGGCGATGGTCTCTGTGATACCTGCAATGGAGAAGAATAGGCGAGGCTTATGAATGGCAAAGTGAAACTGTAAGATGAAGAAGAGTCTTGAAGGTGAGACCAAGGGTGAGAAATAAGGTGTGAAAAGGGGATTTCAGTACAGAAACTTTCAGTTTTTTTCTTAGGCTTTAATTGTCTTTATTTCAAAATGTATGTACCCTGAACTCCTTAAATAAAATAAAGTAAGATATCCCTTACTGTTTCTTTAAGGAAGGAGTAACAGAAAAGAGGCCAACTGGAGAATGCATTCAATAAAATATTAAGGTAACAGGAAGCTGCTCTTTGGTAATGGAGTTTTTGATGGAATCCAAAAAACATGAGCATCGCTGCTTTCTTCACCTTCAGATAAAAATGTCTTCAATAATCAAGAAGCTTCACATTTAACATTTAGAAAACAGCTCCAGCCCAGCCACAGATGTCCTAATAACTTTTGTGACACCCTAACTTTTACTCTCGAACCACCATGAGGTCTGTTTTTTAGTGAAATATCTTGACAACTATTGAAGGGACTACCATGAAATCTGGTACACACATTCATGTCTCCCCCAGGATGAATTACATTACATTACATTACATTACATAACATTGTCATTTTGGGTATGTTAGCATTTAGCTCAAAGCACCGTTGTGCCTAAGAGCAGCCTCACAGAGCCATTACTGTGGCTATAGACCCTGAGTCTTGATGTCATAAAACAGTAAATACATTTGTCTTTTGGTGTTGAGATAATCCTGGTGGGACAAACGCTGCCACAGCAGACCACAGTGGTCAGAGGCCGACAGCATTTTGAACTGATGCTTACGCACAAAGAGTTAAATGTCAAAGTCAGCCACGCCACTGAAAATTGTAGTTTGAGGGCAGCTAGGGTAACTATGAAGGCATTCTCCCAGTTACATGCAGGGACTTCTGAGTGTTACCTAAAATCTTATGCAGTAATTATATGCTTAATGAAAAAAAAAGCATGGAAGGGATGCAAGTGTGCATCTATACGTGCGTGCGTGCATGAGTGTGTGCATGCATGGGTGCATGCATGAATGCGTGTGCTAGGGTGGGGCAAATACAGAATGTGAGGGAAGAATGCCGCTCTGCAGCAAAACTACACAGGTCTGCATTAATAACAAGCGTGATGTCTAGACAAGTCTATTTTAAGTCCCATTTGTTCCTGTCCTCGTGAATATTTCCCAAACAGTGGGTGGCAACATATCCTATCTGTTAACATCTGTATTACACTTACAACACCCAGGCAAACTACTCATTTTGCACTCCATTCCATGTGATTGATTGTTTGCTCCAGTTGGATATGATGACTGGGCAGATATGTGCTGTTCTTTGCTGAGGTCAACTGGAATGTGATAGGCGGTGCGGAAACTGCAGTGGTGTATTGACCGCTGCAGGAATAGCTACAAGCAGGTAGAGCTGAGCCATTGATCAATGAAACAAACTGGTTCTATGCAGATCAGAGTTACCCATCCTTTGCTCAGCCTCTGCACCACAACTGCACAGGCTGCAGCCACTGAGTTCAACTCAGTTTGAACTCAAAACAGATGAAAGTTCTGCTTTATATGGACAATATTGCATACAGTTTGTATTACCAAGCACAATATGCAGATTTATCATTATTGTGAACACAGTTACATTAATCTACACAAATCAACATGTGGATGATTAAGGGTGATCATCTACATCTTTACTTTAAGGTTTTTAATGAATTTCACATGAATAAACAATGAAATGCCTCGTCAGCGAAGACCTCTGCTTTCCTTACATAACCAGACACTAGAGCGTTTCTGTCCTGCGAGGTTAGAAAGATGACATGGGGCAGCTGTGCTGTGTTTATGTGTCCTCCTCTAGCGACCCAAGAAAGTGTCCTGGGGTGTCGCCTGCTTGCATGCAGATGAGTTGTGAGTTTGTTTGTGTGTTTTAGCCTCAGCAGGTTGGTTCAGGCCTGCAGCTGTTCCTGTTCAAACTCAGTACACTGCAGTTTAAATTTGGCCTCTCCAAGTAGCACCTTAAGCCAACATTGGGACATTATTAGTTCCGTAGTGCTGACTGGTATAGAAGGTGTACAGTATGCGCATGCCTTTGGGCATTAACAGACCATTGGGTGGGTTGCTAGGCATGGAGAGGTGCCATTCCCTTTGCTTCAAAGAGGGACATTTTGTCACTAGATTAAAGCAAAGGTTTATAAAAAGCATGTTGGTTTTCCCAGCTTCTCTGACATGGCAGTTGGCTTGTCTTGCCTACTCCTTTGTATGTATTGCTGCCTCAGTGCAACTCTGCAAAGTATAAGCCACTTTAGAACTGGACTTGAACAAAATTTGGAGCCCCTCTTGTCACCCTGCCAACAACTTTACTCAGTTAGCTGTTGCTTAGCGACTCCAGTTAGCTCCAGTGTTGGTGGCTGAGGGTTGCCGAACAGACTGACCCGGACGATAGTGGCCTCCCTCCCTCAGCCAAGCCAATAGGCCTCTATGACAAGTGCTGGGTTGGGGAAAGAGGGACTGCGGGACACTGGGATAGTGGCTTTGTGGTGTGGGTGCACAGTGCACATGACCAGAGAATGTGACAGGACAAACGTGTCCAAGTCAAAAGAATCTGTCAGTCTTGCTGCTCCCTGGCACTGATCACTGGCGTGAAGCTTAAAAGTAACCCTACAGACATACAGATACAATTCAGACATCTATCTCCTTGGATTTTGTTACACCTGCATAGAAACAATGTAGAGATTTGGTTTAAGAGCCAAAAAAGAATAGTCGTCAGTTAATTTAACTGTATCCTGTGTAATTTTATATTGCCGTGTTATTTAACCTCAATCCTAGTTTTGGATCAATCCATGAATGTTTTTTCGTTCCAGATGTGTTTCTTGTGCAGGCCATAGTGTTTTCAATTTTTCCCATTTTCTTCAGCAGTGGTGGTATCCAGCTGCTGTTGCACACCAAAGCTGACAAAGGAAAGACTATGTATTCACAGGCCGTCTACTTACCATACATTACTTTTTTTTTTCTTCCAGTACACTGAAACAGTCCTTTAGGCAATCGAGAAGCATTCCCTCAAAAGCCAAAGCATTGATGCATAATTCAAGATTTCATTTCACACTGAAGAGATGTGATAAAAATGTCGCTCCCATGATCACATCCTAAAGTAAGTGATTTTTCTTATCTAAAAGACACATTTCATCAAAGGTAATATTACAAAGGTAGATTACAGACAGAAGCATGTGATTCATAAATGCACCACCCCATCTGGTGCATTTCAATTATTCACAAAGCCTGACCAAGCACTCTTATAGAATTACATGCACATGTGGTCGGTGGCCAAAATGTTAATGCTGTTTTCTGTTTATATGGAGTGGCCTCCATTTGAGAGGGGTGGGTTCAGCAGAATGCTGAACCCACCCACCCTTGCCAGTGGGCCAAAGTTCAGCTTTTATGTAAGCACATTCATTACATAAGACTGCAGAGTCTGAGCAGCTCACAAATAATTAATGCCTAGAAGTTGACTGAGGACTTTTTTTGCATTGCTTCTTAAACCCATTCTTAAAGAAACCTGGACCTCCCTCTCTACAGTCACTGTGAAATCCCTGTCAAAGACAAACAGCAGCAATCCACTGTCCGCTTCATCCACATTTCAGACAGTCAAATGTAGACTGGTGTCTAATCTAGAAGATGGAAATTTGTGCAACAACTTTTGTAATGAGAACAGTTTCACTGATTAAATCCACCAGTTTCTACTTTCAAGCAATTGTTTTAGTTAACCTTCATTTATACAGGTAATCTCATTGAGACACAGGGTCTCATTCCCAAGAGAGACTTAAGAGAGAAGTGTTTTTTCCAAAATATATATGTATATGAATTACAGTATACCTTGTAATTCCTGCTATATACCTACACATTTTGGGAAACACTTGTTTCCACAAGCTGAAACTGTATTTCCAAAAATGTCAAACTATTCCTTAATGGTGAATCACAAAAAGATAGGAAAAAATGTGACCAATGTGTGCCTCACCTGCCACAGAGATGATGAAGGAAGCGTCCATGGCATTGATGCCCAGGGTTCGGGCTCGGGCAGACAGATGGAAATAGGGGATGAAGTAGGCCAACTGGCTGAAGACTAAGGACCAAGTATAGATACAAAAGAATGGGTCCTTTAGCAGAGAGAAATCCAGTACTTTGGCTTTTATGACGGTCACCTCACTCGGCGTGCTGGCATGTGAGGGAAATCCAACAATGGTGGACCCATTCATGCTGCCATTGAGCTCCGCTGAGCTATCTGGAGTTGTGGGTTTACACTGACCCAAGTCATGGTGGGGCTCATGGCCATTCACACCATTAAGGACCAGCCTGGTCAATTCAGGGTTCACTGACTGGTCCTGGAGTCCCTGAGCAAACTGGCCCCCCAGGTTCTCAGTATCCCCATGAGGGGCAGGAGGAGGGGATGGAAATGAGTCTGCTTTGGAGATGCCATTGGATAAGTGAGAGGAGCCATTCAAGCAGCTCTTAGTGCATTCCTTCTCTGAGGAGCTCTTGAGGGAAACAGCAGGGCTCTTTTGAATGGGAGGAGAGGTAGGGTTTGACACAGGAGACTTCACGTTGATGGGTCGCAGAAGCATCCCAGTGGCCACCAGATTCAGCATTAGACCGCCAAGAATTAGCATTGCTCCTGTCGGGGACAAAGAGAGCTCAATATGTCACATTGTATGTGCTGTATTTCTTCTGACACCTGAAAACATACTTACATACATTATAGAGTGTGCACCAATTATTAACAAATTTGTGCTGCATACCTTGCCAAGCATACTTGTCCAGGAGCAGCTGAGTAAACGGAGCAAGGGCAAAGGTCAAACCCATGCCAGAACGCCCAATCGCATACGCTGTCGCTAACCTCCTTCGGAAGTACAGCGCTGTGACCACTGAGAAGGCTTGGTAAAGTAGTGCAAAACCAATTCCTAAAAGGAGTAAAGATGTTATCAATATCAGACAGTGTCTTTCACAGAAATGTGGGCAGATATGTGAAAAAAATGTATGTAGATAGATAGATAGGAAGAGATGTTGTCATGCAGAGGATGACTTTGTTTTAGCTTGTGGTTTCATAGTCATTAGGGAAACAGCAGGTTTTGATATCATTGAGGCATTTTGGCGCACCACCAAATTCTACTCACCAACTATCACTCCCATGCTGATGTAGAGGAACACCACGCTGTTTGCGAAAATACTAATGATGAATCCTCCACTAACCAGCACTGCCCCGGCGATGGAGGTCACTCTGGTTCCAAGCTTGGCACAGGCCACAGAGGCAAGGGGCGCTACAGAGGATACAGTATGGGAAGCACGAATACATTGAATCTTTTTTTCATTTTCAGGTGTTCAAGATCTAAGTGTAAACATGAAGTGGAAAAGTGGCTTCAAATGGTAAAAGCTTTGCTCTCTTCTTTTAAATGAATTGGTGACATGGACAGAGAGGACTCGATTGTATAAAAAAAACTTTGAGATATTATTATCTTTATCTCAATGGCAAGTTGTTGAGTGTGTAAGGGACGTATAAAGAGTTGGCTTTTTTCTGATATTAACCTCCAGACAGACGCAGACTCGACATGATGGAACCGATCCAGCTGATGCTCTCTGACGAGCCTCCAAACTCATCTTGGAATGCCACAAAGAAGATCCCAAAACTCTTCAGTGTTCCCATCACTAGGACGTTTACCTGTGGGCACGCACACACACACAAATATAATTTCTTTATGCTTAATAGGTGTTAAGTGCTTGTTACAGGCTGTGCTCTGTGAAACACACATATGGACACTTAGAAAAAGAAAACGTGGAAATATTAAAATCAACAATTATGCAGTGAGAAGTATTTTTAAATAGCTGGTTAAAATGTCTTTTCGCTGCCACCATCCTATTGGAACTTATTAAAAAGGACCAGAAAACTACATCATTGCCACACATTACACCTGGAATTGATCACAGTTTAGGAAAACTAGTAGTTGAAGAACCATTGTGCTGGGATAAATATTTCCATGTTTGAGAGATGAGGGATCATAACTGAGGTGGACATACCAGAAAGCAATGCAACACCACCATCCAGCCCCAACCTCCATCTGGAGGGTCCTCATACTGGATCTCTTTTTCCTTCTCCTTCTTAGTGGTCATGGCATCCTTCCTGAACAGGTTCATGGCGGACTTGGTTTCACTAGGAGAAGAAAAAAAAGCATCAATAACTTCAATATATCATAGGCTGCCTAATCAGAAGCATTCAGCACATCACAGGCCATATTCTAGCATAACGGTATGTAGCATATCAAGCAGGGTCTTTCTCAAAAAAAGAAACGCTTGATTATTTTCTACATAAAACCCTAGGTCGTACCAGACACCATGCATCAATGGTATAAAAGGGTGAGTTTCTGTTATTTAATGTTCCTATGTGTATTCATACCATTTGCTCTTAGGAAATGCTGTAAAAACAAATTTTAGCATGATTTTTCACTTGTTTAATAGTAAAAACAAACTTAAAACATTTTACTTTGTGATTTATCGATTCATGCATGAAAGGGTTAAATGTATTCAGTGTATGTATTGTACTTGGCTCTGAGGTAATTTGTTTATGGGTCATCTTTGTTTTTTGTTATTCCATTTAAGGAGTACAAGTGGTCTGAGTGCAGGTTGTTAGTGAGCTGGCTCACCTGGGCTGATGAGCTTGCAAGCCTACAAAGCTGGCCAGTTCAGCCTGCCTCACTCTCTCGCAGCCCTCTCAGCTCCCACATGGTCTCCTGGTTTGGTTTCTTTGTGTTATCTTCTCTTTTAGCATACACTGTTTTCAATTTACTATGGCACTTGCATGAACCACATATTTTACTCCCAGTTACATGCACTCCCAGTTAACTTTACTTTTAATAGTTCACAACACATTAATTTGGTTTGCAAACAACATTTAATAAATAGTTTTGACCTCCTGTCTTTTGTGTGTTCTCCCTCTTTTTGTCGGAATTGTGAGCCAGTTCATGACACAGTCCAAATGTCAAACTGCATTATGTGTTTCATCAGTGTGTTTACTTGCTCTTATATAACCTGGTTATTCTCTACTATAACCTGACTTTATAAAAGACAGGGAAAGTGCAGCTGTGATGGCATGGGATGAAAGGAAGTCACTGTATCCAAATAATTAAATCCTAAATCTGAAAAAATTAGCAACTGTGTGGTTTCAAGCTGTTTAAAAATTTGATTCCTAGAAGCAGGTGAAAGGGTTTCTAGATTTTACTCTTCAAAGTTATTCAGATAACTTGGTATAACTGCTCCAGGAACAGGCTTCAGGGTTTTTTGGTTCACAAAATATTACAAAGTTGAAAACATCAACACCATCGAAGCAAACTTTAGCCCATCATGCCGAGGACATACTGCTATACGTGCTGACAAGAATCTTCAATATACACATGATTGTATATATACACTTAATGTAAACACTGCTCAGATAATAAGAGCAAAAGAAAAAGTAACCATGTTTAGCTGTACTGACTTAACACGTTTATTAGTTCATTAGTGTCTACTGTCCGTTACCCTTACAGGATCATTCTGTACCATGAAATGATAACAGATCATTGTCAAACATCACTTATAGGAGCAAATTAAGAGGGAGATTGAAACAGGAAAAGCATATGTAACAGAAGGAGAAGCAAAAACAAACAAAAAGGCATGTAAGAACATCAGCAAGTACCTAAAAGACCCCCCGCTCACTCTTGTGATCCCAAATACACTTTAAATGTTAGACAATTAGTACATGTGTTCAACTGTCCCAACTAAGTGGACTGCAACTTGCCTTTACAAAATTACAGCTATCAAAAGTCTAACAAAACAGAAATTGAAGATACTTTACCAAAGTAGCAAAACACGGTTCCTCTCCCCAAAAGCACCAAGGCTTACTATCCACCAAAATCAGGACACAAGCACTAAAACTACCCATCTAAACCCAACCTTATGGGTTCAGCAGATAGCAGTTAGAGGTATTTAATCTTAAAACAGTGAAACTTGAAAGCACCTGCTATGCAGCCACTCCCAAATCCCATAGACACTTTCAAAGCCAAAGTTGACACCACAGAGTCCCCGAATAGAACCCATGGGTAAACCTTCCAGGGAGACTCCAAAAAAGGCTCAACTAGGCCATGTTATTTTGAACCCACCAAATTGGACTACCACTGAGAACAAAACTGACAAAAGCTCTCTCAACCCCCAAATTAATTAACAAATACTGTCACAACCTACCAATGTATAATTTTCCCAAAACATTGACCACAAAAACCTAATTAAATTTGGCACCCAAATTCAGTTTACCAGAATGAAAAGTTCAATCAAATTGCCAAATTAGAACAGGTTTACACAAATATTATTCCTTTTATTACATCAATGGACAAATACTCATTTTGTCATGAACTGGCTCACGGTTCAGAAAAAAAGAGTGAGAATACACAAAAGGGTGGAGGTAAAAAATGACAGTGTTCTAAATAATGTTATTGACAAAAACTATGAATGAGATATGAACAATCAGTAGAGTATGCGAGTGCAAGTGGAAAACAGTAAATGCATGCTAAAATAAAAAAATAACACAAAGCAACCAAAGGAGACAATGTGGGAGCTGAGAGGGCTGCGAGAGAGTGAGGCAGGCTGAACTGGCCAGCTTTGTAGGCTTGCGAGCTCATCAGCCCAGGTGAGCCATCTCACTAACAACCTGCACTCAGACCAATACCGGAAAGGGGAGGAGAACACACAAGCAGGCCAAGCAGAGCAGACGCAATAGGGGTGGTCAAAACTGGTTCATGGCAGTTTTAGGGTCAGACAGAGTGATACTGGATTACTGAGTGAAATGATAATTAAATGTTTCTTTTACAAAATGTCTTTTAGTGTATGAGTAACTTATGGAGTTAAGATTTAAGCTGTAGGACGGAAGCTTTGTGAAATAAACCATGCTGTTGTTGTGAAGTGATTGAGGAGTGACCATGTCTGTGTTGAGAGCCAGCTGTACTGCAGTTTGACTTCGCAACGTGTCACCTTGCATTACTTTGAGTCTTTCTTGGAACATGTTTACAAAGGATCCTCCTCCCAAGACTTTGACCCATACCTGCATATTTTGAATGAGCCTTTTTAAAAAGAGATGTTGTATTAATGCATGAGCTACAATGGCGTCAAACATGGACAAACAGAACAAATTCTATGTGGAAAACAGCTGGATGCAAGAGCGATGTTGGGGCAACAAGCAAACTCAGCTATATACTGTATAAACATTGTGTTTTCCAGTAAAGCACCTACACTGAATCACAAGGTCACAGAGTGATGTACATTGCAAGTGAGTAGTGATGCATCATGGCTGATTTCATAGTATACACACTGCTGTGAAGATGCTTGGTGAGAATACAAAGACTTGTCCAGTCTGTTTGCTATAGGTTGAAACAGAGAAAGTTCAAAATCTTGCTCGGATACCAGGCCACTAGACCCCTGTTACAGACTGTCTGGTGTCACCAGTTGTCTGGAGGTGAATATACACATGCAGTCCAGAAGGGCCAAGTAAAGTGAACAGGCAGAGTTCAGAAAGACAGAATAACCATTCTTATTATTATTCTGCTGTACCTGTGGGATAAAACAATGTGATTGAAGTACACCAGATCCAACATTGACAATTGACCAGGCAACATAGTCATGATAAAACCTGAAGAAATCAAGGTGGGACATTTTTTGCCGCCTTAGATGCTGGAAAGCAAAGAGACCTTGAACAAAGTGAAAGGATAGGGTGTAGTAAACCTGTGTTTATCACCAGTCTTTTGTAGCTTGCATCACTAACTCAGTGTCACAAACCGGCTCAATGCATGTGACAAAGAGGGGAGACCAAACAAGTTAAAATGCCAATAAAGTGTTTATTGTAAAGTAAACAACTACTATTAATCAAAACAGGTGTGGAATCAATGTTATCAGTAGTGTGTGTGTGTGTGTGTGTGTGTGTGTGTGTGTGTGTGTGTGTGTGTGTGTGTAAGATATGTGGATAAATGACATCTGTAACAAAAGAGATCAAACCAACCCAAACCAAAATATGTGGAGCCTAGGAGAGGGAGAAGGCAGAGAGAGAACAATGAGACATGACTTGTATAAAGTCTTGGTTGAGGCATACCCAGGTGTGCACCAATTAACTAACGACCCCTCCCATACTGCCAGCTCAGCCAGAAAAGCCAACAGCAGGCAGAAAAGGGAGGAGTTGTAACACTCAGTCCGACTAAGACATGTATAAGAAGCAGAGACCATATTAGGCAGAGAGCGGATTAAAAGAAGAATGAATTGGGCCAGTGTATTGCGAAGAAAGTATTTCCCCCCCGCCATATCTGTACACAGTAGTCCTCAGAGTGTGTTTGAGAGCATGTTTGTGAATGTGCCGTGGGTCTGAGGGTTTGACCGATGGGGGATTGGAGACCAGAGCTTTGTAATGGAGTGTAGAGTTTGTTACTGCACACTTCCACCACATATTCATATTGAGCTTTTAGTCTAATATTAGATTTTAGCAGGATTACTTGGTGAATAGCATTCTCCAAAATCTGTCCCTGTGTGACCTATACACCATTTATAGAGCTATAAATCTGAATAGTATTTCCTGAGGGAACAACCAATGAGACACTAACAGATCTTTTCATCTCCACCTTCTGAAGCCTGATTTACGAGTCCCAGTCTGTGCATAAAGGCTGGACTGAGCAAACTGAAAACAGAAGTCTTAAAGTGGCCCTGTGGAGTTTCTTTTAAACAAGAGTAATGTTTACATTCTGTGTTACTTACCAAAGCACATCCTTGAGCTCTAGGTGTTTTCCTTCCTCGTAAAACTTTTGCAATGTTTTATTTTTTTTTAAATACTGCATTGTTCACATCTATGTTTACTAGCTTGCTGGCGCATTGCTGCATATCTTGGCATGTTACTGTCAACTGTTGATTAATGGAATAGTGTAAAAGGATTGGCAGTATGCATCGCATCACCTGTGTGCATGTGCATCATGCAGCTTAACAGTTCTCTACTAGAAGTCAAAAACTCCACAGGGAGCCTTTAACAAAAAAAAGCCTTCAACGGGACAACAACCTCTCCGTTTTCAGAAAAGTGTTGGTTTATATGTACCTGTGTATATATGCCGTCAATGCCGTCAAGAGCATGCCAAACCTGTAGGTGGCAGTGTAACGAGAAGCTCAAGCCCACGTTAGCCAATCAGAATCCCGACAATAGCAACAACAGCAACCAATCACGTCCTCTTTCTCTCTCTCGGCGGGCTAAACCTCCGTTTGTCTCAGTTTACATGCAAACAAAGTTTTCCAAAATCTCCACTTTGGCCCGAGTTTTTAGAAATAATCGTTTTCTGTGATAAAAACGGGGTTTTCGTGTAAATGAGAGGCCAAACCGCAGGAAAATATCTGCGTCTTCCCTTCGTGTAAACGGGGCCTCTGTCCGGGGACCCGTGTTGCATGTTATACAATCTCTCTCTCCCCTTCTTTCCTGTCTGCCTCTAGACCGAATAAATTAATCAATCTAGATTAAATAAATAAATTAAATAAAGGTGAAAATGCTAAAAAAAAAAAAAAAAAAAAAACAGGGGGGTGCGGGTTAAGTTTAGACAGATATGGTCGCTGTGGTGATTTTGGGTGGTTGCTGGGAGGTACAATGTGTTCATAGTAGTCACTATATCCTGTCCACTAGTTTGGAGAATGGATGATTTTGATCGACTTGAATAAATCAGGGCTAGAAGGTTTGTCCCAGTCTAACAAAAAACAATTCCACTTCTATATTGGCAGCGTTGGGGAGTAGTGAACTACATGTTATCAAACTAGTAGTTTTACTACTGGTAGTTTAATTACATTCATATTTGCATAGTAATTCAAATAGTTACATTTTTATCATTGTTTCTCCACTGTAATTGAACCTCCTTTGACCAGCCCTGCACAATTTTTTTTCATCCCGACCGGTGTGAAAGCATATCCAGACAATGCTTTAATAAGGCAGACACTTTGGTTTTGGACAGGTTGCTTATCCAAGAAGCTGGAATTTTAGCTCAACTGTAAAAGAGATTTGGCTATAGTTACCTCCTAAACTTAATGGAAGGGTGTAGCATAGGTGAAGGAAGAACCCATTAAGTTTTGGAGCATATCCGAATCACGTGGCAGATACACTAATTATTTTTCACCTCGCAAGATGTTGGGCAAAAATGTACAAACCTTTCGGCTAATAATCCCACAATACAATGTGTTGCATTTTATACTTAGATGCAAAAGTTACAGTTGTGTGACCCCAAACCTGTCAGTCATGATGCAAAATAATGATCATTCATAACTGTCCGAAATCTCAATTTACTGCTCACTATAGAGAAAACCACTGGCTGTTATATCGGGAGAACTGGATGATCACACCCCCTCCCTGCCTCGACCTCCAGCAGGAGTTACCAGTGCAAAGACAAGGACATGATCCTTCACAGGCTTCTCACTTGCAAAAACTGCCAGTTGTGTTTGATGGAACACATGATCACTGCTTGAAACTGTAGCGGGGGAAGTGTTTTGCCCCTGCACACCCAATCAGTAGTTTTGTGGACCATAATTATCTCACAAAAATCATCTCAGAAAATCATTAACAGGAGAAACCTGGACACAACAGATTTCTTGCTGCTGGTTATGATTTACAGTCCGCATGAACAGAACTTAATCATTGACCAAAGAAATGTCCAGATCCTCCTGAAGTTCTAATATGCCTATATTTTCACCTTTGGAGCTTATTTTGTATTGGAAAATTGTCCAAACATTTTGTTAAACTGTGGCATTGAAATGTCTTAAATTGAACTTACTACCTGTAGACACCCTGATCCATGGAACCGTTTAACATCATGTGTAAATAGTTATGTGTTTAGTTAGGCTTTTATATAGTTATTGCATATAATATAGTATATTGTAAGTTTGTAATTACTGTGTTTGTGTTCTAAAAAAAGCTATAAAAAAACAACTCTTTTGGTGTAATAGTAACACAGCCATCCATTGGGTGGAAGATTCCAGGTGCAAGACCTAGCCAGTGTGTGTTGGTTGTTTGCCAGATCACAAATGTAGTGTAATTAGTTAGTGTGATAACAAAAGTAATAGGCCAACTTAGTTACAAAATGTTTCTTTTTTTACTATAGCTAATGTAGTTGTGAACATGCCAGAGGGTCAACTGTGCTTTGGTTTTAAGGACACACCTATAGGAGAAGACACAGAGTTATGTTGGCATCTCCGGTCTTGGTTATACGGCACGTAGTCCAAATGTAGTGTGCCTGCCTGCTCTGGGTAACAACATCAGCTCAAGTCACACTATTGTGGTGTGTAAAATCTGGGGCTTTTCCATACACGTTGCATGGGGCTTTGACTCTATTTAGGCCATACAATTTTAGTATGAGTTTTTGCACCCAAATAACTCTTTGACTCTAGGCATTGCTAAGGGACGCAACTACGTCATGGCAGGTGTATTGCTCAGGACTAAGCAACACCACCAAGCCAAGCAATTCACCCATTCCGAACAGGCATCTTTTTTTGAACAGCATTGCATTAGTCTATCTAAAAAAGGTCTGTCGGGGGGCGGTCAGTCAGTTTGTCCGTCAACAGCAAAACCATAACACAACATTAATTAAAAACGTCTTCTAACAACTTATGCAGCATAGCTCAGTTCCTATGGTTAGTTGTTAACCTGAGCAGCAACAGCCTCAGCAGCATACGATAAAAGCATTTCTGTGTGTGTTGAGTTACCTGTTTATGCTGATTTGGTAGAATGCCTGATGGCTCTGGAGTTAAGAATAAACTCAAGAGTCCTATTGTCTGAGTGTCATTCTCAGGTGGTCGAAGGGCACTTGTAACTATGGCTGCATCCAGATTAGCTTTACGCCTGCAACAAGAAGTGGACAATGATAAGTGAAGTGAAGTGAAATGACCCAAGAACATGAGAAAAAAAGATGAAATTTGATGCAGGTGCACGCTCACATCTCTAAAATCTCAAAGCAGAGACATAACTAGCCTATCTAAACAACAATGTGGATATAACTGTGTGCCAAGCCATCTTGTAGCTGTTGAACTAATTAATCAGATTACTCAAAACTCACCACAAATTTCTGTACAAAATTGAATGGCAATCAACTGAGCCGTTGTTGATATATTTTAGACCAAAATGGTGGACCAACCAACCGGCACAGCAATACTGCCATTCCTAGAGCCATGCTGCTACCTTGTCTAAAAACTTTTCCAAGTTTGTCACAGGAAATTAACCACAAATCACCAAAATGATGTTCCATACACCTGTGCTTAACTTCCATTCATCTGTAACATGTGTAATTATCAACAAGAATTGTATGTAACTTCCATTTTTTCCCAATGCTTTGTTCCTATTATGAGACATATTTACAAGTGACTGATTGCACAAGCTGTTAACATATTTGGTAAAGAATTGCAGAATGCAGCCCATGAACTGGATTGCAGCAAAATAGTGCTTCAGTCGGTAGTCTGAGTTAACAAATGTTAATTGCTATTAAGATGTATGGTAATGAGGAAAATAAATATAGTGTGCATTATATCATCACAAAAGGTGGTAAAAGTATTTTTTGTGTGGGAAAGATTAGCTATCACAGTAAACAGGCTCTTTTGCCTCTGTGCTTTGTTTAAATCTGGATTATTGCAGGAAACAAGGTTTATACACAAATAAGTGGATCCAAATTGTAATAGCTACTCCAGTAATTGGTGTCTCTTTCACACACAGACATGCCCAAAACTTTAATAAGAAAGGATCTCAAACTTCATTATTGTTTGGCAAAATGTGTCCCTCTTCTGCTGATCTCTGAGCTCTCGCCAAACCCTCGCTGAAGAGGCAAGCTCCTGCAAAAAGTAGGAGAAACCCCACTTTTTCCACAGCTGTGCTTTAAGAATCCTTCCCAACTGCTTTTACAGGTTTAGAGGGCCAACAGCGTTGTTCTGTTAGGGCACATAGTTTTATGCAAACAGACATGTTGTCAATGCACGAGTACAGACCCTGGAGGACAGCTCAATAAATCGTCCTTCTTTTTAGCAGCTAATAATCTTTTCATCAGTTTTAAGAAAAGAGCTGATACTTTAAATATCTGCACATACATGTCTTCAGCTGAAACAGCAGATAATTCTAAGGTTGACACAGTTTCTGGGTGTCAAATGGGACGTTCATGGGGCGTTAGAGGTCAAACAAGAAAATGAGATATATGGTTGCGCAGGCACATTGTACAAAAAGTGGGTCAAACAAAGATCCTCCAACACTGCACAGAAACATTGTGTAAAAGTGAAAAAGGTGTAGTTTGAGAATACAGCACACCTACTGATGTACTGATCTATTTCAATATACAGTGCACACCAAGATCGCACAGCAATACTTGGTAAAATGATACATCTACCTCTGCAGCATTACTGTCCTCATGCCTTTAAAAGTTTTTTAAATACCGTTTTTTTTAAAACGTGTTTGCAGAAAGTAAACGTTTACTCGGACAGTGATGACTGGATATGAAAGGTCCTGTTCAGACTCTCAGCAGAGGTAAACAAGTGTATATATTTTTTTATCCTAACAGGATAGTTTCGTGAAGATAAAAAAGTACCAAAAACATACTCTTACAAAGTACAACTATAAGGATTTGGGCCATGTTCCAACCCTGCTAACCCTGTTCCAAATTGTAGAGCCATGAAGTAATGCAAATTGCAATTTGCATTACTTTATGGCTCTACAATACAGATAAAGTGAACTTATTAAAAAAATTTAGTAACTTCAGTTAGTGAAAAATTATTGTCCTATATCTTTCTCTTTTATGTCATTTCATTTATTTATTTTCTGTTTGCTTGACTATTTCATCCATCAAGGTAAACCCAAATTCACAACCTGGAGCCTCCAACTATAACCACAGCCTTGCTTCAGCCCTGACGAATTGTGAGATTATAAATGCAGCAGAGTGTTTAGCTGAAAGCTTTTGTTTTATAGCCCGCGGAGGCATACACAAAACCGTTTTATTATTGTGGGGAGAAACAGTGTGGTCTTACCGTGTGCAGCTGTGAGCTAGTTGTTATCTTCACTTCACAGGCCTGTTGCATTGTGGCCGTCACTCAACTCCACACTGCTGGGGAGGCAAAAAGGATAGCAGATGTGGAAATTCAGGCACACTGACACTTTAGTGAATGTCAAAGAGGACGTCATCTGTGCCCTCTGTCATCGATAAAAGGAGGCCCAACCTGCACTGACGTAATGTGGATCAAAAGCTTTAAAAAGAAAAACTTTAGAGTAACAGTTTGGAGGGTAACTTCGGAAAAAGTTTGATGTGATAAAAATATTTCCCCAATTACAACAAAACTAATTACAATTTAATTTGAATTGTAGGCTAATGAATTTGCTCGGTCAACTAAATATTCAAAACGATTAATATGTTGACTTAAATAGCAAAGAAGTCCATACCTGAAATGTCATTCACTCCTTGACGCGCTCCAGCCCCAATTTTCAATTAGTTTATTTGGACGCGTAATTTAGGGTTTTCTCGCTCCGGCGTCGCAGGAAGACGTGCTTGATACCGGTGAGGGACTTTTTGGCAGAGAGAAATTGCTGCGGGACCTTGTTCTCCGGGGATGACCGTGCCATAACTTTGCCTCTATGAGCCAGTCCCTCTGAGTTGCATATCGCATCTCAGCCTCAACACCGCTGCTCTGCTGAGGAGCCGCAGAAAGCAAAGCCTTCACTGAGGAGAGCCACGTGACGCAGACGTAGCACTGAAGCTCATCGGAGAGAAAAAAAGCATTGCGGTCAAAACATCAGAGCCACCGCACCGCAGACTTTACTCAGGTCCTGATCAAAGGAGACGCACAATGTGATAGTGTACAACCATGTGCGCAGGACAGCAGTTTTTTTGACCAAACAGTCCTGCAAGGAATTTCTCCGATACCTTTACACGGAGTGAAATCTCCCCGGTGCATAAAAACCAGCATACACCTGGCACTCCACGGTTAGCCTACCTGGTCCCACTCACTCATCCCCATCCCAGGGCGCAACTAACCTAACCTTCATTTCCTTCTGTCTTTGGCCACTGAGGAGGGTCTCCACATCCAGATGTTAGCTACGCCCATGTCTAGTTATTTCTTTTATTTCGGGGTTGATTGGTTAGCCCTCTCTCTTAATAATAATAATAATAATACATTTTATTTATATAGCGCTTTACACTTTACAGTAAAACCAGCACACATAGCACATTAAAAACAGATAAGCAATAAAACCAACACATAAAACAAGCATAATGAAAGCAATTAAAAAAACAATAAAACCAGTAGCTATCAGGTGAGAAATGTAAGACTATTGTATGTGGAAAGCTAATCTGAAGAGGTGTGTTTTGAATGTGTCCAGGTCAGTACAGTCACGGATGTGTATAAGTAGGGAGTTCCAGAGGGAGGGGGCTGCAATGGTGAAAGCTCTGTCACCCCAGGTACGGTTCTTACACCCATTTTCTTCCAGGATTACAGACTCATATGAGATCAGATATGTTTATGGCACATCAACCAATTCAACTCACAAATTACCATGTAGGTGACCCTTCCCTAAAATCAATATATTGTTCAGCCAAATATGACTTCAGTGGCTGCACAGCTGTTTTAATTAATGATTGCAAACTCTGAACCTTTTGTTCATTTCTGGGAAAAATGTCATGCAGCTGCTAAAGACGAAACCACAAAACACTGGGAAAAGGAGAAAATAATGAATAGCGTAACACAGAAGAGGGCAACACAAAGTCTAGTTAATGTTTATTGGGGGTTGTTTTTCTGTGCATGACTGCCTTGAACTGAAGGATATGGATGTTAACAAAAAGACACACACAAAGCATTACCTTGGCTAGAAATAACATGATACAGAGCCTAATTTGTACAGGACATCAATAAAAAAACATTACCTGACAGATTGGGGGTTTCTCTTTTTTTTTTTTTTTTTTTTTTTTTTTTTTTTTTTTTTTTTTTTTTTTTTTTTTTTTTTTTTTTTTTTTTTTTTTTTTTTTTTTTTTTTTTTTTTTTTTTTTTTTTTTTTTTTTTTTTTTTTTTTTTTTTTTTTTTTTTTTTTTTTTTTTTTTTTTCTCAAAGGAATCTCAGTTCATTTATTAGAAAAGGACCATGTATGTTTAATTATGGGATAATATAGAAAGGACAACAGACATGTGGAAACACCAGATCTTTCTCAAAGTCAATTCAGATTGTGCGATCATACTAATGTTCCTGTTGACATGTACATTTCTTTACAATAAAAATTCCTCAGTGAGTCGTGTTGTCTTCAAGATGCTATCTTGTGAACTGCTACTGTGATGGTGCCATGACTCCTCACCAGAATGTTTCTACAAAACAAACAAACAGAGAAAAACTATTTACTTAGACATTCGCCTGATGAACAATCATAATTGATTTGTAATGACCTTTGACTAATAAATCAAATCAACCTGTCTGTCATTCACCTCTAATATTATGTTTATGATGCAGTTTGACTAGTTATTGTATGACTGATCAATACTACACTGATGTTATGACTATATACTACAATTATATTTAGTACCGTCACATGGGAATCAATAGACCCAACTTGCCATGAATAGGGTTTTTTTTCATATAAATGTACTATTTAAAAAGAATAAATATCTACAATGTAAACTTTACTTTAAACCCTCAATAAAATAACATGAGGATTAACGGTCTGTCATATTTTGTTTTGACATTTGATATCTGTCCCGGTCATCAAGTCATTGATTTACACCTTGTTGAGAAATAGTGTAATCTTACCATACTTAGAGAGCAACCTACAAGTCACAACAACGCAGTGGGCTCATCTACAGTTACCATAACGTCTAATGTTTAAAATGGCTTCTTACTAATAATAATCCAATAAGTATTGGTGTAATAGTAATAGTAATAGTCACTGATACCCATGAACCAGAAGAGGTTTTGTAATGTCCAGACGGTGGCAGCATAGTCATGCAAATGAAAATAAACTCCTTTGCCAAGACTTGGGAGCACAGTCGCTCAATCTTCCATTTTTGGATGTCTTTTAACAATTTTTCCTAGATTTATTGATCTCCCCAAGTGTTCATCAAGACCACTACGGACCGACTCCTTAAATTCACTGAGAAAAAGGAGGAGATCCAAGTCAGTCGAGCAAAAAAGACAAAAGGTTGTGTCAGCGCTCACCCTGACTCAGATTCCAGACACACAGTCGGACTGTCTGTTGGGTCTTTAGTAAGAGCGCCAGCTTGTTTGGCCAAAACTGACACAACACCGCCATGTTCATCAGACAGGGAGCCGCGGCCTGGTGGTTGTGAGATACAAAACAGTGTTACTGTACAGAATCAGAATAAGAAAAGGACTTATTGCCAAGTAAGTAACACTTACAAGGAATTTGCCTTGGTTGTTGGTGCATACACAGACATATTAAACATTACTATGAAATAAACAAATTATAAATACAGAAACGGAAACAAATATGTACAATGTAACTGTTAGATTACATGTTGGATTAATGCAGGATGTGCAAAATTGTTGAGGGATGTGCAAAATGTCAGGATATATAGAATGTGCAGAGGGCAGGTACAGTACAGGCCAAAAGTTTGGACACAGCTTCTCATTCAATGTGTTTCTTTATTTTCATGACTATTTACAATGTAGATTCTCACTGAAGGCATCAAAACTATGAATGAACACATATGGAATTATGTACTTAACAAAAAAGTGTGAAATAACTGAAAACATGTCTTATATTTTAGATTCTTCAAAGTAGCCACCCTTTGCTTTTTTGGTAGCGCTGCAAACCCTTGGTGTTCTCTCAATGAGCTTCATGAGGTAGTCACCTGAAATGGTTTTCACTTCACAGGTGTGCTTTGTCAGGGTTAATTAGTGGAATTTTTTCCCTTATTAATAAAAAAGCAAAGGGTGGCTACTTTGAAGAATCTAAAATATAAGACATGTTTTCAGTTATTTCACACATTTTTGTTAAGTACATAATTCCATATGTGTTCATTCATAGTTTTGATGCCTTCAGTGAGAATCTGCAATGTAAATAGTCATGAAAATAAAAAGGAAACGCATTGAATGAGAAGGTGTGTCCAAACTTTTGGCCTGTACTGTATATAGTCCAGGATGTGATGCCTTGTTAATAAGGCTGGCTGCAGAGGGGAACAAGCTGTTTCTGTGGCGTGAGGTTTGGGTCGTAATGGGCCGCAGCCTCCTGCCAGAGGGGAAGGGTTCAAAGAGTTTGTGGCAATTCAGAACTGAAGAAATGTCAAAAGAAGCAATACTTAAACGTTCTCCTGAGGCAACGGAAGAAAGAGAAATCAACACGTTGAATGATTACTTCTTTTTGATCAAGGAGACAATTAGATTGCTTTTTACTACTGTCCGCCTAACCTCCTCCCTTGAAGTAGACTCTTCTGGTTGCCTGGCAACCTCAAAGTCAAGACAAGACTCTAGGAAGTCACAGCACCCGGCCACAGTCCGGCACATAAATCCTCGTAAAAACCATAATTTGTTGTTTTCACATTTTGTTTTTTGTACGGATTAAACAAACAATATACTGTATAAAGTGTTAACCAGTGAGTTTTTAGTGGCTTCTTGTTATCTTTGGACAGAGCCGGTCTGTCTAATTCTCTCTGTTTCTTTGTTCTAAGCTAAGCTAAACCAGCTGCTGTAGCTTCATATTCCTTGAAGAGCATGCCTGCTGATGTTTGGGATGTGTGACATGTGAAATGTTCAAAGTTGTATTTCCATGTATGTAGCTGCTGTAGTTGGACTGGATATGGTCTGCAATTAAACGTTGTGGTTTATGTGACCAAATACATCTCTGACAACAAGAGGTAGTTTTGGTTTTATTGTCTTGTGTAGTTTTTCTCATCTTAAATGTATTTCAATAGTCAGGTGAGAAAATCACTAATGGAAAAAAGTCCTAAAATGATACAGTGTAAGTCAAGTCAATTAATTTGGTGATATTCAGTACTGCACAGAAAAGCTGAGTATCCACATTACAGTTGTCAGTGAGCGTGTCATATGCTATAATGACTTTGTTACTTCACTTACGTTAGTGATGCTCACAAATAACTAGGGTTGGGCATCGAGAACCAATTCCTAATCGGAATCGTTTCAAAAATCCCGATTCCATCGGAATCGTTTCTTTATTGGAATTGTTTGGAGGATTTGGTTTCAAATCTGATCATAGGTTCCAAATTTAATATGCGCAAGTTTTGGTTTCCGTAGAAGCCAGGCGCTTGTTGTGTTGCAGCCGTGCAGCACAGTAAGCGGAGCTCTAGTGTGGCTTTATTTTGCATTGTAAAAGCTGTAAAACTGCAACCCACCTATGAATCAAAATAAAACTTTCCTCTTATTTGTGAAATAAGCATCTAACCTGTTTCAACTCCACCACTCAAAGAATCGGAATCGAGAATCGATAAGAACCGGAATCAAAAGGAAGAATCGGAATTGGAATCAGAATCGTTAAAATCCAAACGATGCCCATCCCTACAAATAACCTCACTTTGTTATATTTTTTTAGCAGCAATGTTACTGAGAATATTGCTCGACCATGTTATTTGAGTAATTCCTAGTAACAAGCAATTATGAACTTTGTGAAAAGGATTGGCCTTGGACTAATTAGGACCCAGGTTGGCACAAAAAGACCGGCAGTAAGTTTTTTGTGTACACATTTAGAAATGTGCATTTTGCAATTGTATCTAGGGTAATTTTAATGATCTTTAATGAGGTGTTGGAGGGGATTTACATTTTGTTTTTCTTAACAGTTCCCTTTATTTTTCTATCTTCTGTTTTACATTACTCTTACATAAGGCACTTAGTGTGAATAGGGGACATACCAGAAAGTTGAACATTGACAATAAGAAACCAGTAAATAGACTGTTGACACTGGTGTTTCTATGACACAAGTTAATTTAGTTGACTGTAGAGAATATTTGACTTTATTATTGGGTTAGGTCTAAATGTCAGATGAGTTTGGTGTCTTCTGTTATAATGACTTATTTAAGCCTTTGCTGTCTTGGCTTAAGCAATGATAAAAGGGACATAAAGTGCTGTGCTGAGAGAGAATAATTTGGTGATTCAATGTAAAGGAATACTCCACCCCAAATTGTTAATTAGTATATTACTTTCCACGTGTGACCTTGAATTCTTTAAGAAAACTTTATGTTTGACCCATTCCTCCATGGTGAAAGAAGAATCCCAAAAAAATCTTGATAACGCCCTATTACTCCAATGCATCAAAACTACTGCGTTCACCATCGAGGCATACAACAAAAACAAAGTTTTCTTCAGGAATTCAAAGTAACACGGGGTGAATAATTGATATACAAATTATAATTTGGGGGGGTGAAGTATTCATTTAATGTTTTGATAATTGTAACAGTGTTTCAGAAACTGAGATTAAGCTATTAAGAAAATGGACTAATGATGACTCCTAGTTGTTAAAAATACCAATAACATCAGCCGGTTGTATAGGTTGGGGGTGATTTTAGGGGAGCTAACAACAGTTTACCTGATGGTCGGCTTGAGTAATTTACTGACTGATGCGTTTACTCTGTTTATACTCCTCGATAAAAGGCCAGTTTGGTTGGTGTGAATACATTTAAGCAACATGTTCCTATAAATCTCAGGTAGAAAAAGTAACTCAGTGTTTTCTTACAGCCCAGGTTGTGTCCTTGTTGATCCGTGCAAAGCACACCGACAACTGCTGGATTTTTCATGCTGCCAACAACACAGACAAAGAGCTTTCAGTCGTCTTTAACGTCCCAACAGTCAAAATACGAACTCAAACAGAGTGTGGTATTAACTTACGTATCATCGAGATGTTGTTCGAGGGTGGACTCCATTATTAACAATCGTAAATAACTGCAAAAGTCAAATTCTGTGTATGAATATTACTTGTTTTGGTTGTCTGCTTCCTCAGTTTCCGGTTCAAATCAGCTGATCGTCACGTGCACTAAGGGTCCCTGCGAGGACTACACGAAGCGCGTATAATGATAAACAAAACAAGAAAAGGGACTGCGTAATACTTGTAAGCAAGCACATATAGTGTATCATTAGTTAAGTGTACGATGTGTAGTTATATGGATGCAATGTACGCACACACACACACACACACACACACACACACACACACACACACACACACACACACACACACACACACACACACACACACACACACGTATATTGTTTTGCAAGTTAGTGTATGGTCTAAGACAGACCAAATATATTAGAGAACAAAAACAACTCTCTCCGAAATCCAAAACCTAGAGTGCTAAAACTCAAATTTGTGATGTCTTCATAGTCTGGATCTGCTCCAGCCTCCATAGGCAACAAATTGGGAAAGATGTTATAGATGACACTGAGAGCAGCCAGGGGAATGTTCTGAGTATATGGGTACATTTTCTGTTTCAGAACTGAGAACACTACAATAGAATAAAGCTTAGTCGGGTATAAAGAAGAAAGCAAAATCAACAAAGTCCCATTAATTGTCTGTGGAGTAGCTCCAGACTTCATACTTGATGCCATCACAAGTTTGAGACTCACTGCTAAGGGTTCTGTGAAGTAAGTGATATAAATTTTCCTAGGCAATTAAAATAACAAATTGAAATTCTTTATTTAGGTGGTGTTCCTCTTAAAGCTATAATTACCAACTGGGTAGTGTTTATATGTCCTCGGGAGATTTCATATTCTACTATCAGCATTTGATATATAAGCTTAATATAGGCTGCTTAATATCACTCCTGGCTTCTTCTATGTGGCTAGGTCCTCATTCCCTAAAATCATTTTCTAAACTGGATTAGTTATAAAATGAAACCCTGCCTCTCTATATTTCCTCATGTCACTCTCTTCCTCCCCGCCCCAGTGAGAAAATGATTTGGATATTCAGAGTTGCATAAATATAAAATTAGATTACTTGAGTTAGTTATTTCCTCCTGATTATATACTAATCTTTATTGATAATCTGTTCCCATTTTTTTCTCAAGCATTTCACAGGCAGTCACAATCAGATGACTCTCAAAATAAGCTGAGGTTGCCCAAAACAGCTCCAGTATCACATGCTGCTTAGTCATAAAAAAAAAGTTATTTGGAGAAACAATAAGTCCTTGTTTGACACTCAGATTTCATAATTGAGAATTAAAATCATCTTCAGCAACAAAATCAACATTAACATCAGATTCATCATAACAGGCTGGTGCAAACATCTTTCAGCATGATAAACACTTGAGCAACATGATGTGAACTTTATCAATGCTTGTACTTTATTGAACATAAAATATAGTATTAATATTATGAGTCTAAAGCAGGGACCTTGTTTCTCACAGCCTTTTGTTGATGGATTTTGTGTGTTCTTCTAAAGTTAGCTGGAGGCCACTGGGCTTACCTCCCTCCATGATTTCTGCTGCCTTTCCCAAGACGGCGAGGAATCAGTGCTCCTGCTGACAGAGCAGAAATGGGTGAATGTAATTATTTGGCCGCTGCATTGGAGGAATCCATCACCTGCGCAGCAGCAGGGTAATGTGCTGCTGACTAAACCATGGGGTACACTCTCATCCTCTCCTCTCCCTCTCCTCTGCGCTCTCTCATATTTCTCTCCTCACAGCTTAAATCAGAGCCAGGACGCTTCCTCTGACAACCTGCTGCTCATCACTGTCCAAGCACGCACGTTGGCAAACACACGTACAAGTTTACACACACACACACACACACACACACACACACACACACACACAC
The DNA here is from genome assembly GCF_010015445.1 of Perca fluviatilis. Lineage (NCBI taxonomy): Eukaryota > Metazoa > Chordata > Actinopteri > Perciformes > Percidae > Perca > Perca fluviatilis. The sequence continues at coordinate 22,840,272 of NC_053116.1, read as the reverse complement.
ACACACACACACACACACACACACACACTATTATTTATGTATTTTAGCACACAATAAGAATCATTTATCATATTCCGTTATCCATCAAGTGATACTTTAGACAATAAGCAATGACAATGAGGTATAATTAAATAAAATTTTATTGTAGCCAAATTTCACAAATCACAATCTGTACATCTTAAAGGGGTGATAGAATGACTATATAGGGTATTTCACACTGTTCCTTAAGGTCTCCTAATGGGGTATGTAACATTGGTTGGGCTGAAAATGGCCTGGTTGATATTTTATTGGCCCTTATCCATCCCTGTGTTTTGGCCCTATTTCTAATAAGCGCTTTTCTTCCAAATATGATATGCTCATGAATATTTAGATGAGCTGCGCGCCGATTGTTTGAGCGAATCCCCATACACACACATTGGAGACGAGACAGTAGGTCTCATATTCCAGACACTGCAATGTTTCATTACCAAATTCACTTCTGAGACTTTTTTATGCGAGAAATCAACTATATAAAGCTCAATTATGGGCCGTTTTACGAAAAAATTGATGGCTAATTGCAAATATGGTAAGACGTGTCGGACTTTAGGAGCTTCACACAATCTGACGAGAAAGCAGGGCGGCTGCCGGCATAACTATATTTACAGTTTGAATTTCGTCACAGCACTTGTATCACAGCTACCCCAAGGTCTTACAAAAACTAGCTAACAGTTGTGTCGGATTTCAATTTCAGGCATTTTTGTGAACGCGAGGGGTCTTGTTAGGAGGAGCAGCTAGCTAGCTAGCTATGTGTCCCATTCAATACAATGGGAAAAGATCGCAGCTAGCTAGCTACACTTTCTATATAGTATAGTATATTTACACTTTGAATTTCGTCACAGCATGTATTTCACAGCTATCAAAAGGTCTTACAAAGCTTAGCTAACACTTGTCAGATTTCAATTTAATGCAATTTTGTGAATTTCAGAGGTCTCGTTAGGAGGAGGCTAGCTAGCTCTTATTGATGGACTCCAGCTCACCGCGGGCTCTATCAATGAGACTCGCGGACAAGAGGCGTTTATTTCCCTGATCGTTTGTTTAAATAACTCAACACACATCCATTATAAGATTAACTGGAACCTGCGGTAAGAGATTGCGGGTGTAGCAAGCTCGCTGACCGCGCTCTCAGTCACACACCAGCCATTTAGCAGGAAGAGGGGAGGGAGAACAGCGAGCTGCAGGCCGCGTTTGGTAGTCCGATGTAGCAACCCAGGCAGCACCGGCCGGTGAACTCCGACACACATTGCAATTAGCCATCAATTTTCGTAAAACGGCCCATATTTGAGCTTTACTAGTTGATTTCTCGCATAAAAAAGTTTCAGAAGTGAATTTTGTAATGGAATAGCAGAGATCTGCGTGACCTAGCTAGATTCAGAAGACTGCCTGATCTCAGGTCAGTTGTGTAGCCTATGTAAATGTTGGGGCCATACCCGTCGCTATGGGCGGGCCATAGGGGGCCGGGCCCGCCCCCAAAAATGCTTGTGCCCCCCCACTTGAGGCACAGATCTCTTAAAAAAATTACTTTAATTTTATATTATCATAGTTGCTAATTTTGTGTTGCATTAATGTTGCATTCTTTATCATTAAAACATTATAAATATAAATAAACAATGGTGTGATTTTTGTTTGATTGATGGGAATCTACACTGCAACAGCCTATCACGGCCTTACTAAAAAGAAAGTTAGGCTACGACGTGACGTAGCCTACGTCAGTGTAGCTGCTCAACAGTTACCGCACATTTTTGAAAGCTGGATGAGTTTTCGCCGGCTTACTCGCTTCAGTTCCTCATGGTAAGTGGTTGAAAAGCCCACCAACATTCTCCTCTGCCAAACTGGATACGACACCGACGCCTCCTGATGTTGTCGTTGGAGAAGGAGTCCCTGGACGACAGTCTGAGCCTGATGCTAGTAGCTCCGTGGAGCCCGACCCTGGGCCTGGCAGGACCTGCAGGTCAAGTGCAACTGCGACTGGGGCAGCATTTGGGCCACAACTAACTGTTGAATCAGGGGGTGTGACGGAGAAACCCGAACAGGTTGTGTTGAGGAAATATCCAGTCAAAATGTTTGGTTAAAAAAAAAAACGTAGCTGTAGCTGGTATTTGAACAGGGACTGGCTTGCGTAGGCTACTCGGTGGAAAAGGACTCCGCATTTTGTTATGCCTGCAGGAAATTCACATCTGTATCATCGGACGCGACCTTCTTCATTAAGGGGTTTAAGATTTACAGACAAGGGCTTAAATAAGCATGCAGCTTCAAATGACAGGAGGGACTGGAGAAAGGACATGCTGCCTCCACTCAAAGTACCGGGAGGTTCGAAGTCTCTGTGTGTGTGTGTGTGTGTGTGTGTGTGTGTGTGTGTGTGTGTGTGTGTGTGCGTGCGTGCGTGCGTGCGTGCGTGTGTGTGCGTGCGTGCGTGCGTGTCTCATGGCACATGCATAGCAATGCATATCCTTCTATTGACTGCTTTAAAATGCAATGTTTGAGAGATGCTTCTGGTGTTACATCTAATATGTTGTATAGTCAAGTGTTTTATGGATATTCATAACATTGCTTCTATGTAATGTGTTGTAGGCTATATAGGCTACCTGGTCATATTGCTGTTGGTTATGTTTAACGTGATGATTACGTGCGAATAGTATAACAAGAGTATATGATTATTATACATATACGTACTGTACGCCAATAATAATTGTGCCCCCCCATGTATTTCATGTGCCCCCCTTAAGACTGAGGTCTAGCAACGGGTCTGGTTGGGGCGTGACAAAGAGAGAGACTAGAGCCAAATGAGGAGGAGCCGCCGAGTTGACGTCAACTCAGTGGCTCGTTGAGATTTGCCCGTTTTCAGAGGCAGTTTAAATTGTGAGATTTGCAGAGGAAAGAGGTGTCAATGGGCTTTTGAGATTGTATGTATGTCCTATTTACCGGTACCCATCAAACTTTTTCAACTTTTTTTTGTCATTTTTCAACTATGACAAGGTAAAATCGGTTTTGCATTTTATCACCCCTTTAAGACACTCTATTTTCTTTGACCCTCGCATCAGATAAGAAAAACTCCCCCCAAAAAACCCTAAAGGGGGAAATGGTAACCTCAGGAAGAGGAACTGAGGAGGGATCCCTCTCCCAGGATGGACAGACGTGCAAAAGAATTGCGTTTATAGAACAGACCAGCATAATGAAATTACAGTATAAACAATCCATATGCCATAATGATACATAGAAAGTGAGGAGAGAGAGAGAGAGAGAGAGAGAGAGAGAGAGAGAGAGAGAGAGAGAGGATTTAGTAAGGAGTCTGAACCATGTTATTCTTTCTTTCAAAAAAAGACCAAATATGTTAGTGTCAACATTTAACAAATACAGTTATAACAGTAAGATCATATGTATCACACTGATTGCAGAGTAGCTTGTGTGATAAAGCAGATATGTTATTGACCTTATAGGCCTTATTTTCTCAGTGTGAATGAACTGCAGCTGAAGTTGATAGCAGCTGTCACAATACATGGCATCCTGGCACACATATCCCATAATAAAATAAGGAATATCACTTTCCCTCCTTACATGAAGCCCAGTTCATGAGTCAGCCTGTGGTAATTTCAGTAAACTCATTAAATGACTTTGATGTTGATTTGTCTTCACACTGATAAATATCTCTGTATTTCATGGCACCTGTGCCCTTTTTCTCACAAAGAGGTGTCAGATTAATTTTAGTTCATATGAATGTCTACTACTTGTTGAGTAGTTTTGCATATTTTTTGTGTTGGCCACAAAACCACTGAGTCATGGAAACTCTGTCAAGCAGCTGTATGACCAGACACTATATGTAAGTGTACAAGTAGAGGGGACTACTGGGAGCCTCCATCATCCGTCATCCAGATGAGTAAGATGACGAAGCTATTAAGGAGACAGGCAGAGAGAGGGCGTGGGGAGATCTCAGAAATGGCGAGCGAGGGAGGGTTGGGTGAGGGTCGGAGGTGGATAAAGAGAGGGAGAGAGTGTGCCCCCTCCCTGAGGAGTTCTGGGAACCTTCAACACTGACTGGAAAGCCGAGGATCCAGTGTGAGGTGCCGGACAGACCGTTAACAGCTGTTGTCCAGTGTTGTGGGTGTTGATAGAGTCCAGTTCTCCTGTTGCTGACATGGGCTTCAGGGCGGTGCTGCTGTCCTTCCTCCTGGTATCTCTCAGCTGCTCCAGAGGAGCCATCATCACAGGGGTGAGTGAGAGGCTTCTGGTTCTGCTGCACACTGTTGAGTCATTTTTTATTCTGGTATTATATCAGTTTATTACATTCATGTTTAATCTGTTTTTGTTTTTAATAAATGACTAATCACTCCATTTACTCTTTTGAGATTAAAGTAAACATTACATTGCTATTATCTTCTCTTTCTGTGATTGTCTTATTTCCTTTTGAAAATGAAAATATGTGATTTCACAAATGACTTACTTACTCGGGCTGCAACTTGCAAATTATTTTTTATTATTGCTTAATCTGTCATTTATTTCTTTTGATTAGTCAATTAATCGTTTAGTCCGTAACATGTAGAATAATGACAGATGCCCATCAGAAGTTTCCTAAGCCTAAGGTGATGTCTCCAAGTTGCTTGCTTTTGTCCTATCAAAAATATTGAATTTACAACTATATAAAACAAAGAATAGCAGCAAATTCTCACATTTGAAAAGCAAGAGTCAGCAAATGTTTGGCATTTTTTCTTGATAAATGAATTAAATTAAGTTATTATTACAATTGGCAAATTATTTTTCTTTTGATGGATTAATCGACAAAGCAAATTGTTTCAGCACTAATTCTGTCTATGCATTGGGAAGTGTGCTGTACGTGCAGTCAAACCTCTATATAGGTATGTAGTATGTTTTTAATACTATCCCTTGCCTTTTGATTTTTGGTGTGCTTTTCTCATGTTCAAACTATATGCAAAACACCTATTATGCAAACAATACAGTTCACTTTTCTGGATAATTAAAAAAAAATTTATTACAAATGACTGACAGGAGACCACATCCTCCTCCGCTTCAAGACCAATGGAAAAATGAGAGGAAATTATTTCAGTCCTCTGATTGCTATTCATTTGTAAATGGATTAGGGAGATGACAGGCAATGGATAAAGTGGCTTTCACTGTTAGAACATGAGAGGGCATCTCTATTACGATAAGTAAAAATGAAATAGATTCAAATATAAAAAGGAATCTCTAGTAGCATAAATACAACTGAGTCACTAGCAACAAGAAGAACTCTTCTTGTCTGTCACTTTTATTATCTTCCGTCTGTCCTTTTCCTCCCTCGTCTCTCTCTCTCTGTCCTGCAGGCCTGTGAGAAAGACGTGCAGTGTGGTTTTGGTTTTTGCTGTGCCGTCAGTCTTTGGCTGAGGGGCCTCAGGATGTGCGTCCCAAGAGGTGTTGAAGGGGACGAATGCCACCCATTTAGCCACAAGGTGGGGAGAAATGTGATGTCACTAATCTTCACACACACACACACACACACTCATATGTGTTTTCTGTGTTAGTGGAAATTCAGATTATATCAAGCTGCTGTCAGGTTGGCTGAAGCTTTAGAAAAACTGCTGATAACTGCAGAGACTATTGATCTTCTCCAGAGTGAACTGACCAATCAGAGCCATACATCATTTTGATCATCTGGACATGGCAACAATTAGTTCTGCTAACACCACATCCGTCTCTGAATTCAGATTTTTAAAGACCTGCAGCTCCACTTGTCAGCTGATGAAGGATTTAAACTGTCAGATTATCCCTCCCCCTCCTTTCCTCACTTGCAGGTGCCCTATCCAGGGAAAAGGCAACATCACACCTGCCCCTGTCTCCCCCACTTGGTGTGCACCAGTTACGGTGAAAGCAAGTATAGATGTACTGACGACTTCAAAAACCTGGACTTTTAACAGATGCCCAACATTCAGATGAAAAAGAGCAGAGCAGAAACAGCATCCTGAGTGAAGACATGAACAGGGTGTGGATCAGAAATGCATATTTAATCTTCACTGGTTGTATTCTTTGTGTGTTTATATACTATAATACATAGTTTGGATTCTATCAATACACACATCAAGGACAGAAACGAAAATGTCAAGAGAGTGTAACCTATTAACAAGAGCCACAGCAGACATCTGACACTTTTTACTTTTTAAAACAAAGAAGGTATTTGTGAAACAATTGAAACATTTGCTGTTTTGTTTTCATGCTCACGTTATGGTAATTTATCAAGAGAAATGTATAAATATTATTGCCGATGAAAGTAGCCTATAATAACAACATTGTTGTTGGATACTTGCTCTGTGGACCTTTTTCGTGTTCAGTTTATGTTACTTGATTAAACATAATGTGTGTTGATGTCACGTGGTTTTAATCACGGTCTGATTATGATGAAGGTCATGTGCATAATACCCTTTACTTCCATGAGCAAACTCATGACCCTGATATGTAACTAAACTGAGGACCTAATTAACTGACAAAGAGCAATTCCACCAGGACATTTTCAAAAAAGATTTAGCTTGGGGTTTTTTTCTACACGTTTTTCACTTACAATAGAGCTTAACAAACTCTTACAATTGATTTTCTGCTATCTCAGATGATGCAATTTTCTAATGTATGGATGTCTTTTTTACATTAAGTGAAAACAAAGCAGCTGTCATGAGAAACAGACTGCCTTTTGTCCTGCTTACAGCATCTTTGTGTAAGACATTGAATTCTTCACCCTCTGTTTAATAGAAGCACATAATAAGGGTATATGAATAATATATTATTATTAATAGTAGTAATAGAAGCATTTGTATTTGTATTGATAGTAGAAGTATTATTATTACTAACGTGTTTATAAAAGACAACAAAAAGGCTCAAATTAATTTAATGGATTTAAATACACAACAATAAATCACCAGAGCTATTATGAGCTGTGGTGGAATGTAACTGAGTACATTTACTCAAGTACAATTTTGGGGTGATTATACATGAGTATTTACTTAATGCTACTGTACTTTTTACTTCCATACATTAACAGCTATAGTGACTTTGCAGATAAAGTTATTATAGTACTTTTACATTTTACTGCTGATACTTACCTAGTCACTTAAGTCACATTTTGATTGCAGGATTTTTACTTGTAATGGAGTATTTCTATATTGTGATATTACTACTTTTACTTTACACTATAAGAATCTTAATAATTTCTCCACCACTGTGCTTAAAGGTTACTTTGGGTATTTTATAAATTCACTGCAAAAACATATTTTGTGAAAGCAGATTCAACCCAAGGTTATGGAAACATGAATATGAATGATGAATTTTGAATTTGGATTTAAAAGATTTCATTAAATGTAATATCAACGATGTAAATATGCTATAATTCACTTTCCAATCAAGGTCAAACTACAGTAGGCTATGTGTACTGGGTTAGCTGCATTTTGTTATCCTTTGTTCATACATCACGCCATTTCACCGTGTCTTTGTTTTGTGTATCACTTTTATCAGATAACCCTGCCCAAATAACCTCAGCTCACACCTTTGGAAACCTGTGGAAAGTTTCTGTATCAATGTTAAACAGTCCAGCTCTGGACATAAAATCTCCTGATGTCAACACATTAACATCGGTTAAACGCTTATCTTGCATCTAATATATTCAAATGATCTGTTAGATAATAAAAGTCAATCCTCTGACAAGTTTCCTTTAAATAACTATTTTTGCTGTTTTCTATGACTTCTTGAGTAAATGGAAATAAATCAACACTGCTGAGATAAACATTAGCACTATTCCATTTTGCATGACTGATTTCTTTTCAGTAAAATAGTAGAAACATTAAAACGAGTGGCTGTTGCACAACTTTAAGCACAGTATCTCTTAACAAACTGTACAAGCAACATACAAAATATCAGCTGCATTTAAAAAAGGATACTTGATTTTACAGTAAATTGTTGCTACAAAATATGCTTAAAATATAATGTAAAAGGTTTTTATTGTTCATATGTTTAATGGGATATTTGCTCCAAGATAAGAGGCTTCATATCGCATATCTCTTATCTCTTATCTCCATCTGATACATGATATCAAGTTATGTGGAAGGGCATTTTATGAGACACAACCTTGATTTATTGTATTTAAGGGCTGGTTCCTGCAAATGGAACTTCACTTCTCTTAGTCCACCAGTAAAGTGACACAATGAAGTGGCTCGTAGTCCTGTCAGCCCTCGTGGCTTTCTCCGAATGCCTCCACAGGTAAGTCTGACCTGGCTGGTTGAAAAGGAATCCGTTCCTTCATTTCTTTGACATTTTAAACCAGAATTGCCTGAAAGGCAATCTCTCCATCTAGTATTCCTGAGGGAAAGTCTAAAGGCCATCTTGCTTTGAGCTATCATACTTTTCAAACTTGCACAAAGCTCAAAGTAACGCCTACTTATTTCTCCAGCTATAAAATGGTGGACATCTGTGTGTTTTATTCTGATTCTTTATTCATGTTTCTGTGTTTAGGATTCCCCTGATTAAGGGAAAGACTGCCAGGCAAGCTCTGCAGGAGAAGGGACTATGGGAGAAGTACAGGTTGATGTATCCATACAACCCCATGGCCAAGTTCGACCAGAGCGGTATTGAGTCCATGACCAACGATGCTGACGTAAGTCCAGACCAGAGACAACATTTATAGAGTAGTTCTCCTAAAAAAATATACATCCACTACTGTTGCTGAAACACTTAAAAATCAAAACATAATTTGTCCTCTTGTGTCCCCCTAGTTGTCTTACTATGGTGTGATCTCCATCGGTACTCCTCCTCAGTCCTTCAGCGTCATCTTTGACACCGGCTCGTCCAACCTGTGGGTCCCTTCAGTCTACTGCTCCAGCCAGGCCTGCCGTAAGTGTTACTGAGACTACCAAGCTGTTAGAAGTTGGCTGATGTGCTTCAAACACAGGGGAAGAAAGTAACTAACTGTATTTACCCAAGTGCTGTATATGAGTACAATGTTGAGGTGTTTTAATCGCTTAATACTTTAATTGAGTATTTTTATTCTGTGCTACTTTATTCTGCTTTTAAATCCACTAAATTTGTCTGACAGACGATTGTTACTTGTTACTTTGCAGAATAATATTTTAGATACAAAACATGCAATTATTCTACAATGCATATATTGTTATAGATTAAATGAGCTAACCGTGTATAAACTGAAGTAGTAGTACAGTAGCTCCACTTTCACCAGCTGCAACATACATAGCAACATATCAGTAGTATAATTATATTACAACGACAGGAATTCTGCAACATTAGTATTTCATTTCATTTATTTATTTGTATAGCACAAGTAAACACAACAGAAGTTGACCACTGTGCTTCACATAACAAGAGTCAGGAAAGATAATAGAATAAAACATCCTTCAGACAGCAAAAAACATAGAATTATATTATATATTATTATTATTAAACAAGAATTATTATTACTATTAAAATAGTACTTCTGTCTTTGACACTAAAATATATTTTGCTTCTAATATATACTAAAATATATTTTGCTTCTAATATGTATGCACTTCTACTTAGGTAAAATGTCAGGAATATAACTTGCAATGCAGTCTTTTTTGTTTGTTGTATTTCACTAGTAGAAGATTCAATTACTTGTTTAACAACTAACACTTGGCAAAAAAATCCCAATCCTCTGCAGAGAACCACAATAAATTCAACCCACAGCAGTCCAGCACCTTCAAATGGGGCAGCGAGTCTCTGTCCATTCAGTACGGCACCGGCAGCATGACTGGACATCTGGCCGTTGACACTGTTGAGGTAACCAAAGGAACAAAATGCATAGTCTATTTAGAATTCAAACAGGCATTTCTCTGTGGTCTGTTGAACTGTGACTGACAGCTGTCTTGTGTGTCCAGGTGGGCGGCATCTCCGTGGCCAACCAGGTGTTTGGAATTAGCCAAACAGAGGCTCCCTTCATGGCTAACATGGTGGCTGATGGCATCCTGGGATTGGCCTTCCAGTCCATTGCCTCTGACAACGTCGTGCCTGTCTTTGACAACATGGTCAGTGAAGGACTGGTGTCTCAGCCCATGTTCTCCGTCTACCTGAGCAGGTACTGAAACAGGATGGAAATCTGTTCGTTGTGAGTCCGTCATTTCCCTTGACATTTAATGTAAGTATGACATTTGTTTATTTTTTTCTCATTTAGCCAGAGTGAACAGGGCAGTGAGGTGGTCTTCGGTGGTGTTGACAGCAGCCACTACACTGGACAAATCAACTGGATCCCTCTATCCTCTGCCACCTACTGGCAGATCTCAATGGACAGGTACAAATAATAAACAAATTGAAAAATACCAACCCCAAACATAAGTTGCACAAAGCTTCCTAGCTTGACTCTAATCCACCTTTTGCTCCTTCTCCTCACAGCGTTACCATCAATGGACAGACTGTGGCCTGCTCTGGTGGCTGCCAGGCCATCATTGACACTGGTACCTCCCTGATCGTTGGCCCAACCAGTGACATCAACAACATGAATTCCTGGGTTGGAGCCTCAACCGACCAGTACGGAGATGTGAGTCATACCATCCTACCGTACCATTTGAAGGAAATATTCCCCATTTTCTGAACCCAGAGTAAACAAACATGTAATGCTGTGACGTCAAAACTCTCAAATAAAAATAATTAAGCAGGACTTGGTTACTTGCTTTAGCTGGAAACATGTAATATACCAATAAATACACCTTCTGCTGCCACAAGCTATTCAGCTTTATGTGTGATGTTCTTCTCACAGGCTACAGTGAACTGCCAGAACATCGGGAACATGCCTGACGTCACCTTCACTCTTAACGGATACGCTTTCACCATCCCCGCATCTGCCTACGTCTCTCAGGTCTGTCAGAACCCCTGCCACCCACTGCAACAGGAGGTTTTCCACACTATAATGAAGATTTGGGGAAGTAAATGTATTTTCTGTTGTCTCTCCATAGACCTCCTACGGTTGCAACACTGGCTTTGGCCAGGGTGGCTCTGATCAGCTCTGGATCCTGGGAGATGTCTTCATCAGGGAGTATTATGCCATCTTTGATTCCCAGAATCAGAAAATTGGTCTGGCCACGTCTGTGTAGTCAACTGAGACACCCGGTGGATAATCTATAAATGTTTTCACTGCAGGGGCTTGTTTGATTTAAAGCAAAAAAATGGTTCAAATGGAGATTGTGGAAATACATGTGAACATATTGTATCTGCCTTTGCATTAAATATATTATAGCAACTAAAAGCATTTTGTATTTGTTGTGTTTGTGTCAGTCTTACTGTGGTGACTACAACAAAGATCACACATCAGTGCAGCAAAAACCATCCTTAGTCGCCTTGGTTTAGTGTTACAGAGCTGCACTGAAATGTCACAGGAATAAGAATTTGTTCAGTCTGTTCATTCATTTGCTCCTAAGAGAAACTTGACCTTTTATAGAGGATACAAAAAGGATTGCCACCAGCTTTCAGTGTAAAGGAAGAAGAGGCAAAGAATAGAATATCGAGCGGCTCTAAGAATAGCCAGAGGGCCAGGTTGTCATCGAGAAGAAACTGATAAGGACAAACGTTGATTTAACAAAGGATAACCCGATGACATAATCTGACAACTCTGTTGCCGTTTCAACCTGTGAACAGTGTTAAAAGGACAGAAAAAAAACACATGGAAGCAAACACAAGTCTTAATTTTACCAGCTATGTTCATTTCTTTAATGCGTTATCATTTCATTTTATGTCATTTACCATTTTCTCAAACAACACATGCTATATACACTTAAAGCGGTAGTTCAGTATTACATATTGCACTTCCATAAAGTTGGGGGACTCCCAACAGACAAAAGATTAGTTCAAACCAAATCAGCAGATGATGATGATTTTTAGTCAAGCTCCAAAAATGCTGTATCCTACATTTCCCATAATGCAACCAAATGGATGTTTTTGTTAGATCATCCCTGCCTGGTGAATGTCTTTCAAACTCTACACAGGCTGAGTGGCACTAAGCATGACTCGCAAACTGACATTTATGTGTAAAATAAAGTTCATTTTAGAAAGTGTCGGAACAAATATATTCTGCCCCATTAAAATCAAAAACTAACTAAACGTTCACAGGTATTGATTGGTGGATGGCCAATGTGGAGTACTCCACCATCCCATCATGCTCTGCGCGCCAGGTCGAGTCAGGGGCTCCCGCTTGTGTTTTGTGCATCCTCAGGTTTGCGTACACCTCTGTCGGTTTCTGGTGAGCTCTGAAGTCCACCGTTGTGTAGACTATGGCGCTCATTTCCTGCGGGAGACTCACTATGTCAAGAGACAGTGTTCTGGAGGAAGTATGTTGAAGCATAAACATGCAATCTGCTCTTTAAAAACAAGTGACGATGAATCACAGACGTTACATGTTCCTTGTTTAGTACTTACCGGGGCGTCTTGTTTCAGTGACTCACACAGAGTTTCTCCACATTTGTCTAAAAAGAATAAGAAAAATCACATTGGTTCTATTTACCCGTTCCACACAAAATCAGATCCTTGTGATCATCAATTTAAGAAAACTGCTTACCCGGCAGTTTACGTTTTGTCTGGACTCTGCAGCAAACAACACCAATGACTGAAGTGATCAAAATCATCACCGTAATTGACACAATGACAGCTAGTGGCAGGCCAAAACTCCAGGGAACTCTGGAGAGGAAACAAAATACATATCTTATCCCTAGACAGCACTGTTTGGCTGGCGAGAAACAGAAAATGAGTAATCTGCAGAGTGAATACCTGGAACTGTCACTGTGGTCCTGTGCCAGAGCAGGCCCAGTGGAGTCTGGGAGTATTGTGGAGGTGTTGGGGGCTTTGATGGTTGTCGTCAGTGAAGGCTGAGATTGGCTGTGGTGACCTGAAACTTCTAAACAGTGCAAGAATATCAAATAAGCTTCCAGCGTTTATTGCAAGAATTAACCATTGCAATTGTTTCCCTACTTTACCAGGGGAAAACTACACTAAAATATTATTTTGCAAGTAAACATTTATCTTATGTAGCTGTAATAACGCAGGTTTGGCCCAATAGTTATTGTACACACTAGAGGCTATTGCATAACCTTTACATTTATAACATCACATTATTGAAGATTATAAGACTGCTTACCAGACACCTCAACATAGTAATCACTGTAGATTAGGTTTTGAGTTCCTAGCACAATACATCTGTAATATCCTCCGTCCTCAAACCGCACATTTAATATTTTAAATTCTATCCAGCCGTCTCTCTCAGTTTTCGTCACTCTTCCTTTCAGTAAATCACAGGTAAATCCTGCACTGTCCAGCAGCTTGTAGCATCCTCCTGGATAGAGTTTACAGCAAGACTTGTTGTAACTGTTGTAAACGGAAGGGAAGGCCAGTCTCAGCAGGACGTGTTCAAACTCCTCGATCCTCTGCTGCCCTTTTAGATGAGGAATATCTGCAAAACAAACATTTCTTATTAATATGTTATTACAGGCACTGGAGGACAGACAATTGTCAAATTTGGCATATTGTTTTCCCACCATACCTAATAAAAGAAACAAGACAAAGGAAAACTTCATCTTCAGTGTAATGCTCACTGAGGCTCAGCACTTTTTCCCCACACTTTTCGACACTTTTATAGGATTTGAGGCCCCGCCTCGCTGAAGAAAGAAGGAAGTTGTCAGCTCATCAGCTGGAGGTCACAGCCACAGACGTCTCCCCGTCTGTGCTGACTCTTTGAGGATTGATATGGCACACTTGATATGTTTCATTTCTAACTTCTTTTTAAATACATGATGATTCAAGGAGAGGTTAATCCTCACCTGATTTAGTGGCACACTATTTATTTCTTACAAATAGAGTGCAGATAAAGTTAATCAGACATATTCTACTTCACCCCAGAGTTAAGTGAGCTCCCCCCTACTCTTCACACTTTATATAGACGACTGTAAAACTCGATATTCCAAATACATTCATTTTGAAGTTTACAGATGATACTACACTGTTAGTGGAGTGGTGTGAAAGGAATTCATTTATTATTAATCCAAAGAAGACACAAGAAATGTTCGGTCTTCCAGTGAATCATCCACCTGTATCCTCCACCTGTTACTGCCTATAACACACATCCTACATGGACGTGCTTTATCCTGGAGTGCACATATACTGTAGATCAGGGGTTCCCAACTAGTCTCACCCTGTGACCTATATTTTCTCATGGTCATTAAGTCGCGACCCACTTTTGTAGAATTCACACCAAGCAAATTTATTTTTCAAAAATAGCCTTAGAAAATATACATACGTCATCTTTTTTTTAAAAACATAAATACACATATTTACATGTGCAACGTGCATTTTAGAGCACATTAATAAGAAACTGAGTACCATAACAACTGCATGGACAAAAGTGACTAAAATAAATTAAATATCAAAACTTCACAAAATAAATATTAGTAAGAAACTGAGGACCATGACAAATGCATGTATAGGTGAATAAAATAAATACAGAAACTGCAACAACAAAAAAAAAGGCATACAAAACGAGATGTTTTCATCTAACCTGTCATTTGTGGAAGCCAATGAGACAGTTGGGCATGTGCTTCACTCTTGATCCGAGTTTCAAAGTCTGGGGTGACAGTAGACAGAGTTACTCTCAGTTCACTGAATGAAATGCGATTTGGCGTCTGACTTAAATGTGCATCAAAGACAATGAATATTTTCAAAATGGTCCCTGATTCCAACTACATTAGCATGCTCAGTGTTCAACCCGTTTCTCTGCTTTGGCTTGAGCTGGACCAAAGTAGAGAAGCCACTTTCACACAGATAGGTCATGCTGAATGGTAGGATCGTTTTGACTAAATGAGTGGCGAGAGATGGACACCCAACCATCGCCATCTTGCTTCCAAAAATCAACAAAAACTAAAGTGAACGTTAATGAAATTATGGTTACCATGGCTACGGTGCTAGACTGCTGCACGGCTCTGATGCATATGCGTCCACATTTATTTATTTGTTTTTATAAAAAATAAGTCCAAAATCAGATACGTATTAAATTGACCATTATTGACCAGCTGTCCGCGACCCACCCACAACGGGTCGCAACCCAAAAGTTGAGAATCCCTGATATAGAATATATCTAACAAGGCATTTCTTTTCTTACAGTAAGAGACTGAGGTCCTTTGGAGCAAACAAACAGATCCTATTATTATTTTCCCAATCTATAATACAAAGTGTTATGCTGTATGGAATCAGTGCATGATACGGTTGTCTCTCTGTTCAGCTTAAAGCTAGACCGGCTAGACTGCAACGGATGATTGTTGGTCAAAAGATTGAATCAAGTCTACAAACTGCATATACTAATAGAATGTTGTCTCTGGCTGTATCATACCTCTCTCACATTTTATTTGAAGAATATCAGCTTTTTCCAATCACACAGATTTAGAGTCACACGGAATTCTTTTGTTCCTCAGTCTGTCAAACTCATATGGTCAAACTACTAAATCAGAGTTTGGGTTCTTAGAAGGCCTCAGTGTACCTGGGTCAACACTGAATGTAAAACAGAGCCATTAAATTGATTGCACTGCATCCACTTTTTTTTGCAATGTCAGCTTTTTTGGAATGTAGGCTATTGCAGGCATCAAATTCAAAATGAGTGAATATTTTCAAAAAAAAATAAAGTTTATAAATTTGAACATTAAATATCTTGTCTCTGTAGTGTATTCAATTGAATATAGGTTGAAAATGATTCACAAATCATTGTATTCTGTATTCTATTCTTTACATTTTACACAACGTCCCAACTTCATTGGAATGGCAGTTTGTATATCTGTATTTATGTAAAACAAAACAGAAAATATTCTGATAATGAAGTGAAATCAAATCAAAAGTTAACTGTTTATAATGAAGATATGCAGAGGGTGGAAACAGGAACATGATAGTATAGTATGACGCAACCTAATACAATAACCCTGCTGAATCTAATAATGTTCACACAGTCAGAGGATGTTGACTAAACTGCTCATTTTTGAGGGTGTAGCTTGTAGTGTGCTTGTATTGGATTACATTACATTGCTCGTGTTCCTGTCATTGCATCCTTCTTTTTTATTGCAGAAATATTGACACGTTGGAATTTCTATTAGCATATTATAATGCAATATAAAACCACAAATTACAGCCTATACAGTTGCATCAACTCATTTCTGACTGAAGTGTGCAACAGTGATTCTTTTTTAATGGCTTCCTGTTTGTGTCCACTGCATCATAATAAAATAATTTAGAGCAGATATATTAACCTGACGAGCCATAAGGTTTGTTACACAGGACCATCTGAGAAGACTTCTTTGGAAACTGTTGGACGAACCATCTGTCACCTTTGTTGACAGGCATGTGTGACTGTTAAACGAACAGTCACACACGCCTAAACCACGCCCGTAGCTGCCAGTAACTCCTCAATGGGACACCGATTGGTTAGCTGGTAGTTCAGATGCAAACACATAACTTAAAGCCTGACAATTTGGATTTTCGTGTGATAGAAAGCAGCTGCTGTGCAAAGTAAGATATACTGTAGGTACCTTTAAGAACAAAATCCATCAGAGTAAAATCTGGACATTTATGAACACATTACCGAGTATACACAAAGTGATTTATTTGGTGTCAGCTTTCAGCTTATTAAACACTTCATATTCACCAAATCAAGATGTATCCTCCATCAGGGAACAGAAGACAAATGCAAAAGGTATGTACATATTAATATTAAGTAAACACAATGCTGTGGCATTCTAACAATCAACATTATTATTACAGATAAAAAATAAACACTCCCTTTTCATTTCACTCCATTCAAAAACTAAAATGTTCATATGGATGTTCTGTATATTTTCTAAAACATGATATAAGCCATTTACTTGTCTTTGATAACCTTACAAATTGGAAGAAGTTGAGGCATGTAAACAGAAATACATTTTTACAATTACATAACAGACCAACCTTGCTAAATTAACTCTTAAATGCACAGCCCCTATGATTAAGTTAGAAGCAATGGGTGCAATATTTTTAATTTACAAAGAGTTGTTGATCCTATTAAACAGTGCAACTGCCCCCGCGTAGATGATAGCGTGGAGGAGATAATATTTTAGTTCACAGCCAGCTGGATGCATAAATAAATTGAGGTCACTGTACTTGTCAGCTCATAGTGGTTTGTGGTGGGTTGTATCCGGTTTAAAAAGCTGTCTATTCGTCTGTAAAGGTAATGACATCATAGTGGATGCCTTGCTGCTGCAGCTGCTCCAGCTGTTCAGGTGTAGCTTCAGTGTAGACTGTCTGGGTCTGCGCCATGGCTGCGTCAGCTACAGCTACAAGAACAAAGATTGTCCGCTTAGTTTGATTTGTTTTCAGGGGACTGTAGTTCGTTCATCATAATAGTTATTATCAAGCTCAAATTATTCGTAATGGACGATGCATGTTCACCATTTTTTAAGCATCTAGACCTTAGTCGTTGTGGCCTCCTTGATGGTGTGTTCAAGAGAGCACAGACAACAGTGTTTTTTCTTCTTATTCCAAGAAAAAGCCAAACTCACATTAAAATAGCAAATTAATGAAATGCGATTTGGCGTCTGACTTAAATGTGCATCAAAGACAATGAGTATTTTCAAAATGGTGATTCCAACTACATTAGCATTGTTTTGTCAAACAATGATGTTTGACAAAAAACTAAATTATCAGTTCAGTTGAAATGAAGAATAAAATCTCCACAAGCTTATTTTTATCTGATACATTTTATATTAAAGTGAGAGGAAGTGAACAACTGAAAGGTCATTTAAGGTCCTTCTTTAATGAATTTGGTAAATATAAACAATCTAACAGTGCAGTGGAGGACTGAATATAAAACAATTAAAGTGCAATGTGTTCCCTAAGAGAACCAACCTGTGACAGCAGAGTGGGCAGCAGCCTCCAGATCTTCAGGATTCACCATCTGCTGCTCTGAGCTCACAGGTAGATACTGAATCTGACCGTCATGCCCAACAGCAATCTGAACACGTAAACAACATGGAGGAATGAGCTTTTGTCAAAACAAAAACCTCTCACTGCAGAGCATTAAAGGTTATCTGCCTCACTTTGTCAAGCTCAATCTCAAACTACAGAGTGATCAACATGTGCCTCACCTGTTGCTCCTGCAGAAAGGTCCCATCATGCTCGTACTGGAGGATCTGTCCATCTGACATCTGAGGAACAGAAGAGCAGTTAGAACCAGACATTATCACCTTAAACACCGCATAAATCCATCAGTTATGGTGACTTCTTATGAGGGTATACGCTGACCTGTATGTGGTTGCCATCAGCTACTACTACATACTCCTGGGGGATCAAGTGCTGCACTCCATCCTGCGAGATGATATACTGAACCTGAAACAAATGAGTTGAGATGAAAGCTATAGAATATCACAAGGGCTGTGTTATTAATTATATATATATATATATATATATATATATATATATATATATATATATATATATATATATATATATATATATATATATATATATATATGATATTCCATTATTGTCATGGTAGATTCTGGCCATTACCTCAGTCACCTGGTTCTCTCCTGTCATCAGGTGCTGAACTGTCTGTCCATCTATGGTGGTTATCTGCTGGATGTATGTGCCCTCCTCCTGATGTACATGTTAATGCACTTGGTTATAAAACACAGAGTGGCTATACACTGTATGCAACAATAATTTATTCAAGAAAAGTAGGTTAAGTTACAAGTATGTCCAGTTTAGAGAGAACGCTGGTACCTGGTCTGATAGAGCCTGTTCTTGAGCTACAATGATGTGCTCCTGTCCCAGGGCCTGCAACCGCTCTGGAGTGATCACTGTCTGATGTGCCTGCAGGGCTGTTAGACACACAGACACACAGAGACACACACAAAGTTTGATTGATTTTTGTGATTTTGTTTTGCATCAGTTTATAACCTATAAACCAGTTTGAACCCTACTACCTGGTATAATTTATTAATTTTCATTTGTTTCTGTTTCTTACACTGTAGTGTGGCCAGGGCCTCCTCATCACTGTTCACTATGATGGTTTGCTGAGATGTGGCAGTACGGCTCTTGCGAGCGGAATGATCCTGATTGTGGAGACGCTCCATATGAAACTTCAGATGGCCATTACGGTTAAACCTGAGATATTGGGAAAAAACCCATCAACATTGGTAGCTGGTCAAATGCATACAGATATGTTGCATAGAAGTTCCTAATATTATTTTGTGACAATTTCAGTTAGTTCCACTCCCACCTTTGTCCACAAAGTTTGCAAGAGAACGGTTTCTCATTGGTGTGTGTCATCATGTGTCGGCGCAGGTCTTTTTTGTTCTTGGAGGCAAAGCTACAGTTTGGACACTTGTGAGGGCGTAGGTAGGAATGCTGCTCCATGTGAGTCTAAAATAAATAGGAGATCAATAACATTCAGAAAGAGGTCAGAATAGGTGTTGTAAGACATAAATGCTTTTAAAATTACAGAAATGCCTTAAGATACATGTACATAAACATTTTTTTTTAACACATTATATATAAGGGTGGAAATGCTGCTGTGCTGTCTTTCATCCTGTTAAAACTTTATTGGATGAGTTGTTGAATATTCATAAGTGTCATTACTGACCACTGTGGAAATCTTGGCTCAATTTATGGAAGCCCATGACTTTAGATGGTGATTATTGTCAGTGCCTTTTCAATGAAAACAAATGTGTTTTTGATAAGGTTAAAAAAAAGAAAGAAAGTTGAGTACAAAGTTGCACAATTTAGAGCGACTCACCTTGACCTCGAGCCAGGAGGTGGATGTGAAATCACAATCCGGACACTTAAAGGTGTTGGGGTCCAGGTGCGCCCTCTTGTGGTTCTCCATGTCAGAGCGTCCGTGAAAAGACTCCATGCATATTCGGCAGGAAAACCTCTTGGTGCTCAGGCCACCGGGAGAGCTCGCAGCAGAGGGAGAGGCTGGAGCTTCGCTGCTCAGCTGACAGGAAACAAACCACACAGTCAGAGAGGAGGGATACGCAGTGTAGACAGGTCTTTACATGCCAAAACAACCGATTTCTCGCAGTTACCTCCACCTGTTGCAGAACACCATCAGCCAGTGCTGAAGTAAGGTAGTACTTGTCACTTTTCAGGCTCTCTGACCCGGAGACTTCTACAGCCTGAGAAGGACTGCTCTCATCGTTACTGCAAAGACCACATTATGGATTGTTGAGAGATCATAAAGGTGATCAATAAGTCCTACATTCAATCTCATAATAATAATAATAATAATAATAATAATAATAATAATAACAACAACAACTCGTCATGTCACTGTGTTTTCCAGTCTAACAAGATCTGTTCCACTTAATCAGAGAAAATGTGTGTTATGTTACCTGTATCCAGAGCTGTGGATCTCTTCAGCCGCCTGTTCGACCACATTGAAGTCCCCCCCACCCTCATAGGCTTCGATGGCAATCTGGGTGAGCTCTCCCGTTTCAGAAGTGGCTGCCTCGAAGGCCTCTTGTAGCACCGTCTCACCGTTCTCAGACACGTGGAAGGTCACGACCTTTTGTGCCTGGCCTGGTGCTGTGGTCACCGTACTCCACGTGCCCTTTTCCAAAGCTTTGCCTTCTGACAGCACCGCCACCTGAGGAGCACAATCAGTCCATTTTTATACTATTTTCAAAATGCAAGCATTCCACATACCGCCCGCTAATGTAAAGGGACGTTTTTTGATGAGCCAGAGCACCAACCTGTAAGGCATTTCCAACCAATTCCCGGGCATTGCTCATATTCAGCAGCAGGTCAAGGGCATTCTGGGCGGACTGATCACTGGATTCAGCTGAGGAGCGCATGGTGAAAAAGTCAGCATTTGTCCTTAGGGTGACACACATCGCCAGAAATGCTATAAATGTCTCCTGAATGACAAGAGGACTGACCTTGTTCATAGATGATGGTGGTGTTTCCCAATGCGTCCTGGGACACAGAGGCATTTTCCATTCTCTGCATGGCTTGTAGTGTCGCCGAATCCACTGCAACCTAATGAACGGGGGTGAAATAAAGTTATTATCTCCCAATTATCCCAATTTTAATAAAAGTCATTATCTCCAAATACAACAAAATGTAACACATACTAAAATGAAATCCGAATTGGGTCTGAAATAAATAACAGAAAACCTCAAACAGACTTACAACAGTGTTCTGCAAATCCTGTGTGTCGTCATGTTGTTGTTGTTTGAGCTCCTCTATCTGCTGCAGGGTGAAGAAGGGTCTGCGTCGCTTCCTGACAGGCTCCTCAGGGTGAGCCACAGACCACTCGTCAAACGTTTCCGGGTGGCGACACTGCACATGTAGGCGCAAGTTCTTCCTGTGCTTGGTTGTGAAATGACACATTTCACAGGAGAAAGGCTTCTCCCCTGTAGAGAACATTGTTAATTGTGAAGGTGTTGTACAGTATTACATACAATGAGACATGCTTTAGTTTAAATAAATGATAAATGCCTTTCTGCCACACTGACCTGTGTGTTTGATGGCCAAATGGGAGACCAGAAACTCCTCTTTAGAAGTAGAGTATTTACAGTAGTCACACTTGAAGGGCCGATCGTTGGTGTGGGACAACTGATGGTTGAGCAGCTGCTTCTTGTTGTCACAAGTGTAATCGCAAAATTCACACTTGAACCTGGCACATGCATATCCACAAGTTATTCATTGTGATGATATCATCATTACCAACATCAGACAACAAATAACGGATATTGGTTCATTAAGGCATATTCTAGCCCACATTGCTGATCAGACAATTCTGTTTCATCCATGTTTTTGAAATACAGAATGATACATGATAAAAAATAAAAGAGATGGAATGAAAGTGGTCACTACTGACTTGCTGTCTCCAAGACTCTGGATGTGGGTCAGTAGGTGCATTTTGAATGTGTAACGTTTCTTGAAGGATTTTCCACACTGCAAAGACAGAAAGGCATCTTCAACAAGCGTTTTGAAGAACTTTGGAGTAGATAAAAAAAAAGTCCATAGAATTATGAGTGCACTCACTTTCCTGTAAGGATTGTCACAGTTATGCACAGCAAAAGGTAAATCATGCATTCAAAGAAGGAAGGGAGATAAAACAAGCATCTTACGGGAGTAAGATGCCCCAAAATCATTAGAACTATTGACCTTTTCAAGAATATCTTTTATGGGAAATCCTGAATTGGTTACTGGTGTCGAAGCACTCTGTACACTAGACTTAAGTGTAAAAATCTACAATATACTGTAAGCTTAACAGAGAATGTCTGGAAAATCATTACATTGTTTGTCAGGGAGGAACAGGTGATAACATCTCCCCTGTAGTTGCAGTGAAATGTCTCTTTTAATTGTTGGTAACCAAATAATATATTTTTGTCCTATAAATGTTCTTAAAATGGTAAAATATTTATTATCTGACCTTATCACACATGTGTGGCTTCTCTGAGCTGTGGGTCTTCATGTGCTGGGTCAGTCTCTTTTGCATGGGGTAAACCCTGTGACACACAGGGCAGAGGAACTCTGACACCTTTGGTACCTGCAAGCCACAAAATTGACATAAGTGGCACAAAAGCATTAACCAGCCAAAACAGAAAGTAATCTGCTACAACATTAAGAATGCATATTATTAATATTATAGCATGAGTATGCTAATTAGCATTTAACAATCATTCAAATATGGGAGACTTGAACTGTCTTACCAACTCCGTTTTTCTTCTTCTGTAGGGTGGGGGGAAAAAATAGTAACAATATTTTAAAACCTGCAAAACGTTCTGTAATAGGAATAATTGATTGTGTATGTGCTGCATGTTGTCGGAGTTACTTACTTCTCTTTGTTGTGGACTGCTGAGTGGCGAATGACATCTTTCTTGTAGACACTTGTGTAATCACACTTCTCACACTTGAACGGCTTGGTGCCCTCATGATTGAACATGTGTTCCTGCAAAACAGCCCACAAGACCTTTAGGACACCATGCAAACATGCATGTAAACACAGGTTAACATGGATGTTTTGACCTGTTTTATCTGACCTTAAGTGAAGACCAGCGCTTACAGCGGTAGTTGCACTGGAGGCACTTGAAGAGCTCTGGGTCATTGCCTTCATGAGAGTCCACATGGAAGCGCAAATCTTCTTGAGTGAGAAAGCGTGAGCCACAGATCCAGCAGTTGTGAGGTCTCAGGAGCGGTTTGAGGGATTTATAGTACCGACTGGAAGACAATGAAGAGAAAGATGCGATTAGCTTGTTGTAATATTAGGAAATACTATGTGTAACACAACTTCATTTCAGAAAGTGATACTTACTTTCGATTTATATACTTCCTATACTTCTTCCGAAGAAAACGCTTGGAGGGTCGGCCGCGTTTCCTCTGGAAGAACTCCTCTGGCTGTGTGTTGGATGAAGGGTCTTTGTTCTCAGAGTCTGATTGGCTAATTGCTGCCTCAGCTGTGTCTCCATCGGTCACCATAGCAGGACCATTGTTTAGCCCAGAAGAGCTGGCCTCTTCAGGTGCACTAGCATCTGCACTAACCCTGGGCTTCTTAGCAATAATCTCTGCTTCTGTAAAAAAACAATGCAATAGAAGTATGTGTAGGCTCCTATTTGCAGCGATAGGCGGTTTTAGCTTTACTCTGTCAAAACTGAAAACCAACCTTTGCTGTTGTAGCCTTCTTCTAAAAGGCTGTACTTTCTCGGACGACCAACCTTACGTCGAGGACGCCCTTGAGAGGAGGAAGAGATAGGAGGAGTGCGCTTCTTCATAATGGCAGGTGGTCTTCCTTTGAGGTCCTCATCTGCAGGGTTGTAGTCACTATCCTCTAGGAATAAACACAGGAACAGGGAGAGGAATGCATTATTCTTATCTCTTTGACAAATACACAAAATCAGAAAACTATGAATGTTTGGTTGCTTGGGGGGGGGGGGGTTTAATGAAAATCTTCCTCACTAACCTTCAGCATCATCAATAGCACCAGCATCAACAATATCATCCTCCTCTTCTTCTGCTTGTTGGGGCTGAGCAGCCTTCGCCTTTGCTTCCTCCCTCTCTGCCTGACGACGGGCAAACGTCTCACTTTTAGGAGGCCGTCCACGTTTACGCTTCTTTGACATGTCCCCTGTAAACCGGACATTATACCACAAAAAAAATGGTATTAAAATTTAAACAAACAATCTGAGAACAAAAAAAATCTAAACTTACAGTGAAAATTATATGTCTTTGTGATACTTAATCAACCAAACATCCTTACCTGCAGGTTTGAAGTGTTTGTCTCTCATGTGGTTAATGAGTGTGTCTTTGGAGGCACTCTTGTATGGACACATCTTACACTTGAACTGCTGTACGATCACTACTTCCATCATCTCCTCCAACTCCGCCAGGTTTGGTGGTCTGTGTCCGGAGCCTTCTGCCACTGTTGATGTCTCCATCTCCCTGACCAGCCCAGCTTCATCCTGGGGCTCCTCCTGGCTGGGTGAGCACTGTTGGGCCAGCTCAGGCTCTGGATTGGAGGTGTATGTCCCACTGCTGCTGATGTAGGGCCCAGACTGGCTCTCGCTGCATTCCAATGCCTCAGGAAGCCCATCTAAACCCGCCGTGTCTGCCAGAGGGTGGTCTGATGAGGAGCTGTCATCGGCATAGAGAGAGGCCTCAGGGCCATTGCTGCTTTCCATGTAACAGGAGTGCTGGGGCTGCTGTTGGGAGTGCTGCGGCTGGTCTGGATCCTGGTTCCGCTCATCATCTTCATCATCGTCATCCCTCGCTTGATACTGAGAACAACCTGGTTGCTCAGAGTCTGCAGCTGCAACACACTGCCCCCCATACTCGGCCCCATACTGCCGACTTGTCTGAGTCCGATGGTCTGCACTACTATCAATGTAACTGCGGGAATGATGCGGTTGCTCTTCATCGTCCACCGCACACTCCAGATACCCAGCGCTGCACTCCACCACATAGTGACCTCGGCTGCGAGGGTTTGAATCAGCCCCACTGCATTCCACATATCCAGGCAGGTCCTGATCACTATTATGCCCGCTGTAGTCAGGAAAACCTGACTGGGAGCGTGTCTGATCGGGTTCCTCGCCTGAACATTCCACATAGGAAGATGAAGATTCCCCTGTCTGGTCTGGACCATCTACACTGCAGTCCATATACTGGGAAGGGTGTGAGTGCTGGGGCTGGTCAGGCTGACTGCTGCTGTCTTCTGGGTAACCTGAGTGACCAGGCCGATCGTCGGGCTGGTCAGGATCAAGGTGGCCCTGCAGGTCTCCCTGGTCCAGACAGGTGGACGTGGGCCCTTCTGCAAGAGCTTCTATGGCTATACGATCAGAAAGGGCCGAAGATGACATTTGGGCTACCATGGGAGCTCCTATAGCATACAAAAGGATTCCCATAATGTGCGTCATCAACTAAAGTGGATTTTAATTTACTTAATAAAAACTAGTAAGAGAACTAGAATAAAGTTGGTTCATTACACGTTGACATGGAAAGGCTAAATCATGTATCTGCTCTATAAATAAATGCTGTCTGAGTAACATCCCACCAGAGTATTCAGTAAATTGTTTTCTTATGTAAATATGGTGATCATTTTCTCATAAACTTTAAAAAGGTTTGGAAATGGGCTGATAATTAATAAGTTAACAGTAACAATAGCACACTTACCGTCATCTGGTCCTTGTAATATAAGATACTGGGTTGTTTCTGCACCTCCATCTTCTGCACTGGTCACAGCTATGCAACCTAACAGAAGAACAGTAGACAGATTCAGATATCTGCTACTTTAAGGTAAACTAATCCAACTGTCACCTCAAAGCTGCTCAGCCTATGATATAACGGAAAGTGGAGTGTCAGTTAAAATACCATTCATAATGTCAGGGCCGATGGTGGACTCTATGATCTTGTCAATGGCAGACCCGAGGTCTGACGAGGTAGAAGCAGTTGAGTCAGAAACCATCATGGCTCCTTCAAATGCTGCGCTGGAGTGGACCCGCACTTGGGCTGACTCAGACACCAGCACTGACTGAGTCACTGTGGAGACGCTGGACACACTAGTGGACTGGGCCACTGAGGAGGAGTCTGGGAGGTGGACTGATGAAACTCTGACGTCTGTACTGGAGCTGGTTTCTGGGATGAACACCTTGGCAGGGAGGAGGAAAAAAAAACATGATTGTGATATCTAGAAACATTTATGACACAAGCCTAATTGCTATATCTGGTTTTGTTGCATTTTGTATATGGCTGTTTTCTACCACACAAAATAAAAAAAAAATGTAATCAAAAAGCTTACCACAAGTCCCTCTGAGCTCTGTCCCACATGGCAGTCAGACTCTGGGGCCTGTGCATGAGAAGCAGTATCAGTGCTGTCTGCAGACATGGCCTCTGATGACTCCATACCCATGCCACTTTCAGACGGTTCCTCCATCCCTGAGGGACCTGCATCACTGCTGCTTTCCACTTCATTTTCCTCTGAATCCATGACTATCCACAAGAAATAAACAAGCTCAATATCCTCAATATATAGTTATTGGTTACTTGACATAGAAAAGCTCTATTTGTCATTAGTTTTAGTGTTTGCACAACTTAAGATATTTTATACTTCCAGCTACTTTGTCACTAGATAAACAGTAATTATTATTACCTTTATTGTTACTATAATTGCCACTGTTCATCGTACCCCCAACCGGCACCGTTAGACACCCGCCCACCAAGATATAATTTGATACCATAGATAAAATTGAAATAATTAAAGTAGGACATTACTTTTAAAACAAATACTCAGAGCTTTGAGACCTGCAGACATCCTGGACAGAAAGACTGAACATTTGTCATCTTCTTAAACTATGAGGAAGTAAGGTTGTATAACGTTGGAAAAGGCAACTCAAGTAATCCATTTTTAATCAACAATAATATTCTCTTTCTTAAGTTATTGTATGTTGCTTAGCTGTCATTAACCCTTACAGATGAGCAAACAACTGGAAATTAACTGCAGTTTTTTGTGGGGGGTTTTCACTTTGAATTTTGTACACAGTTTACACTTAATGTGTCCTTATTAAGCCTTTTATATGGATTGTGATACCAATGATGTATTTGTAAGAATGTAAATTCACTGATGCCAAATAGAGTGCACATGGAAAAAAGGTTAAAATAGCTGAGCAATATTTCTACCCAGAGGTGGAAAATAACAAAAGTGCATAAAACAGATACACTTGAACAAAGTTTAGATGTACTAACTAACATTTTCTGAAACCTTATACTTCAACTCCACCAAATGGCTGTGAGGGAGTTATTTTGTGATACTATTATGTACAGTATTTCTGGACTTAATGCATGTGTTTTGCTCCTGAATATTTTAAAAATGGCCATATCCTATATTAATTTCATTAAAGGGTATTCAGTTCGTTACACTTATCACTTTGTGATAAGTGGCCATTTCCTACATTAATTTCATTGAAGGGTATTAAGTTCGTTACACTTATAAGTGTAACGTTACCGAACAGTGTTTATTTCGGAAAACTATGGACCGGCTCCTCCAGCAGTAACGTTAGCATTTACCTAAGCTAGCTAACGTTCATGCCTTTAACGACATGTCTGTCTACATTAGTTAGCTAGTAGCTATATGAAGAGTTTGTTTTCACTCAAGGACGTCAAGGTTGGTGTGAAATAAAGGTCTGTTCTGGGGGTGAACAGTGTACATTTTGACTGGTCGAGTGTGACTATACTTGTAAAATGACATCAGCCCTGAACCGCAGTAAAGTTATTTAAAAACTTGATGTCAACGGGAGCCAACGTTAGCTAACGATGAAACAAAACAGCTAACGCTAGCTTTTAGCTGGCTAACAAGCATTGTTGTCAGCTCCGTATCTTGTTTGATGGATCTGCAAAACAGATATAACTGTTTACCAATTACAGTTTGAGTGGTTGAATACGGTAACGCTATTTAAAGAACATGTCACTGATCTAACCAGACGTCATATCGGGTGTAACAACGTTCAACACAAAGTGTGTTAGCTGTTTTAAACGGGCCCAGCTGCCCTTCGTCCTGCCTGCTCCGCGTCGCCATTTCACACCAGACAGCCCCGTTTTACACTCAGGCATTCTGAGCGCTCTACTGGGGACCTCGAGGGCCTCAGCTGCGGCAGACCGCCCAAATGCTCTCCCTGAAGGAAATTAAAATATTTTCCTTCTCCGGCACTAGAATCTCCACGCTATTTTCTTACCGTGTATTTTCGAGTAGAAAGGTGTCCTCTAGTGTAGATGCGCTAAATAGAACAGATATTAGTAACCGATAATTGTTGCTTCATTCTAGTCGGGCGCCATGAGACTCTCCTTGCTTCCTGTCTGTGCAACCGGATCTTCTTTATTATTTTTGTTGAAAACTATCTTGTTGTTTAAGCAAACATTGACATATTTACAAATTCTACCAATTTGTGTTTACTGATAGATTGGTCGTTATATGTTTCAGATATTTGGTAAATTTGATGTTTATAATCGCTTGGTGGACTATTGTTTTTAGAGGAAGGCATATTACGGATGCGGAGTAATATGCATACACATAGGGCTGTTGTTTCAGGAGACTACAGCAGAAAGTAATAACATTACATTTCTGTAGTCGTGGTTTATACGTGTTTTTTCTGTTGTGCGAACGTGGATTCAAATGTCGAATAATATAGCGTGTGAGCATAGTGTTGTCAGATAATCCATATGCATGTCAGTTAATCAAGTGTTTTGGTGAACGATTGAGACAGCTGACAGTGGGATGTAGTTCTCACAGAATGTTTATTGCATTAACGTTAAAAGTACAAACTGTAATACAAAACACATCAGTCTTCCAGTGCAAGTAATTGGCTTTGAAGCCATTTTCAGAAATACACACATATAATTATACAAATCAAACAAGCTTAAGGATGCAAAAATAATATTAGATATTGCTATAAATACCAAAATAATCTAATACTGTAAAGTGTCTGAACCTGTCAGACGTTAAGAAGTTATGCAGCAAATCTGAAATCCAGATAGCTTTTGATAAAATTTTAGTTGTGGTTATGGGTCTTAAATGTTAGACCCCCATAACCAAGCAGTTCACAGACTGAGGGCAAGGCAGTGCCAAAGATCACGACTTGGTTTGCTTTCCTTTGTGCCTTTGAATTATTTTTAGGCCAATACTGTATGTTATAGAATTAGCCAACGTCAATGATGGCAAATTATTCACATCCCAAGAAAGCACACACATCATACAACAGACACTTTACACAAATACTGCTTCACATTCTCCCTTACACCTGCACAGGAGAGAGAAGTAGGTGCTACCACATTAAAGACAATTTTCCAGCTCATCCCAGTTTGTTCATCTCCTCAGTAGTAGTTAGGGCCTGTAGCATCTGTGCACTTGAGGAGGTCATATTTCACATAGCCAACACGATCCACCTGCCTGCGGGAGTTCATACGCCAGTAGAAGCTTTCCCGGCAGAAGTAGGTGTGACCTAAAGCAGAAATATTTCAATTTGAATCACTAGAATGCAAAATGAGAATTCTAATATGCCACAATCTACTGTAACATGCTAATTGTGTTTATTGAGCTCAGTAGATACATATTTGAAATTACCGTTGTACTGGAACACATCATGAGCATCACTGGGGACACCACCAAAGGCCACATCTGTGTATTTGGGGTACCCTTTGTCGATTTTCTGGGCCTTCACATCAAGCCTGTGTTGATCATAGCAGAGAATGTCATTAAAATGGCAAAAACAATCTGTTGTCTTAAATCACAAACTTTGGTTATCTTGTAAAACATAAAAATAATAATAAACTTATTTCAACAGTTGACTGGAACACCAAAGGGGAGGTGGAGTTTAACTGGCTTGGTCAAAACTAATAATTCTCAAAGAAGAGCAGATGGGGTTGAATTTGAGCTGAAAATCTTCCAGTGACAAACATGCTTCCCCATCCAATTTTAACTGACCTCCAGTAGTTTTCCCCACTGAAGAGCAGCACTTTGTCTTTCCCCCTCTGCAGTGCTCCCTCCACTTTCTGAACGCTGTCGGGGAGACCGAGCTTCTCAATGCTACGGGGTCCCAGAACACTCTGCCCTGTGTACACCCAGAATCGGGTCCCTATAGAAAGAAAATGATCATTAGAAAAAATGGTTTTGCAATTTTGGGCTTAAGTGTTAGAGGTCCCTTATACACAGGATAACGTTTTATTACCTGAGAAGAAGTACAATTTACTGTTCAGAATGTTCTCGAAGGCAGAGTCAATGACTGCTGGCAGAGCGGGCCACCTCTCAGAAACAGAAAACGGTCCCTTGACCTGTTCATCGTTTCCGTTGGACATCTTCCAGAAATGTCTGTTGATTAACACATGCAATTACCACATCACTACTGCCGTTTTCTTTTTATGATGCTGTTTTTACTTATTTTACAAAGAAGAAGAGACTAATTGGCTTACCCATCCTTGAAGAAATGTAGTTCTCCCTCAATCACAGTGATGGTGTCGAATTTGGTCAACTTGCAGGCATCTTTGGTCGGATCCACAGGTCGTGCGGTGGTAGTGGTGGTGGGTTCATCTGTAGCATCAGTCTTATCAGGGTCTGGATAAGGGGTAGCGGTTGGGGTGTTGGGCTGAGGGGGAGTGGGATCAGGGCCTGTTTTGCGTCCTAAAAAAAGAAAATTTTGTTGGTTGAGAGAAAGTGTTGAGGAGTTGGAAATTGTAACATTTTGATGTGATTTTGCACAATAACACAGTTTATCATGACCTTACCATAGAGATATTGAATGCCTTCAATGTCGTCTTCATGCAGGGAGAAGTCTTTCACATAGCTGTACATGGGGTACATGAGAGCGTCTCTTATGTTGGAGTGATCCAGGCCAAGGGCATGTCCAAACTCATGGGCTGCCACCAGGAAGAGACTGTAACCTGGAGCACATACAGTAAGGAATATTAATGATTGGCACGGGCAAATACATATAGCATTTTATCTACTCTACTTTCTCTTTCTTATATTCATGTAACTCACCCTGGTCGGGACAGAAGCCCCATTTCTTGTCGTCATCATAGGTGTCAGTGGTACTGCACCACAACTTGCCATCTCCTCGTCCCTCACTTGTGCAGGAGTCATACTCTTTACCCAGGAACACAAAGGGGAAGTGGCAGGGCTCTCCCTCAGAATTTCCACCAATTACAGCGGTGTCTGGCCAAACAACGACATACCGTATCAACAGTAAGAAAACAAGCCATTGTGGCAGTACTTCACAGCCCTTATGCATTGTGGTTCCTGTCACTCACCACGACTGGGACAGAATCCATATTTCTTGTCAGTATCAAAGTTGTTTGTGGTGGCACACCAGCGGTAACCGTCACTGCGACCCTCTGTGGTACAGCTGTCATACTCCTCCCCCAGAAAGACGAAGGGGAAGACACACTTTGCTCCGTCTGCGTTTCCTCCAAATGTGTACAGAACTGTCAGGATAAAAAATAGGGGGAAGGATGAGCGGGTGAAGCGAGTCAGCATGCCTTAAAGCAAATGCCCTCATGTGGCTGACCTCTGACCTATTATTTCCCTTGCAGAATAAATTGTCAATCTTACGTTCGCTTGGGCAAAAGCCAAATTTCTTGTCTCTGCCATAGTCAGCTGTGGTGGCACACCATGGCAGGTTGTCCGAACGACCCTCAGTAGTACAGCTGCTGTAGGATTTGCCCTCGAAAGTGAAGGGGAAGTGGCACATGGCACCATCAGCATTCCCATAGCGAGTCTTCACAGCTTAAGTGACAGAAATAAACCATACATTTAATGCAATGTATAAAGTGAACACCGGGTGGAGAAAACCTCATAAAATTGTTGGAGGTGGAGTAATATCTTTTGGTATGTCTGATTACCTGGTCCTGTTCCCAGGGTCCAGTACTCATCCTCGTCAAAGTGTGCGTCACCCTGCACACCCTCGCCAGGGGGATAAGCATGGGCCAGAAGACCATCCTTACCATCAAATGGGTATGGGTCTCCGTGATCTGAATTAAAAAATAATAATTGCACGTTAATCTTTGATTTTAGACATGTGTTTAGTACAAAATTACAATACAAATATGTCACATCAAAATGAAATGACCACCGCACAAACACATACTTTTTCTTCCAAATGAAATCATGATGTCAGCCGTCCCATCAAAGAGGCGGGTAAAAGTCAGAGGGGCCACATCACTCCACACCTTGAAGGCTCTGGCAAAGGCGTCATCAATCAGAGAGCTCTCCATATCTGGAGTATAGCTAAGGATCCTGTGGAGAAACGCAGAATGAAACTGCTTTCAGACTTATAATTGACAATGTCAGCCAAGATACTTGCGGATGTACCTCCATCAGAGATACTCTTCTATGTGGTGCCTTGCATTACAAAGCACAAGCATTATAATGTCTTCAAGTCTATGAACAAATGTATTCTCTCCACTTACCTGTAAGTAACATCTCGATGGTCCCATTTAAGGTCTCCATCAAATGTTTTGTAGTTGGCCACATCAGGAACCCCGCAGCGAGGCCGCTTCATGGCGTCCAGGGTGGACTTATCCAGCTCTCCAGTCTCCTCCAGCCCCATCTGCCTCTGCATCCTCTTCAAAGCCTTGGAGGTTGAAACAATAGACTGGAAGCCACTGCGATGCAGTGTGTCAATGTAGCCAAACTTCTTCAGATAACCCTGACAGGAGAACATGAGAAATCACATGATCTAATGAGTCCAGTTGGATGATTATATCAGAATGGGTCCTTATGAAGTAAACTTTGGTTTGGAAAACAAATTAAATTCTATTCTAGTGTTTTTGTGACACCTGTTCTCACTAATACACTGCTACTCGTGTAGCTTAAATTCAGCAGAAACAATTTTTAACATTATGACAGAGATATGTGTTCAGATAATTACTTCCCCGCACAGCTTGATTGCAAACTGTTTTGGCAATTTCAATCCATTAAAGACGAAATTAACCATCTGTTACTTACTTCTGCCAGCTCCATATCAGTCATGTTTTTGATGATGTCTCCTGGGAAGGTGACAAAGACAGACTTGAGGGGAAGGCTCCATCCATCCTGTATGCTTACACTCAAAAATAAACACACAGCTAAAGCATAGCACCTCATGATGAGATCTGCTGTAGGTTGCTTCAAAATGTAACAAAAAAGATATACACTAAGAGCCTTGGAGCGAGCAAGTGCTCCGTTAGACAAAAAGGATTTAAAAAGCTGTGCTGACGATCAGCAGTGTTTCTTCTTCAGTGTTGGCTTTCCTCTTTGTTTTGGTTGCTCTGCTTGTCTCTGCTTTGTGCCCTTGGTTGTGGACCTTGTTTTTATGCAATGTAAAGTCTTAGTCACTTCACCTCAACCCCGCCTACTACTAACCTCAACCCTCCCACCGAACATCTTGACAGACAGCATGTTGAATGGACATGGGGAATTTCCAAAATATCCACATTTAGCTTTACCTAACAGCTAGTGAGTGGTTAGCTAATTGTTAATTTTTTGTAGAAATTTCAAGCTGGAGGGGGTGAGCAATAGCAGTGGTGGATAAGACCAATTATGGTTGCATTTGTACTATGTTAATAAAGTAAAGCATGCTGCTTGAAAACGCACACAAATTATCAACCAAATAACAAATTACTTTGAAAGCTCTTAAAGTTGCTATTATCTTAAGAATTTACATCATCAAAAACCTTCAGGAAATAACCTAAAGAGAGCCTAAAGACAATGTTTAGATGCTCAGTATACATTGTCATTGTCATCCTTTTCATTCATGCAAAAAGCTCTTCTGGACATGTTGATGTATTTTTACCTGAGTACAACACACTCATCATGGGACCAAGCCAGACACTTCTGTTATTTAGATGCTCAAAGTAATGATATAAAAAAGAGTTTGTTCCACCTTTGTACATAAATAGACATTTGTTTCCTCTTTATCTATAGCTGGATACTGAATAAAATGTCAATCTATGTCAAGCCAAAATTAGATTCTTACAGAAAAGTTGTCTGTTGTTTTATTTTCTAAGATGGCAAACATTTAATTAAATGTTTTAGTTTTCTGCACTATGACAAATTATTAAGGTGATTAAGAAATCCCTGTGTTGTTAAATATGACTCTTTGCAGTATTACAGTATTGTTGTTGGCCAGATTTTGGGGAACTACCTGCTTCATCATCACTGCACACTGTTGCTGATGCAACATCTTCAGTGGCTTCATCCCCATGATGACTCAATTCATTAGCAATAGGTCTAATTTGGCAATGCGTAGTTGGCAATGAGTAGTTGGACCTAATGTTTATGTATTTTCCCGACAAAGCGGATCTTACTTCTCTAGTTCTCATGCACATCTCTATTACGTAACAGTTTGAGCCATGCGTCCAAAACAACAACACAGAAAACAACTTTTGATTCTAAAAAACAATTTCTGCTTTGGCTAATCTGTAATCTTGAGAGTACCTACTGTGCAGTAGTGTGTGTATGCTGGGTATATGTTGATATTTTGAGTTGTGTGAGTATCAAGGTGTTGGTGTGTGGGCAAGGATGTGTCTCAGCCAGCATATCGTGACTCACTTGCAATCCCACATGAATGGCCAAAACTGCAGATGAGGGTCTTTTTTAGTGAGCACACTGCTGACATCCTTTCGACCTGTGCAGTCATGTTTACTCAGTTGCTCCACTGAGTTTTCAGATGCAGAAAAATAAACAACTCTTTTTAACTGATGAGCCAAGTCAAAATACTCCATTTAAAATAGAGAGGGAAGTACCTGTAAAAGCCCATGTTGAATATTAGTTATATGTGGCTAAAAATTTTTTAGCTGCAATTGAGACTTTATTTATATGGAGAATTAAAAAGAAAAAATTGTGCATCCTTACAGATTCTCTAATGACTTGCCTTTTATGGTTAGAAAATTCTGTACCTATCAATGTCCTAATGAAGAGGCGTGTGAAATTTTGGACCTGCGGTTTGATGAAGTAGGTGTCCTTCCTCATTTTGAACTATGGTTTCCTGATGAGGTTGATGCTTCACACATTTTGACACACGCATCATTCATCCCACATTTTCAAAGTTTTGAAATGTCTAAAAAATGTTGTCATATCCTTTCCTCATTAAGTACTTCCTCTTTGTTCCAACTGTTATTTCTGTTGTTTGTTGTGATTTCCCCACAGAGAGCAGCAGCCATGATACTACTTTTTATAGTTAGATCAGCATGTCTACACGGGTGCTATAACGTTTAAATCTATCGTGTATGCTACCAGTCTTGATAACACACATTCTTCTCCAGATTTAAAAAATGACTGGTGGGTCAAAAAACATTTGTTTGTGAGGGGGATTCAACATTTGTAATTTCCTTTATTTTATTATGCTTGTTGCCCGTTTGCTGACCCTCACCTAATTTGCACATTATTCACAAACCCAACACATTGTTCCTGGAAAACAGTGATTCCACTTGAACGTCCTTTGTTTTCCGATATAGACATTTAATAACAGACATTTGGTTAACACACAAAATGCAGAATACCAGCTACAGTATAATTACATTACACACATTCATATTGTAGGCTAGCTACATATATTTTTGGCCACATGGATTATATTTCTATCTATATATTTTCTATCCAGCTTCAAATGCACAAGCCCTCTTTCATTGGATGCAGTTGTTAAGGTCATTCAGACACAATCATAAGGTTATTTCTGTTCATATGTGGCTCCTCAGTTGATCCCCAGGCCTCCTTTGAAAACATCTGCCACTGATTTTACATGGCGTCAAAGGCTTAATGAAAACGGCTCCATGCTTTTTAACAAATGCCACATTTCATTTGGTTTGGCACTTTGCTTGAAAAAAGACATCTGGCACAGAACTTACAAACTTACAACAGAAAAATACAATTTTTTTTGTGTGACATACTTCCCAAAATTGCCCTCAATCATAGAACAGCCTGTTGGCACACACCACCACAACCGTACGAGGTGTTCTGCGTCATCAGAGAGCTGGATAATATCATAGTAGAGCAGCAAGATCCTCACAGCTCACATGGGCGGGATCTTTATGATTAGGTACATTGCTCTGTTGTTGTATGGTTAATACAATAACATAACAATGTACTACCAAAAAGTCATAATTTGTGACCTCTCTATCTTTTTTTCTGGAGCTGCTGAAACAGTGAGGCAGAACAAGACATTTTTAAAGGCATTTTAAAGGGACAGTTCACCTCTAAATATTTATCAATCTAGATTGTTTTGGTGTGAGTTCCCCAGCACTGGAGATATCGGCCATAGAGATGTCTGTCTTCTTCAACAATATCTCTATCCAGAAATCATGAACTGGTTACTCAAGATAATACACAGGTTGTGAGCAGTTTCATGTAAGAACTACTTTCTTTATAACGAACTACACCCGCCAACCATATCAATGTGCAGAAACTGCTTACAACCTGTGAATTATCTTATTAACCAAGTCATGATTTTGGATAGAGACCTTGCTGTTGAGTGTTCAAATTTTTTTGGGCGCTTTGAGCAAAACAAGCCGAGTGCCATCTTGTTCCATTATATTTGAGAGAAGGCAGACATCTCTATGGCTTATGTCTCTAACACTGTGCAACTCACACCAAAACAATCTAGATTGATGAATTGCACTACAGGTAAGAGGAAAAATACGTGTTTTTGATTTTGGAGTGAACTTTCTCTTTAAGGTCAGTAATAGCTCAGGGTGAAAACTCTGAAAGCTCAGCATCTTTATGCCCTGATTCTTCAGCTGGGCTAGATTCTTAAGGGTTTCAGTGTTGTACAGCAAGTTTTGCAACTTTGTCCTTAATTGTGCCCTGTTTACTACCCTGCCTCGTTAAAGCAAACTGTTTATGTCTTATGGTATGTTTCTAGCAGGCAGTTATAAATGCAAAATTCACTTCCTGTCTGCCACAGTTGATGTGGTTTCTTGGCCAGCTTCCTCGTTCAACTGTGTTGTGTTTTATGACGACTGGTTTGTTGACTTTGCGGTGGGACACAGAGACTGTGCAACACACGGAGGTTTTGATGTGGAGGGATCGTTACCCCTTCACCACGTCCAGGTACTTTACCCAGCCCTGCGGAGTCTGCTGTGCCTTGCAGTTATTCTGGGAATAGCTTTGTTTTTATACCCCACTAAACTCCTACAACAGTTTATTTTGGCTTTCCAAGAAGTTTACCTCTGTGTTTCCTTTGTTTTATTTTCGGCCATTCTATGTTGTTCACTTCATTATTACAATAACAATGAACTAAAACAGCAATGAACAGCATGTCTAATGTATTGTCTTGGAATATTTGTAACCCTTTTTAATTTGCCAAGATACTATGCATGCTTGTGGGTGAAATTGGCACACAAAGATCCTCAGAGCGCAACAAACACAACTTATGACCCAGCCAAAACAAAAACTGATCAAAACAAACAATCACCAGGGCGGAAACCATGTTGTGCCCTCCAAGCCCTCAAGTATCACTCATAAAATAGCTTGTCTGTAATGATTCATAATAAGTCAGCATGATAATATAGACAGAAATAATTCCATATACAAACTTTAAACAGTTGTCATAAAGTTGTGTGCAGCCATATAAATGTAGACGCACAAGAGGCCACAGCTTTGACTCATGTCTCCCTGGAGGGTTACTTCTGCTTCTCCAACATCTAGACTATTAGTCACCTTTGGGAATATTTCTTGCTTACTGTGCGAACACTTGTTCATACAATATTTTAGTGTAACACTCTAATAATCTTTTGTAAAGATTAAGAGATAGAAACGATGGATTCCTATTCAGAGTCATACAAATATTACATACATACATACATATTTACAAGATGTTTGGATGTATTATAGTACTTTCAGATGCTACTGATAATAATGATCCTCAAAGTGATGTGTCATCCTTGTCACATCCAACCCAGGATAGACAATGCAAAATACTTAAATAGGTTAGGTTAAAGTAGGTCAGCCAAAGATTACTTAAATAAACTTAAATAATGGCTGTGTTGATCACCTTGTATCAGTCTTAAAACGTGATCTGGCTTACATTAGCAGACAACAACTTTTCTCAATCTTAATGTGAGGAAATGAAGTTCCACCTCGCTGCTAGGGATCAAAGCAAAGTGCAATGTCAAGTTGATCAAAGCTGGTAAAAATGCATGTCATATAAACCATTACTGCTTATCACTGTTTTCTTTCCCATTGCTCTGGCACCAAGCCTTTGGTGGCAACCGCAGACCAAAAATACACATTTCCTCTGTATCCACTCAGGTACTCTACAGGATTGGGACACTTTGGTACTGATGAGTGAAACAGGATATGACAGCAAGTCCTGGAAGCATTTGTACTGATGTTTTGCAATTACTTTGTATGGATACATACATGATTGTCACATTCTTGCTGTTTTATTGAGTAACTTGTGGCTTTATGAAAACCAAACATGTCTTCTTAGTTGTGTGCACATGGTTCACCTGCATGATAAATCATACCATGACAGAAGTTATTGAGGGATATATACACACATATATTTGGCATTTTCTGCCTCTATGGGATAGCGACAGTAGATAGATGACAGGAAATAAGAAGAGTGTGAGATGGGGAATGATGGGGACGTTGTGGTTCATGTTTGGCGCCTTAACCCCTTTTAGGCCACCAGGCCACCCCAGGGAGGTATAAGTTTAAGTGATACTGTAGACAATTTGTAATTATATAATATCACTAAAAAAACAGCAGGCAGGTTTGGCCGAGAGCCATGCATGAGGGTAGACTGCGTCTGTTGAGGCGTGGGCTGCTACTGCAGAGCAAGTCCAGGCAGGCGGAGTTGTGTTGAAATTATGGACAGCCATCTTTCACCACCACCGTTAAAAGCTAATTACTGCCAGTCATAAGCAGTGGCCTTTATAGGCGTTCCATCCTCTGCCATCCAAAGCACAGCCACAGGGAGTGACAGCATGGGCCACGATGGGAGCTCTGATTGCACCAAATATTATTATGGCTTGTTTAACTGCATATGGAGCAACGCCTCCACAATGTTTTAAAGAGTTGTTTTCAAAATCTGCCACAGCCAACAGATGGCCTGTAAACCAAACCAAAAGATTGCTTTGTTACAGATAGGCATTTTGTGTTATAGTAAAGAGTTGTGTATGCTGAAGTCCATTCAACAGGGTTTTAAAACCACCAGCTCAGAAAATGGTAAAATGGGATGGGAATTTCCCCTTCCTGATAAAGGACAAGCAGCTGATAGCAGGCGGGAAGTGAGTCAGGCTCTGCACTTCAGCTGCCTCTGCGCACTTTGGTTCAGACTTGTTGAGGCAGGCAATTATCCCTCCTTTTGATGTGTGTTTGCTGGGGTTTGAGCTCTCTGTTACCGTGTGCGTTGTTGCCGAAGTTTGAACTCGCATGGCCATTTCCCTCTAGGACAAAAACCCAGATCATTGTGCACACACTGCGTCATTTTCCCGTAATGCAGCAAAACAACTTTAACCCTGACATTACTGTTAGTGGTTATGCATTTGCTGATGACTGCCTGTTTCACTAAAGTGGACAGCAATAGATCTAGCATTACATTATCTCAAGCATAGCATTTTAACCATAAGTAACCTCTTTAAAATGCCTGAGGAACACACAGTAAAAAACAAAAAAATGATTTCACAGTATGTCTATATAAAGTAGTATATTATATAAAGTAGGCTAATTAAAATGAGCTCCACACATTAATGCATCAATAATTAGAATCCAGTAATATTATATACATTATTCTAAAATGGGTACTTTGACTTTGGTACTTTCAATATATTTTGATGGTAATACTTTTACTTACTTAAGCTTTTGAATGCATGACTTTTACTTGTTTTTACACTGTAGTATTACTTTTACTTCAGTACCATATCTGAATACTTCTTCCACAGGTACATTATATTGAAGTTCATAAGAAAAACATTATTTTGGCACAATGACAGTTTGTGTGTGAGAGATCTGTTGATGTGGGAACTACATATCTTTAGGATCTCTGTGAGATAATCAACAATTTCAAACAAATGTTTCATGCTCACGAATTTAGAATGATTAAAAAAATGTTGCTTATGATAGAAATAGTTGATAAATTATCTTGCCAATTCATCTGTGCATTCTTTAAACTGCAAGTTTTTACTATACATAATTGTATAAAACAGAATTTTATAAAACAACAATGATTATAATGGGGTGCACTTAATTCTATTATTGAGGGAAATTATTAAAATGTATAATCTTGTGGATTCATGTTGTTTCTGAGCAACATATGGCTGAATTATGTATTGAATCCAATGTGCAAATGCATGCAGGGGGGTTTTTGTTTTGGCTCTTTCATCCTTGCTCCATGAGCTAATTCTAGTGTCTTGAGGATATTAATCTGCCAAGCAGGTCTTTGGAGCTGCCATCAGAAGATTTTAAATGCAAGTCTATGGACGCTGAAAGGGCCATCAGGACCTGTGGGAGAAGCTTAATGAAGGAACCAGATGTGACCTTAGTACCCTCCACCACAGACTGCCACAAAAGTGAGTACTCCTCCTACACACTTTTAATCAACTATACAAAAATATTCTTTACCAGCAGGTGGCAGTCTGTCATAAGAACTGTCAATGACGCCAAAAGAGGGTTAGGAATAGCGTTCCTTTTTCTCCGTAGGGAGAAATGCAGCATCAATTTTTAACAGCCAGTATAAGGAAAACCTCTTTTTTACCAAGGGAAGTTAATTATGCCATTTAACAAAGCATAACACCATCTCTGCTCGATCTGCTCCATAAAACTTATTTTTTAAATGAAATCCTGGGACCATTATTTGCATCTTCTCTAAAGTCTGGGTTCATACAGGAGCCAATCTCCCCCTACATTTTACAACATTATAGCTTCAAGGCTGTTTTTTTCAAAATACCTCCTGAGGCAGAGATTTGATAAAAAATGAGCTAAAATATTGATGTTGTTGTAAGAAGCCTGAATAATTGATTGTTGGGGAAAATTAGTGTTATTTGTAGAACCCTAATGCTGTTTTATTGAAGGGTTGTCACACATGCTGTGAGCCCTTATTGCTGTTTTCAGTGAGTGGGAGGAAACTGTTTCTGTAGCATTGTAAAATATTACTGATTGCAACACCTTTAGGTTAAATTCACAGCTGAAGAAGATGGCTGAAGAGTTCATCGGCTCTGTGTAATTGCTTTGCTATATTGTAACTGTTGATCTAAAATCTGTTCCATATCATTATATCTTAATTATAATTATATATTAATAATATCATTAATATGTTCAGTTGTTATTGCATGCAGATTTTCCATCTGCTGCAAATTTGCACCCACTCTTTTTTTGTGTGCATCTTCGCATTTTTATGCACATCAGTTTGGATGCAGCCTTTCATTAGCTGCTATGCCAAATAGGAATTGATGTTCCCACATTTCTGTATCATAACACAGATTGGTATGACACAGATGCTCTTTCAGCAAAGGCAGAATTGGTGGCCTTGTTTTATGACTGATTGCTTTCCTGTAAAATCACATATGCAGAAGAATGCCTACAATCAGCCGTATGTGATGTGATGGTGGATATTGTTCTGTGCCTTACTGTATAACACCATCATACTGTAGTGCTTCTTTTACGTGTGTGTTATCCTTCCTTTATCCTTTAAAGCTCTGCATTGGAGCTGTGTTACAGCTGTTCCCTAAGACAGATGTTGTGGTATATAAAATGTTCTGACAAGGAGGCTTGTTTTTCCTGTTGTGCAGCAGCACCAGGGGCACAACACCCTTGCTTATTCATGACGCCAGATCAGAACCCAGGTAGATCAAACTGCTCCTCCATTTTTAATGAAAAAAGCCCTTTACTGGGACATAAATATCATGCAATGCATTTCCCCATCAGCCTGCCCTATAGTTGAAATAGAGGGAGTCTTTGGCAGATTGGAAGGTCGTTGTCGGTTAGATGTTCAGCTAATGTACAGAACTAAATATTGACCTGAAACATGGTTGAAACCATTCTGAAGAAATATTAATATTATTATCCAAATAGGTGCACTTCACCAGAAGGGACCATGGCAGGTACACTGGAGGACATCTGCTCTCTTGTTATTACAATACTTTGCATTACATTAGTTTGTATTCATTCCCAAACACATCACTCTCTTTTTCACATTTTCCAGAGAATTTCCCTCGCAAATGTTTACCAAGCCATGTACGTCATCTAATGCAAATATAATAGATACAGATGTGTAACAACATAAAACACAAAGTTGCTCCACCCTGAACCTGGTTACACTGCAGAACAGGAATATGAAGCGGTTGAAAGAGAGGCCTCTCTCCTTCCCTCAGGATATGCGGTTAGCACCCACATTAGCCCCAAGGACAGTAGGTCGCTGCAGGGAAAGGTCACCTCTGCTGTTCTGTTGAAAATACAAAGCTGAAGCCTCTTTCGACTTGATATTTAATCCTTCCTTGAAACTCAGCATCTTTGCCCAGAAAACCAAGCCAACATGATAAGAATAGCCTCCAAGACTGAGTAAGTGTTACACTGTATGTAAAACATTCCTAATATTGAACCAGACTATTGATTTATAAAAGCTTTCTGCTCAGCACTATATCATATGAACATGCACATATAATATATTTTCTGCTGCAAGTTGTATCTGAAAGAGGACACTGAAGTGAATCTGTTGGCAACTTGAGAGATGGAGACCTCACACAGCGAGACTGAGCAGCAGTACTCACTAGAATAACATGGTCGTTCCAGGAACTTTATACATTGCCAAATATCAAAGGAACTTATACACTGAGAGAAGAAATGGGTTGTCAGAGCTGCGACAACTCTCAACTGTTATCTAAGAGCCACTCACTGCATTATTGCAGCGGTAATGAGAATTTTGTCAGCGCTGCCAAGCTGCAGCAAGGTACCAATAGAAAGTTGAGCTATCCGGGGCTTGCTGTGGAATAATTACAGCTGAGAAAGTGATGACTTGTCAGGAGGATTTTATAGGTAGAAAATTGAAAACTGAATAGGTGCACTTGAGTGTATCCTCAGTTAACATACAGGAAGTGCTGACCATGTGAGGAAAGTACAGATTGATAACGGCTGTTAGCGCCTACCTGTAAACCTGCAATACCTGTTTCTTTTGTCCACTTAGGGGAAGCAGGAACAAGATGTAAAGGCAACATTAACATATTGTCACCTTTTAAGTCGATATGGGAAAATTGTTAGCAAACAGCTGTTTATTACAACCAGCAGATACAGAGCAAAATAAGCATTCATTTGGAGTCATGTTTATGGCCAGGTTATGAATGCAAGTCCAATATTCACTCTTGAGAAAAATATCTGGCTCCTTAGTTGCAAAATGCTCAAATTGCTGAGGTTTGTCTGAAATAGCATCTTGCTTCAGCTGGAAAGATGAGATGAGAGCGGTGAGACTAAACCAAATCAGTTTGCTGGCCCCATAACCAAAACAATGATTTGAAAGATGCTATAAACCTTTATAGAGTTAAGGGGACCTGTAGATTCAGGAGGATACAAAAGTCAAGATTTTGACACCAACGTCTGGGCTTTGCATCCAGACTCCCTGTCTGTGGATCGTGGTTTTGGCAGATATTGTATTGCCGTATCGGATATTT
Source organism: Perca fluviatilis (assembly GCF_010015445.1). Lineage (NCBI taxonomy): Eukaryota > Metazoa > Chordata > Actinopteri > Perciformes > Percidae > Perca > Perca fluviatilis. Next base: position 22,796,619 of record NC_053116.1, on the reverse strand, counting down.
TGGTGGAAAACAAATTAAATACATTGTCAGTGAACATTTCTTATACGTTTAGTATCAACATTTCTGTGACTTGATATTTCCACATTAATATTAATAGAAAACATAATCCAGGTGCCATTATGGTTGCTGTTACTGTTGCAAATTAGTTGTATATAAACGTTATCTCTTGGAAACATGGTTGGACCGTGTGCGCAGTTGTCACATTTGCACCAGAAGTCATTCTAACTATGAAATAATATAATCATATCACAAATATGTATAATTCTATATTCTATTAGAATAAAAACTGTAAACATAGGTTTTAAATATCATGACCTAAAGGAACATTATGTTATACATTTATTTATCCTCTTTATCCTTAAGTATGTGTTATGTACAGTCCACTTGGCCTAAACACTGTAGAGACAAATCAAGGTATTGCTACTGCAGATTGCATTAAGGATTCTGCCTTCTCGGCGGCAATGGGATCATCAAAATGTTCACTGCCAAATGTTCATTTCCGAGAGATGCTTGTCAAGACTGCAATGGAAAATGTCGTAAACTTACATAAGAGATTGTCACCCACTTAAGAGAACATCAGTGAACTGACTTAGCCAGAGCTCTGAGTCTTTACAAGAGACAAAACAGAATTACTTTACATACTCAAACAGTGTTTTTATGTCAGTGGCATTGAACATTGTTTAATTACGACAGGTGCTCCAGTTTGGCATTATACAAAATGTTGAGCTTACAGTGTAGTTAAGATACTCACAATCTTTTGGTTGTCTTTTGCAGTCTAGTCCATACTACAAAGTAATTAAAGTACTGAGTAAGGCCATGAAAGCCACTGTGCCTAGTGGTAAATTGTGTTATGGTTATCATATGTCCATTTAGCGAAAAAAGAAGAAGGAAAACCCAGCTCCCAGCACCAGCTGGCATGGAGGCTGGATAAATATGAGCTTTAAGTGCATCTCGTCTTTCTTCCACATGACTAGCTGTGGTGCTGTAGACGCGAGTCTCCTGCACGCAGCTTCTATAAGGTTAAAACCTCCCATTCCCTCCAGCCGCTTGCTTCTTATCCCTGTCCATCTCCTCAGTAATGGATCAGTGCTGCTGGGTCCACTGAGGGACTCAGCTCTAGTGGAGAAGAGTTAAGAGACTACAAAACCCTTCTATCAGCACACACACACAGCGTTGCTGCAGCAATCTCTCCCATAGTTCCGCTTGCGCTACCACCGTTGTGCAATTAAGACCCTGAAGAAGAGATGAGCGTTCAAAGCTGTGCTGCTGTAGTCTCTTATTTACATTACCATTACATTCATATTCTTCAGCCACCGTCAGTTTAAACATACACACAGTATTACAGTAATAAGATGAACCTGCTCTTTTGAACGTATAAACTTTCATTCTTTACCAAGTTATAACATTTGATAATCTGATACTGACCAACCACAATAACTTATATTGCACATTTTGTGATGTTCACACCAACTGTTTGATCATAATGAGCAGTTAAAAGCTTGTCTTTAGTCTGTTACTTAGACAGTCATTTTCAAAAAGATTTCCATTATTGCAAGTTAATGGATAACCTTTTGTTCAGATAACATTTTTTGCTCACTAAATCCACTCCTCCTGAGTAAAGATAAATGATCTTCCAGTATTTGAATAAATGATCGCCTCAGTCACTAGAGCATCGTAGGACACGATGCTCCTCATTAGACTACATTCAAATGAGGAGAGAACCAATGCTCATTACTTTCCCAGCCAGCGATCAGCTCTGTTCCTTGGCTTAGACTGCATTGTGCTCCGGTAAGGGCGGATGTTCTTTAGATTGTTGGGGTGGTTCGGTCCTATGGTCCTGCTGCTGCTGCTGCTGCTGCTGCTGCTCAGGTGGTGTTGGCTGTTGTGGATTAGATTTTTGGATTTCCTTCTGAGGGGGCTGTGGTGGTGTAGCCTGCTGTGACTCTGGATTGGGCATCTCTTTCCTGTCGCTGGGCTGAATCTCCAGAGCTGGTGTGTCCTTGCAGCAGAAGTATTGCTGCCAGATTTTCCTGAAGGCCATGCGGAACTTTTTAATACGGAAAGCGTAGATAATTGGGTTGACAGCAGAGTTGCCATGAGTGAGCAGGATGGCGATGTAGAGGAGGACTACGGGCTTCTCACACTTAGGGCAGAAAAGCGTGATGCAGTTGATGATGTGGAGGGGGAGCCAGCTGATGGCAAAGAGAAAAAGAACCAGAGCCAGAGATTTGGCCAGATTCAGCTCCTTGTCATAGTACTTGTTGGGGTCTGTGTGACTGGTGGTGAAATTCTTATTGTTAAGCTGCTTGTGGATCACGTAGAAGATCTCTGTGTAGATGACCAGCATGAACAGCAGCGGTGGCAGTACCCAGCCGAAAAAGTTGAAATATACCATGTAGTCCATGCTGATGACGTTCTCGAACTGGCAGGTGATAATAAGATCAGAGCTGATGGAGCCGTTCTGCTGGTGGCGCTTCAGGTTGTTCCAGCCTAACATGGGGGTGAGCCCCACGATGAAGGCCACCGTCCAGCATATCACCACTGCCAGCCCCGCTCGCCGAGGGGTAACCACTCGCTTGTACCTACAGACAACACAGTATAATGTCAGCACTTTCTCTCACAGTGCTGTCAGGACATGCAGGCTTTATTTACTTCATTTTTCATTTTGTCAGTGTCCCTGGGCTGAAAAAAGGTGTGATTCAGAAAAAAGAGTTACCATTCAAACCAAAAGCCCCTGGACATGTTACACACATTTCCTTGCAGCACATATTTCCACTCGAACAACACAGTGCCTGCAAACCCTTAAGGAGGTTAAAGGTGCAGAGGCTGTAAAATCTTATCACTACTGTCCATATCACCAAGAAATGTACAGAGACTCAGCCTGAGGCAGGGAAACAGCTACCTAATCCAGCTCATGTTGCTCCCTTTCGGATAACTAATAATTGATAGTGGCAATGTCTGGGGGGGAATCCTCCCTCTTGATAAAAAATAGAAGTTGTGGGAAAGGAGTGGCAGTAGCAACTGCTTAGTGATAGAAATTCTGATTTAAATAACACAAGGACTCACTGTAAAAAATGTAGCAAACAAAATAAAGCTTGGTTGGTTTTATAAGTAATAAAAAGCTTAGGAATGAAGATTTAGTTGATTCGTAGACAGGAGATTACAGTTCAAGGCTATCAGACAATATAAATTCCCCTCTTCTACTAAGCCTATCTTTTCAGCCTTTATAGCACCGCTGCTTAGTCTTTTGTTTCAGCCCAAAATCATAAACCACTGGTGGCATCAAATACAAAGAGAGATATGGAATCATTGACAGCAAACCTGACCTTTGTTGTGCCCTAGAGGAACACAGAAAACACATTTTTCCTACAGCCATCATACTAATTCTGTACCTGTGCTACTCTTCCACACATATTAGCATCTCTCAGGACAGAGAGACTAATAAAAAGCTGTTGGTTGATCAGCTGTGCCGTGGTTAGCTGTCATGTCAGTACTGGTGAGTCAGATCTACTATATGCATATAAAAGGGAATGGCAGTATGGAAGCATCATGTGAAGTGAAGCAAGACCCATGAGGAAACCAATGTCCATGAGCACAGAACTTGAACTGTAGTGACTTCTGCTAAAACCCTGTCATCATCAGCACCATTCTTATCAAGATCACTGTCACGTGTCCACGTGGCACTCTCTTCATTTTCATGTTGCAAAAAAACTCATTACCTGGTCGGGATCTTGACCCTGAGATAGCGGTCAATTGCAATAGCCAGTAGGGCCAGGATTGAACTTTGCGTCAGCACCAGCACCGTGCACGCTACGAGCAGGCAGCTGTAAAAGTGAGTTTGGAGTCCGATGCTGATAGTAATGGCCAAAGGGATGACGAGGGCTCCCACTGCAATATCCGCCAGAGCCAGGGAGACGATGAAACAAAACGTGTTATCTCGCAACGACTTATTAATTTTCACCGCCCAAACCACCATCACGTTGCCGATTACAGACGCCACTGCAATCAGCACCTCCATTCCTATGTAGAGCGACTGCGCTGATAAAAGTTGTACGGGCATCCTTGCAGATGATTCTGTCCTTGATAATAACAGGATTTCAGTGAAGCAGCCTTAAGAGAAACCAACAGAGCAGTCCTTGATTATTATTTGTTTTCTCACTACAGTATTTTCCAAATAAGCTGTGCGTCCATCAGTTTCACGGTGCCCACATTCTCCTGATAAGTTGCAAGAAAAAAACCGAGTTATTTTGAGGGCAAGAAGCGCGTTGACCAGTAGCGTTGGCTATCTAAGCATGAGGGTTTTTCCTTTGGAGCAGGTGTTGTGGTCCGGTGGCTGTTGTGCATCGCTCCTGCTTTGTGCCTTGCGCCTCCACTTGGCTGAATACACCTGCTCCTAAGAAGAGACGCATCCTTCCCTCGCGCTCCGATTTATCCAAGCGGGCGCTTCATCTTCATCAGTCTACGTTTTTTTATTTAACAAAGCGGGTTTACAAAGAAAAGAAAAAAAAGCTATATCTTTTGGATGAACGCGCGCAGTTGCAGCTCCTGCGCAGGCGGCTGCTCCCTCTTTCTCTCTCCTTCACTGTGCTTCCAGTAAGAGCAATAATGCTGTTGACGAATATAGCTGTGTGATTTTCTCGCCTTTCTTTTGTTCCATTTAGATGCGTTGTGTTTGTTTCGGTAAACCATATAATCTTGGTTTCACTCGGAGTCCATCTATTTCCTTTGGTGGGTGCGACTGCTTTATTTTCAATGCAGAAATTATGAAATGCCGCTGTAGCCTTTCACGGGACCGTCCCAAGGAAGGCAGGTAGTGCAGAGGTGATTTGAACTCACTCTCATTTTCTATCTTGCCAGGCACGCCTTTCTTCCACGCCCTTACAAATGCTAATGGACCTTGCTCGGTTGCCTATTGTTCTGATAAGCGGTGAGGCAGTGCACTGCCACAGCTGACAGAAAATAACACAGATAAAGCTATGAAAATGGCAATCCCTAGTGATAAGGGACTAGGAAAACAGTGGCACAATTATGGAAGTGCACAATGCAAATCCCTCCGTTTGCCAACATACAATTCATTTGATTCAAAACACCTCAAAGAAGCCTAGATATTCAGGTCATTCTAAATATATTCATGTGCCTCAGACTTCAAAGACTTCCGCTCTGAGCCTGAGGCCAACCGTATCCTCCAAATTAATAAGAAACATATTAGAACATAACTGGAAACCTTATTGACTGATTTAGATATATTGATCAGCCTCAAAAGGATATCTCCTGCCACCTGACTTTGAGCATTCAGAAGCAGGATGCCAGTGACACAACAACTCGTCCTGACGCTTTCTGAGAACCACACAATGATCCTTGAGCAAGTAGCCAAGCATACAGGAGTGACAGCAGGCAGCTGCGTGAGCTCTCTGACCATTGCAGGAGCTCTGTTTTCACATTCGAGCAGGAATGCCTGTGTAGACTGAATGTGGAGGCCAGATGGTGCACTGCGCTCACTCACTGTAACTTATGTAATATGGAAGAAGGCAGGTGGAAGTCCTGGATTTCAGCTGTAATTCAGGGTAGAACAAAAACAAAAAGGTAATACTGTTGTCAACATTCACACCCGGAGACTGTGTGTGATGGCAGGATGGCCAACAGTCAGCAAGAGCTCTGCTGAAGACAGTTTCCATCTGTGACCAGTGTTATAGCCAGAGACATCAGCGTGGGGCATAGAGGTCAGCCAGCATACACCAAGGAAGGAAGCAGCCATATGGCCCGCTTGCGGTGATTGGCATCAGACACACTGGTGATTTTAATGAGCATAAGCATGGTGGAAATGCATGATAAGTCATTCTTTATAGAGCAAATGGTGTGAGCTAACACAATTAGGCCAATATGGCTGACAAATCTGACAGATTGTTTTAAAATAAGCCTCACCGTCCAGATTGCATTTCCTTCCACTTTTACAATCAGATGTCAGTCAGTATACAAATCCCACTGTTATAGTATGTCAAACCTTGGTTGAGAGTAGCAAAAGGATCTGGCGTACATCATTTTTGGCTGTTTTCTTATGTGTTTATCCTTTTAGAGATTTAGAGCAGGGAACACAGTCGTGCTCAACATGGCCAACACAGACCTCATAATGCTGATTGTGCTTGTTCACAGTCAGTGTTTTCACTCAGGACATGTCTGCAACCTGATGGTGTGTGAAGTATAAACCTTCCCTTTATTTCCTAAAGACTTCCTAAAATATCTTGACTTTTCTTACTATCAAGGTTTTTTGGGATGAATTTGAATGAACAAACCTGAAGTGCTTCTATGACAAACTGTTCTGCCGTATCCACAGAGTCAGGAAATGAGGAAATGGTTCAGTAACTTATTGTCAGATTTTGCCATTTGGGGATGTGTGACCAGTGAAGTGCAGTCTGCTTCTGTTTTACGAGATTCTACAGCTTGGTGCTCTTTTCCTGTCCAGAATCAAAGATATATCAGCAGTTACAAATGTCTACAGTTCTACTTGGCCTTCACCCAGCTCAGACGTTTTTGACGGGTGAAAAGAAAGCTGTTCAGTTGTGAGGATCATTCCGATAGATGACAGAAAGACCCACTAATGGGCACAGTCACAGTGCAACGCCCTCACAAACCCCTGTAAAGCACACATCAACCTTTTTGTTCTGAGCATAATTTATGTGAAAGCTTCAACTGCCTGGAGGAAGAACCAAGCACTGAGCCATGTCCATATTCGAAGGAGAAAAGATAACATAGCGTCTTCCTCCCCAGTGTCTTTTCTGCTGAACTGGGTTCAAAAACAATATTGCTCTGTCATTAACAAAAAGACCCAGGGATGCACTGCAGTGGTATTCTCAGCGGAAAGCTGACCCAGACGGCAACAACATTATTAAAACTGATAAAAAAGACCTATTAGCCAGGATCCTTCCAGGAAAACAGTTTAGTCATTTCAAACAAGACTGGGGCCATCAAGCAATACAACTGCTGTGTTATTACAGGTCTAGAAAAAACAATATAAGATGGATAGTCGTTCAGAAGACCTTCAATGAAAATGTCAGATAGGATGCAATTTGAGAACACATCAGCATTATCGTGTATCCCCTGGACAACAACAAGCACACGAACAGCCTCTAAAGTATCATAGCTGCTGGGAATGGATGTGGCCCTATGTAATTTACATGGAAATTCTCTAGAAAGTGGTGCATTACAGAGGGAAAAAAACAGATGTACGATTTTAGTATGATTTTCCATGAAAGCTATTTGTTAACACAACAATTAACTCAGCTTGTTTCCTCTACACAATTAATATTAATATCATAAAATTAAAGATGATGTTGTTGTTGAGGTAAACAGCTGTGCACAACAGAGAGTGAGGACATCTACACAAGGCATAATGTATTGCCTCAGGAAAAATAGATTTCATCACATTAAACAGGTGACTTTATGGATAGAAATATAACTGCACATTTGCAGGACAAAAGCATTTGTCATTATTACATTTTGCATTATGCATGTGACCCAGATTTTGGGTTGCATTTCAAAAACACAGTTAAGCTAGTTGGAGTCCTAACCATTGAGTCTCATCTGGAGGACATAATCAAATACTGTACGTGAAAAACTTCGGTGTACTTGGATTTTCTTCCATAATAAAAACACAGCTAAGAGCTCCTCTCAGGGCTGCCAGCTGATTGACCCACATCATTTCGCCTGCTCGTCGTCATTCACAGCATGCCCGTGGAATTAACCACCACACACGCTTGAAGCTTGAGCCGACAGAGTGAAAATGAAAAATGTCAACAGCTAGTCCGGCAGATCGCTGTCTGGTATCATACAAAAAGCCCTCCTTGATCAAAACTGGGATGTTTTGATGCGTGAGTCTGTTAGTTTGACCTGCTGATGAGGTTTTGTCAAATACTATATTTTACTAGCAGGGTCGGAGGAGCCAGGATTTTAGAACAAATTTTGGACTGCCCATCTGTGCATCAAATACAAAGACATGATTGTTTCAAAATTATTTCAAATTCATTAAACCATTCAATTTTGCTTTTTGCAAATGTTATCTCCCTACATGATGGTCTAAATGCTGTTTCAAAGCCTTCTTCACCCTGCCAGGAATATAGAAATTCTGGTGAAAAAATACAAATTCTCTTTGTTTAATTTAAATGTAGCTTTATTTTAATTTTTTAAATACCAATAAGCTGTAAAATTTTTGGATATTGCAGGCAGCTGTAAAGTCCACCTCAGATCGTTAAACCCCCTACAGTAAATCCTCAGAAACTAACAAGGAATTATAAAGTTAAAGGAGGGGTTCAGCAAGGAAATGTACTTATTTGCCAACTTGCTCATAATGTCTGTATCGTGGAAAACTACAGCTTGTCGTCTTTACACTTCGGTTTTGTACTGATTAAACAAACAAGATATAACATGTGATTTAGTGAGCTTTAGAAGTGCTGGTTGGCAGATTGAGTTACCTTTTGACAGACCTGGGCTAGCTTTTCCCCATTTCTGTTCTTCATACTAAGCTAAGCTTAGTCTGTAGCTGTAGCTTCTATTTACCATACAAACATAGGAGTGTTATCGATCTTCTCATCTCACTCTCTGCAAAAAAATAAAAATGTCCTCAAACATATTCCTTTAACAATATCTCCCTCCTTAGATATCTGTATGGAAAAGTAAGTATCCTTTCAGTGGGGGTGACCTCTAGCTCACCCAGTAAGAGCATGTGCCCCATGTAGGCTGAGGCCTTTGCAGTGGCCCAGGTTCGAATCTGACCTGCGACCCTTTGCTGCATGTCATCCCCCATCTCTCTCCCACCTTTCCTATCTATCCACTGTCACTCTGAAATAAAGGGAAAAAATCCCCAAAAAATAATCTTAAAAAAAAAAAGTATCCTTTCAGTGGAGAAAGTTGGAGCATAACAGGGGATTCCCAGGTGTGTTTTTGACTTTTCATGTGTACGAGTGTGTGTTTGTATGTGTGCTAAAACTTGAAGAGGAAGACCACTCCAACAGAAAAAATAAACCCAACCCCACGGTCTCCATTATACTGTAAGCTCTGTGGGGAAAGCACCTTCATGTCATCCAACACCAGCCCCAAACACGATTACTGTGGTGGAAATACTGAGCCTCTGCAACTCCCACAGCTCTTCACTCCATCCGTCTACACACGGAAAAACAGACAGCAGCGAGTGCCACTCTCTGCCTCTCACAAAATATCAAGGTTAAATATATAATTCACACCTTGCATGTTGACATTTTTAATATTCAGTCTGCACACAGTTAAAAGCTCTTCAGCAGCCTACTCACCAATCATAGAATTAAAAACAGAGCTATTTATAGGCAAATGTGTGAATGGAAGTGAGTAACCCACATCTTGTTTTCGGTGGGTGAGTTGACTTTACCTTGTGTTGTGCTTCTCAGTGCTATGACATAATTTGGCCCCCATGAGCCCAGTAGCCGATGCTAACAATGTAGAAAAGATTCTCAATTTCTCCTCATGGTTGCACACATATCAAAAGGCCACTGGATAATGAGTGGGAATATTCAATGTCTTTATCCAACATGTGCTCCTATTAATGCTGCACAACACTAATTGGAAGCACTATGATTGCAGCATGTACAATAACATGCCTTCCATGATCACAGCTTGCACATGCAATATTGATGCTCTATGTTATATCAGCCGGTGATTGCAAATTCCTAATTTGTCAACAAAGGTGATAACTAGGGGAGTACAATGTGTAATGTCATGTTCTGCATATGTGCTTATTACTGCAAAAACAAGTCTCACACTATTAATTAATTAATTAATTCACACTAGATCAGGAAGTGAGAAGAATAAAGCCAGCACTGAATAATTATGTTTTTCAAAAACACAAGTCAGCACTTCCCCCATTGAAATCAGCTTCTTGTTCTTGTTCGTCTCAACAGTAGTGAAGGCTTACTCGCATATAAAGGCAATGCAGAGGAAACTGGTGGAGAATCCGTGAAAGGGAGAATATAATTAGATAGGAGTAGAAGAGAGGCATTGGTTTGGGCTCTGAACTAGCGCTTAGATAGATGAGAGGAGATCAAAGGAAATGGAGGGTAAGGTAGAAAAATGTGTGGGATAATGAAAAAACTCTGAATCTAATCTATTTAAGAGGGGTGGTCAATCCCAAATCAAAGAACTTGATGTGGTCTATTGTGCATTTATCACTTCAGAATGTGTCTTTTTAAAAGGCACTGCTGTTGTCAGCCCACTTTGCTGTGACGTTCCTTTGAAAATGCGGCCCCCTGATGAGGGGAAAGAAAACTTGGAAGATTTGGCTCTTTTAAAATTAATAATGGATAAATAGCTGAAGGAATATAATGGAGGCCCAGTACAGGGTTCAGTTTGAAATGACAAAGAAGACTGGGTGTTTGAATTCTGGATTCCTGTCTCTACTGCACAATGAAATTGGGCTGGGACTGTGCAATGGTCTATCATGCACAGGCATCAACAGTTTGGATGCCAATAAACAGACTCTGCCATACTTTGGGGAACGATGCATCATGCACAAACATATTCTGGATGCTGCTGATTAGATGGGTAGGAGGCATTTCATCTTCTAATTTATTCTGATTACTCTAAAGTGTGAGCCTCAGTGGTTGTATAATTGTCTATAGCCTGTGTCATCCATAAAATATTGAATGTTGCTCTCTCGACAACAAGTTATGCCCCTCATTGCTGTGTTCTAATAACTCTGTATTGATTGGCGGAACGCAGGCATCGCAGCGTTTGTTAAATGAGCTCTGGCAAGGAGATCATGTGGTTGCCTAGGCACATCCATTTGTGTTTCTGTGCAGAAAACTTACTGTACATCTAAAATAACTACTGCCTGCACATTGTATTTGATGTGCAGATTCACACTATCAAAAGGAAAAACACTTATTGACCCTGTGACCTTTAGTTTAGCATTCAGGTAGACATGTATTTTAATGACTATATTTCCTGAGTTAGCCATCAAGTTACAATATTTGTGTACATTCACTCTGCCAGAAAGAAACCTACTGATTGTGGTGACATTATAGAACTAAATCCTCAGGATTACTATTCCATCCTTGGCTTCTGTGCATCTTATTATTTTTTTTAAACCATGTATTTATTGAAATTTTTGTACATTTTACAGACAAAAACAGTACAAGGCACATAACATAAAACAGAAAAAAGACCAAGAATCAAATGTAGTAGCTGTAGTATCCACAGTCATAAGTTCGTACATCCAAAGGTGTTTTTTACATGAAAAACATACCGCCGTTGTTTATCTCAACACCGTACAGTACAGATGGCACACTACAGGCATTAAGAGAATGTTATATTATTTATAAAAAAAAACAAAAAAAAAGCTTGGACCAGCTAGTTATCACGCCAACCATCCACATCCATACTGTTATTCTCAAGAAAATTGAAGAAATCGCTCCAGATTTTCCATTCTGTGCATCTTGTATTGATTCCTCTTCCTTTCCCTCTTGTCATACCACGTATAATTCCAGAAACATGTTTTTTCTGTGTGTGTGTGTGTGTGTGTTTGTGTGTGTGTTAATTCATCTTTACTGTATTTGTTGTTGTGCATAAGGAAAATGTGTTGCCTACTCTCAATAAAAAAAGCCCACCAACAACATTTGTGGATTTGTTAGTGCATAGAAGACCAACCTTGAGGCCAACATCTGCACCTCCCACAGAATAAATGAGGCAGGCTACTTCTGCTTAAATGGATGTGTGCTACATTCACACTGCTTACCAGCCTGCATGGCTTGCTGCAGCATTTTTCCTGTTCACCACCTCTCAGTCGTAAGCATCCTCCGACTAAAATTTAGAGCGGTACATACTGTATGTAAAGGGGAGTTATGTCGTTACTCTGAGTGTGAGAGTAGTGTAAAATCTGCCTCCTGCAATGACAAATCTTCATGAATAAGATGCTGTGTTTCATGTAAAAAAGCTGTTGGGGAAAATATGAATAGCTGCATGGTCATATTATGGACAGTATCTTACCTTGGCTTGGCAGTCACGGTTGACATGTAGGCAATTCAAAAACCAATACTCTCTTGGTCTCTGTATTAAAATTGGATATCCTCGGGGGGGAAATGTATTACTATCTGTAATACTTGAAAACAAACCACTTGAGTCAGAAAGAAGGAGGGAGAAGAGGTTTGTTCAAATTGTTTCACCCTCTTTGCACTCTCCGAAAGAGAAACTGCAAATTAGTTGTAAAGGGTCCTCTGCCTCTTCAAACCCTGAGTTCCTTGCTAACTATCTAAGGCCTGAGAGGAGGCGTTTATTAATGAGATAAATCCCTGAACTCTATGGCCACTTGCCATTTCAATTTAAGAGCAATATTGCAAATGAAGCAGAGTGGTGGCAGATCTGGGATTATTACCATTTGGAGAGTAGTGTGTGTGTGTGTGTGTGTGTGTGTGTGTGTGTGTGTGTGTGTGTGTGTGTGTGTGTGTGTTTACACAAATGGGAGGTCTAAATATTGGAGCTAAGACAGGAAATAATTACAGAAATGTGAAATGCATTATTCTTGCTTGTGTGTGGGTGCTGGAAAGCGTCAGGCAATAAAAAGAGTTCTGCAACATAAGCGCTTCTTTCACAGAGGGGAGGGGATACAATCCCTGTGAAATATGTTGATGCATTATTAACATTCAAGTGAATGAGTATAGGCACCATTTTAGTCTGTCACTTGAATCATCATGATTAAATTATCAAGGCAATCATGAGTTTAGTGCACTGTGCCCCGCATCTTCAAACTGAAATTGACTTCACTGGGTTTAGCTTTGATTGATTTAATAGAAGCAGGTTTTCATGAGCTTTTAAATCACAGGACAGCATAATTGGGGAGAGGGGAAATTAATGAGTTTTAATGTAAGAGACAAGAGTGCTATTTGGAAGATTAGGATGTAAACAATCATATTGTTGATCAACTTATCTAAACTGTCATTTCACTGATGGTGTACTTTAGTTTTGACTTACTTTCCATCCATCCCTCCATCCATCCATCCATCCATCCATCCATCCGTCCATCTGTCCATCCATCCATCATCAAATGTTTCAGATTGACTCTTAATTGACTGGCTGATTTGTTCACAAATTTGGACGTTCTTATTGGCAGTCCTGTTACATATGACCTCCCTCTGAAATCTCTTACCAATTATAAATATTTACTAACACATTTGACACCAGGATAGATCGATGTGACTGTGCTCAGAGGTTACAGTTTACACACAGTATGTGTTGTCCTTTTTTATACGCTATTTCCATACGCAGATTACTTCATGGCTTTGCATTTTCATAAGAAATTCTCTGTGATTACTTTTTGACCCTGTGACACTCAACGTGCATGTGGCAGCCATGCAATTGATTTTGAAGCTTTGTTCTGCACTGATGTATGCGCCCATCCACCAGCCTATGGGAATTCATGTTTGTTTCTATGCCAACAGATACCAACGCAGGAATTAATACATTCTACATTTTACAGTGGAGAACATTTTCAGTGTTTAGCGATATCATCACACAACTGTCTTACACCAACACACACACTGAGCCCTTATTAACTGTGGTGAAGTCAAGCTGAATGTTCTAGTTTTCTGTGGGAAGGGGTTGGGGAGGTAAACACCTAGAAAAACAGATGAGACTGCTTTTACAAAACCACCCAGTGAGCATTTTCCCCTCATTTGCCCAAAATCCTTTTAACCCAGGCATCTGGACCATGGCTGCAAACAACTTAAATGTTTTACGCGTGGCCAATCCAAGTCTATTGACACACAGCCGTGGAAAGACTGAATAATGCCTGTGAAAATAAATTAAGTGAAAAGGAGAGGCAGCCCTTTGGGGATCAAGACCTTGCAGGTGTAAATGAGACCATAATGGACCAGATGGTCTGTGTGTGTATATAACAATAGGCCTGGGGGCGCTGTCGAGCACTGCATGGAGTAGACGCTTTTTCGAGTGGCTCCACTACCCTCACTCAAATTACATTTAATTTGCACGGACAATATTTAACCATGAGCAGCTCTGCTAAAAATGCTGCAAAGGGGAAATCCACCATCCAAAAATCAGCCCCAAAGAAAGACGGTAAAGCTGCCTCTACTATGGAAGAAGATGTCAGTGTTAGCAATTCCGAGCTAACTAGCATTGCCGAGCTAACCTGCAACCCCTCCGTCAGCATTAGCTCTGAGGGCTACCCGAGCCCACAACCTACACTGACCGTTATCTTAGCGGCCATCCAAAAGCTCGAAGAGGACATGAACGCTAGATTCAACGCGCTGGACTCGAAACTAGAACAAGTACAAACTTCTCTGATTGACCATGCAGCTCGCATTGCTGACCTGGAAGGTTGCGCCACTGGCCACAAGTCCCGCATCACAGTCCTGGAGAAACGGTGCGAGGAACTGTCAGAGATCAACAAGGCCACGAAGCACAAGCTAATTGACCTAGAAAGTAGATTGAGACACTCGAACATTAAAATATCAGGCTTACCAGAAATCGGAGAAAGGCAACCCGACGCAGTTCATGGCGGAGTTCCTGCCGCAGCTTCTTGGGATAAACAACTTTCCCAGCGGACTCAAAGTGGATCGGGCGCACCGTATAGGAGCGCAACCCTCATCTGCACACCCGCGCACTATGATCGCCAAAATCCACCATTTCCTGGAAAAAGAGAAAATCTTGAAACTTGTTCAATGGAACCCGCATCAGCCTGATTTCTCCCCTGAAATAATGGAGCAACGCTGTGCCTTTGACGGAGTCAAGAAAATGCTTAGAGATGCTGGGATTAACCATGGTCTCATCTTCCCTGCGTGCCTGATCTTCACGTTTGGATAGGAACAGAAAACATTCCAGGACCCAGCAGACGCTGAAGCGTACATAGACAGGTTTATCAATGTTGCGGCTGCCACTCCCTTGCAGCGAACTTGAGCCCGACCACCTTGCAGGTGCCAGCCGCCCTAGAGGAGCCTGCGGCTTTCCGGCTTTTTGTTAAGAACTTTGTGCTTCTCAAACTAATCTTAAGAGCAATTGTTATGGACATGAGGGTAGATGGGACTGTTCAACAGGACCTCTGATAAGGTATGCTATTTTTATTAGCCTATGCAGTCAGTATGTTTAGGCATGAAGTGCCCAGCTGTCACTCAATGTCCATGAGGGAATTTGTACTCCACTTCGTTTGGGGAAGTGGGAAAATGGGGGGGGAGGGTTTCCTGTTGAGTGTTTTTTTTTTATTGTTGTTTAGTTTGTTTGTATTTACCTAGCCTTTCCCTGCTCTTCCCATTCTGCACCGTCGCCAGGGTAACTGTTCATATATTAAAACAGCTTTGCTTAGCTATCCTTAATTATGGCCACTAGAAGTTCTCATCTCTCACCATAATGTGGCACCCTATCATTAATCATCTGGAATGTCAGAGGTTTAAGGTCCAATCTGAAAAGAGGCAAGGTCTTCTCTCATTTAAGATCTTTATCTGGGGATATTATTTTTATGCAAGAAACGCATATAAAGCATGGGGAACAATGGAGGTTAAAATGTAGTTGGATATCAGAGATATATCAGTCCACCTTTTCATCCAAGGCCAGAGGTGTAGCCATATTAATTCGTCAAAACATCCCATTTGAACATGTCTCAACCATC
The DNA here is from genome assembly GCF_010015445.1 of Perca fluviatilis. Lineage (NCBI taxonomy): Eukaryota > Metazoa > Chordata > Actinopteri > Perciformes > Percidae > Perca > Perca fluviatilis. The sequence goes on along the minus strand of NC_053116.1, from coordinate 22,780,985 downwards.
TCTGACCCAAATGGACGTTATCTCATCGTAACAGGCCATATATTATCACGACATGTAACTTTCTTAAACTTGTATGCACCAAACTTTGACGACCCTGGTTTTTTTAGGAGAGTTTTTAATCTCATCCCAGACCTATCCACTACCCACTTAATCGCAGGTGGAGATTACAACACCATTTTGGATTGCTTCACTGACAGACTCTCTTCCCGTCCCGTTACCCCCTCTAGATCCTCCGTCGCATTAAATAATCTAATTGGAAATATGAACCTTGTTGATATGTGGAGTCTACAACACCCAACTGACAGAGATTATTCATTATTTTTTTCACCTGTACATAAATCTTATACAAGAATTGACTATTTCCTCACAGATGCTAGACTGACTCCGGACATAACCTTTACTAAATACCACAACATCATAATTTCTGATCATAGTCCTGTCGAATTAAAAATCGCGCTTGGCAATGCAAAGCCCACATTCACGTGGCAATTCAATCCATTACTTTTAAATGACGCACATTTTCTCCAAAACACATCCAGCATAATCACAGACTATCTTTCTCACAACAACACCCTGGAAGTGACTGACTCGACTATATGGGAAGCCTTCAAGGCTGTTATGCGCGGAAATATTATAGCCTACGAGGCCAAACTGAATAAAGACAAAAAGAAGATGCTTTTAAAGATAAAACAAAAACACTTTGAGATCGCTGACAAACCAGATAAACTACTGGCCCGCCAGCTCAAAGGCCTACAGGCTAGGAGGATGATTCACAAAATAAAAACTAAAGCGGGAACAGTTTCCACATGCCCAAAAGAAATAAATGAAACCTTTCGTAAGTTTTATGAGGACCTTTACACCTCCAAAATCTCAGCTGACACTGCTCAAATTTCCGACTTCCTTCAAGCTCTTCACCTACCTAAAATAACCCCTTCTGCACAGAAAGAGCTGAATGCTAATATAACCTTAGAGGAAGTCAAAGAAGCAATACGGTCCTTCCCCAATGGGAAAACCCCTGGCCCAGACGGGTTTAGCATTGATTTCTATAAAGCATACTCAGACAAGGTTGCTCCAATTATGTTAAGGATGTTTAATCACTCTATTGTAACTCGTCATCTACCTGAATCTTTATATTCCGCTAACATCTCCCTGATATTGAAAAAAGATAAAGATGAGAATGATCCCGCCTCATAACGCCCCATCGCCTTACTAGGCTGTGATCTCAAGGTGTTCACTAAAATACTCGCAAACAGACTTAATAAATGTATTGCAAACATAACATAACATAACATCTCAACCATATCAGGTAATAACTTCATGGGAAAAAGCTCTTTAAGAATCTGGTATCAAATAAGGAAATAATTTAATTCACCTGAAACCTCCACTGCCACGCCTGTTCTCTATAATCATGCCTTCCCCCCTTCGCTCACTGATGCTGCTTTTAAGATCTGGAAAAATAGAGGCATCGTCACTGTAGCAGACTTATACGTCAACAACACTTTTGCCACCTTCATCCAGCTACAGGAGAAGTTTACTCTCCCACCTACACACTGTTTTCGCTACCTCCAGATTAGAAATTACATCTGGACAAATTTACCACATTTTGAATTAATGCCAGCCCCCATTGAACTTTATACTTTAATGAATTAGCCCCCTGACTCCAAAAAATGTGTCTCTCGATTTGTTGACCTGTTTACAGCATTTAACCCGACTCTCACACAGAATTTGAAGGAAGCATGGGAAAGGGACCTGGGTGTGATAATTACTGATGAAGACTGGTTTTCTTATCTTAAAGACATTCATAAATGCTCTATAAATTCTAGACACCAGCTAATTCAATTTAAAGTGCTCCATAGACTTCACTACTCCTGTACTAAACTACATTCTTTCTATCCTTCTGTCTCCCCATACTGTCCGTCCAAAATGTAAGTCTGCTGAGGGCACCCTGGGTCACCTCTTTTGGTCTTGCCCTAAGCTTAACAGATATTGGTCAGATATCTCTGCCTGCCTCTCCATTGTTTATGACATTGTACTAGACCCATGCACTGTCGTTTTCGGCTGGACCAGTCATCTAAAAATGTTGCACCACCTACATCGCAAGACTATTCAATATGGTATGATTATTGCCAAACGGAATATTTTGACATTGTGGAAAAGCGAGGATGTCCCCTCTTTTAAGACCTGGCTTGCAGAGATGTCCACCTTGCTACATATGGAGAAAGTACGATACAATGTCTCCCTCAACTCTGTAACCTTTGACGAAACCTGGCATCCGTTTTTATCTTATCTATCAAGAATGTCTTAAAATGCTTGATTTTCACTTGGTGACTGTGTCAACTGGTTTTACTGTTTTTCAGAAGAGCATCATTTCTTTCTTTACTTTATTTCTTTTATCTGATCCTGTGTTTGTACATGTATGATGTATGCATACTTTGTTACAATATTTTCTTTTTCATTTAGCTACCTAATTGTTAGCCTACTGTTATTGTCTGTTTTTTGCTTGTCTATGGGTGGGTTCCTTTGTTATGTTCTGCAGTGCTTTTTCTTGTATGTTAAACAGGAAAGCTATAAATAAAATATAAAAAAAAAAAAAAAACAATAGGCCTATGTCACGCAACAATTGAAGACCGGAAGAACGTCTCTGAGTGGGGATACAGCTCTTCCGGTTAGCTTTTTACAATGGTGGATCCCGATAGATAATGCTGGATCAAGTCTCTCCGCAACCTGCCTGAAGTCACCTACGATGATGCGGTTCAGATTGTAAATGAACACTCTGAAAGTAAAAAAACATTATGAAAACGACAAAAAAGGCAAAAGGTACAAGACCGTGTACAGAAACTATCATAGACTTCAATGCTAGAAGCTCGCTGTAGCCGTTCACGGTTTTGGTAAACATTTCTATGGTAACAGTGAGTTGGACCAATCAGAGACATCGCTGTTACGCTTAGGATTGTGGGTAATGTAGTTTTTCTTCATAAGATCGCGGATAAAACATGTTTTTCTTAAAATAAGGTTGATTTCATACAGACTTCTAGCTTCTACAGGAGCAGAAACTTTCGTTTCACAACCACGTAGCTCGTGGTCACTCTACCTCGGGTGGTTTAGACATTATGGCTGATAATCTAAATCCTTCGTATGTACACACCGCCGCCGACTTCAGCTGCAAAGAAGCTCTGGCCGCCCTGTCGAGGATGCTTGACAGAAAGTATGGGGAATCTTTTTGACGCTTTGGCCGCTCTGACGTGGCAGCATTCTTCGATCATGTTCAACACACGATTGAGGAAAAAGCACAAGCAGCCACTGCACGGCCAGTACATTGACACTAGAAACCTTTTATAAATTACATATATAAGGACAGAATTTGTATTGTTTGTTGGTCGCAGCGGTGTCTGTTAGCAGTTAACTCGCTCGTTAGCCGCTGAACCGCAGCAGAATGCAGGCAGAGCGAGCAGCCGGCAGCTGTTGATCCGTGCAGGACTTCACTGCGAGCGGACTGTTTAGAAACGAGGTGACCGGCAGCCAGTAACGTTAACTGGTCCCTATACGCAAACAACGTCATATCATAAATGATAGGGAACCCAGCAATGGCGATTATGAGCTTTTCCTCCATTTTCACGGAGCTAATGTTTTGGTAGTAATCAGCCAGCGCGAAGGACGTCTATATTCCGATTGGTTGCTGGTGTTTGCCACTGCTTGCCGCTGAACCGCGTCATTGCTCATTACCATAAAGTTCACATACTTTCAACTTTCTGATTGACGCTCTGGACGCTCAAAACGCCCAAAACGCGACGCCAACAGATTTGACGCTCCTTGCAGCTGAGAGAAGCCAGCTTCCATTGAAAATGAATGACTTCCAGTATAGAAGCTCAAGTCGGTGGCGGTGTGTACGTACAGTTATGGAGAAAGGGAATGTTGACCGAAAGTTCTGATTCCCTACTTCGCGTTCCGGAAGCAGGAAGTGTGACATAGGCCTATACGATGCTAGGCCAATGGGGTCATGTGAAGATTTTTTAGGACAGTTTTCGTACTAGGCACGTGTGTGGGAGTTGCAGTGTTGTAATGTAACAGAGTAGAAATACTTTGCTACTATACTTTTGCTACTATAATTTTCACGTATCTGTACTTTACTATGTTATTTATATTTCCGGAAACTTTTACTTTTACTTCACTACATTTCCTAAATACTCATTATTACAAAATAAAATCAGAAGAAATTTGTTACACTGGAAAAAAGCAGGTTTTGCGAATCATTGCTCCTAAATTGCCAAGATAATGCACCCTCCATTCCAGTTGGTGACCTAAAGCCTGTTTGTTGCCCTGCGACAAAAAAAAAAAAAAAAACGTAGGCCAAAACTAAAGAAGAAGAGGAGGAAGCATAATGACTGATTATGTTATGGAAACACCTGGTGCAGGCTCTGCCGCCATGGTAACAGACGATGACCACCACGTTATCTTCATCACCACTGTCATCGGGGTGGTCATCGCAGCAGAGAAGGCTGAAAAGAGTTTTGACATTGAGTGCCTGTTTGTGCAGTCCTGATATTTTTGCCCTTGCATCCCCTCTTACACCTCTATCGTCTTTCAAGCTTTCCAGTGTTGCCAGTACAACAACGTACGTTGCGCAGCAGCATTTAATTGCTTTGGCGCGCACACACCATCTCGTTGGGCATAGTCCTAAAATGTTGACAATGATGTCATCACAGCCGAAAAGTGTTTCAAAGAGCTGTTTGCGTTTTGCATTTTTTTTACTAAAGCAGTATATGAAATCAGATGTATTACCTACCACCATTTAGTTGTTGTGTTATTTAAGATATTTATAAAATATCTGGTCATGCCAGACGTAGACCTGTTCCAGCCACCAGGGGAGCAGTGCTCCCCCTGTCCCACAGCAAACTCATGGGTCAGACCCATCCGGTAGCAAAAGAGGGCCGAGACTGAGGGCTACATGGAAAAATATGCACCAAACAAGCCACTTGGAAATTTTGCCGTTTCTATGAATACAAAAGTTGGGTGACACCCCCATCCCTCCCCCACAGACTGCTGACTGAGTGTTCCTAAAAACCTGAGGTGTTACAGGACTGTGAAACAGCCAGTGGCATCCTCTTCCTCTATTAGCATATTCTTGTGCAGTAATTGATTCTTTCTTACACAACCGGACACACACAAGCTGCAGCTGTAACATGAGGCTTTGTGCTACCTTATATGAGACTTTAAATTATTAAACAGGAAAAAAATGTGTATTCACTTGCCACAGAAATACATCTTTAGAAAACACTGTCTATGACAACAGCTTGTCTCACTATATTGAGACCTGTGAATAAAATGTATTGTGTGTATTAGCCTGGCTAGCTTGTTTCCTGGGTGCCAGTGTAAAATACCTTCTATACATTAGTTAACCTCTGCCAACTGCCTGGGTATTTTAATCAAGATAAAGAATCCCCTGGCTTAAATCAACCCCCTACATCACAGACTAGCTAGGTCACCACACATTAATTATAGCTCAGGTCAAAGTGATGGACTACGTTAGAAGGATCTTGTTTTATTAGAAACACTCACATGTAATAATAAGCTGCATTTCAAGCATCTTACAAGACAATGTAAGTCTGTCCACAAAAGCAAACAAAACCTTTTTTTTAGCCTCAAAGTCTCTCAAACTGTAAATCTTTTAGTACATTTTGGCTTCTACAACTGGGAACAGTCAGAGCTTTGTCTGTGGATCCGAAATTATGTCTTTGCTCATAGTGACATATAAGTTAAGCAGTACAAGCCTTTTTTTCTTTGCTAAAATTAGTTGGAAACCAGTGTAACGTTGTAAGTCAGTCTGAACTAGTCTCACTTTGCCAGACCCTCCTCCAAAGCACGCTGAAGGAGGGTCTGGCTACTCCAGCATTCGGGGATGGGAGGAAAACGTGCTCTGGTTTATGGCATTTCTTTAAACCAATCAGAATCGTCATGGGCGGTGCTAAACTCCGCACAGAGCTGCTGCAAAATAGTTGCGCAAGAGAAAACTCAGATTGGACAGATAGTCTAGCTAGCTGTCTCAAATTACCATGCAGAGATCTGAGAAGCAGTTAACAGGAGTCCTCATTAATCCACCAGATTTAAAATTCCAACACAAAGAAAGCGGAAGGAAACGGAAAATACATGCATCCGGCGAATTTCCTGCAGCACCGAAGCAATCCCGGAAGTTGAATGCTAAGGAAATAGACTAGTCCGAACTAACTGCAGGTACTAAAGAGTTTTTTCTCTAAGATCCCCATGGAAAAACAACTGTCATAGTAACTTCCAGAGATTTATAGCTGCTTTCAGAATGAGAAGGTCACTGCTGTTCTTCTGGACCAAGCAGCATACAGAGTGCAGTTTGCAGATGTCCAGAGGTTGTATTACGGTTGATACAGTGGCTGAAAGATCACTAACAAAGTCCAGATAATGAATGTGGATTTGGGATGTGGATTAATGATCACTTGCTAAAGTTACATTTTGACAACGACCTGTCATCCCTCCAGGCATCACATTTACTGTAATGTTTCATTTACAATACACTGTCAGTGTGGGTGATAAATACTGTATATCATACATACATTTCAATTAACATACTGTATGGTAGTTAACAGTCAGGACGTAAAGTCCCTACAATGTACATGCATTGCAGGTGCAGTAAAATAAATATTCATGGCACAAGCTGTTATTCAGTTATCTCATTTCTTTACTTTCCCTTGATTCTGTTCTGCTGGAATGACTTATTATGGCATCAGAAATGACTTCCGGGGGATTGCGAGAACACTGACACAGATTAATTAGAATTTTTAAAACTTTAATTTTCTCTATAGGACTGGGGCTAGAACATGTCTGTGTACAAGACGGTGAAGAGTAAATCTTAATTCTGCAAGAGGAGCTGACTGAGTGTTAAGATGTGACCATAATAATTGTATCATGTCGAATCATTAGGGGTGTAAATCACAAGTTTTATCATGATACGATATTATATTGATTCTTTAGGAAACAATGCAATATTTACTGATATCTTAAGTTCAATTCAATTCAATTTTATTTATAGTATCAAATCATAACAAGTTATCTCGAGACACTTTACAGATAGAGTAGGTCTAGACCACACTCTATAATTTCCAAAGCCCCAACAATTCCAGTAATTCCCCCAAGAGCAAGCATTAGCAGTGGCTATTGTGACAGTGGCGAGGAAAAACTCCCTTTTAGGAAGAAACCTCGGCGGACCCAGACTCTTGATAGGCGGTGTCTGATGGGGCCGGTTGGGGGGGTGATGAACAGTGGCAATAATAGTCATAATAAAGATAATGGAACAGTGACTACAATGGTAGTAAGTCTGTCACAATGCATTTTTGATACGATTCAATTCAGGGGCCTGTGATCGATATGAGACGATATATGCCCATTTAATACATTTATAGCAACTAAAAAAAACTACTAAAATATGATTTGACAATTTTACTACTGAGCTCTTCCAGACATAACAAACTATTCTTTATAATAATGTAAATAAAAATCTAATAAAAATCTAAAATAAAGGGGAATCTTACAGACGATTTGTTTCAATATTTTCACTTTGCATCGATAATATTGGATCGCAGATCATTCAAACCATATACCTATCCAGATCAGTGTATCTGTCACGGATAGACCAGGAGTCAAACTGAAGGTGAGTAAAGTTGAGCTTTATTGCAAAATCCAACAGGAGGAACAGAGAGCAGGAACAAACTGGCAGATCTTCGACAGGTAAGTACTTTGCAGGATAACAGGTAGTCGGCAAGAGTGAGTCTAGTGGTGTGTCTCAAATCGCGCACTTCTGTACTTATACTAACTATTTGAGTACACTCAAAATGTCACTCGTCGAAGTGTGGTAAATGCAGTGCACTACAAGTACCCGGATGGTGCACTCATAACGGTGAAAAAGTTGAGTGTGGATCGATGGACACTTTCCACACTCAACGGTCGCCATCTCTTGGTACTACGGACGGAAGGGACGGAGCTAACAAAAGGTGAAAAACTTTCGATAATGGCGGCCGAATACGCGACAGCGGAGACCCAAATGTAAGTTCAACATTAGTCTTTTGCTATACTTGTTTAACATATACGCAACCTGTTTATGTATGTGTGGTTAATTTTGCAGTCAGTGATGATTTTTTTACCGCGAATTATAACGTTTTATTTGTACCGTAATTTGACGCGTATTGCTATTAGCTAGCTTTAGCTAACCTTAGCTAGCTAACAGCGGCGAAGTTACCGGTACTTCTATACTCTTTGGTTTAACCACTGGCAAATAAGTTATAACCTAGCTAACGTTACATGTGTTGTGGTATACGTTTGTTGTTTTTTTTTTTAAACTATCGTCCTCACTGTAGACGATTTTAGCGTTAGATGTGTGATCTGGTAAATATACATTAAGCTGCGAGCGTTAGTAGTACTGTTACAGTACGTTAATGTATGCTATGTTATATCGTATTAACAGTGCTGTTTCTGTCCTGATCTGACTGATAGGGACACGGACAATGCTGCCAACTTGAGGGAAGTCCTCGTCTGCTGGAAGGCGAACGACCTGGGGGAGGAGAGAGAGGATTTCCCTGCTTGATTTCTTGTGGACAGCACAGTGCACTGTCAGTGTGCAAAGGCTCTGGCTAAACCACGATCAGATGTACCGCTGGCGAGCCAAAAGAGGAAGACAAGGGCCTCGATGACGGGTCCTACGCCGTGCCGAGGATGTACCGTTAAAGGATCCCCCTGGAGAGTCTGAAGTCCACCCTCATATCACTTTCCCCATCAAAAATACAGGGCCAGCAATGAATAGAACAATAGGATCTATTTAAATGTCTATTGGATTGCCTCTGCTTTCACTCTTGTATTGTCACTGTAATTAATAGCTATTGCAATAAACACCCTTTATATAAACATATAATATGACTATTTTCTATTATTATTCATTATATGTCAGTTGGACACCATTTTAATTGCTCCAATTTTTTTTACAATGAATTAAGAGCAAAAGTATGAATATCATCATACCTGGATGTTTACGGTTGCATAAAACAGAGGGCAAATACAAGCAACAATAAAAACCATCACATTCATTTTGATGAACAAGGCAGAAATGTATGGTGACAACAGGTGGTGAGAATGCTCTGCCCTGGGTATAATTCACAATTTCACAGAAGAAGAAGGAGGAGGACTGAGATGTTTTGATCGTCACTTCCGGTAAGTACATAAGGCAGTGCGCGATTTGAGACAATACTCCCCCGTCAAATTTTACGCACTATGCAAGTAAGTACATAGTGTACGAAGTGCACTTCCCTTAGTGCACTACGGGAAGTGCGCGATTTGAGACACACTATAAGTGTCTTGCTACAAACGAGACCAGACAAGGAGTGAGTGTGTGTGTGCTGCTTATAAAGGTGGTGGACTAATGAAGTGCAGGTGGTGAACTGATGATGTGGTGTAATGAAGTGCAGGTGTGTGTAATCAGTACTGAGGAGATTGTGAGTGGATGAGGGGAGTGAGTGACGGGGGAGGAGTGAGAGCTGGTGACGGTGGGACCCTGACAGTACCCCCCCCCTCCCAAGGAGGATCCCGACGACTGAGAAGAGGGGCGAACACGGCGACGAGGTCTGCCCCGACCCCTGGGGGCAGGGCGATCAGGATGGTCAGCATGGAACTGGACGAGGAGAGCGGGGTCCAGGATGTCGCACCGCGGTACCCACGACCTCTCCTCAGGACCGTAGTCCTCCCAGTCGACCAAATACTCGAGGCGAGGACCTCGCCGCCGTGAGTCCATGATGGTGCGGACTCGATAGATCGCCTCCTCGTCGACGGGAACAGGAGGAGGAGGCACCTCGGTGTCAGGGTCTGTGGAAGGAGGAGAGACAGGGTCAGCGAAGGGCTTCAAAAGAGAGACATGAAATGATGGTGAGATTCTGTAATGAGGTGGAAGGTTTAGCCTGTAGGTGACGTCGTTCAGCTGCCTCTGTACAGTGAAAGGTCCGATGTATTGTGGACTCTGCTTATGGCAAGGTAGGCGGAGGTCCCAAGTAGAAAGCCACACCTTTTGGCCAGGTTGATATTGAGGGGTTTTGGACCGACGTCGGTCTGCTTGTGTCTTATGCTGGCGTACTGCTTGTTGGAGATGTACGTGGGCCGAATCCCACACCTTTTCACTGTTCTGGAACCAGTAGTTCACGGCAGGCACCTCTGAGGGCTCACCCGACCAGGGAAAGAGAGGTGGTTGGTATCCCAGGATGCACTGGAATGGGGTGAGTCCTGTAGTGGTCTGACGAAGGGAGTTTTGGGCGTATTCTGCCCAGGGGAGGAAACGACTCCAGCTGTCCTGGTTCTGGTGGCAGTATGTCCGTAGGTACCGTCCGATTTCCTGGATCTTCCGTTCAGCTTGTACATTGGTCTGGGGATGATATCCTGAAGACAGGCTGACTGTAACCCCGATTAGCTTGAAGAAAGCTTGCCAAACTCTGGAGATGAATTGCGGTCCTCTGTCCGATACGATGTCCTCAGGAATGCCGAAGTTCCGAAACACATGGCCGAAGAGAGCCTCTGCGGTCACGAGAGCAGTAGGGAGTCCGGGTAGGGGAATCAACTTACACCCCTTGGAGAATCTGTCCACTACAACAAGGATACAGGTGTGGCCGTTGGATCGGGGAAGGTCGGTCATGAAATCGATTCCCAGATGGGACCATGGGCGCCGTGGAACAGGAAGCGGCATGAGCTTGCCTGCTGGTAGTCATCTGGGAGTGTTGGTTATGGCGCAAACTGAGCAGCCTGAGACATACCAAGATACATCCTGGGAGATAGACGGCCACCAGTACCGTTGGCTGAGGAGCGAGAGGGTACGCCTGCTACCTGGATGTCCTGAACCCAGAGCAGTGTGAGCAGAGTCTAGCAGGGTGGTCCGAAACTGACGAGGGACGAAGGTTACTCCTTCGGGGCCACCTGGCGGAGCGGGATGGAGAAGGTTCACCTGAGTGATCTGCTCATCAATGTCCCAGATGATCGGGCTGACGAACATGGTTGGAGGGAGGATGGGTTCAGGTTGGAGCTCCTCTGATGCTGACTGGTGAAGACGAGAGAGAGCATCCGCCTTGCCGTTCTTACTGCCCGGTCGGTAGGTAATGTGGAAGTCGAAGCGAGTGAAGAAAAGGGCCCAACGAGCTTGGTGGGGATTTAACAGTTTTGCCTCTCTGATGTATTCCAGGTTGCGATGTTATGACTTCAAACTGGTGATCGGCTCCCTCCAACCAATGCCTCCATTCTTCTAGGGCCAGTTTTATGGCCAGCAGCTCCCGATTTCCGATATCGTAGTTCTGCTCTGCTGGGGAAAGCTTCTTGGAAAAGAAGGCACATGGATGGCGTCTGGGAGGTGTCCCCTGGCGCTGAGAAAGCACCGCACCAACACCGGTGGAGGATGCGTCGACCTCGACAACAAAGGGTAGTTCTGGGTTGGGATGAGCCAGGATGGGGGGCAGTACGCAAAGGCGTCCTTAAAGTGCGTTAAAGGCGGGAGGGGCATCTGGAGACAGGGACAGGGTTTTGGCCTGCCCCTTGAGGGCCGAGGTTAGAGGCGCTGATGAGACTGTAGTTGTTGATGAATCTCCTATAGAAGTTGGCGAAGCCGAGAAACCGTTGGAGGTCCTTTACAGTAGAGGGATGAGGCCAGTTTCGAATGGTGTCCACCTTCCTCTGATCCATCTGGACACCTTGTTGGTCGATGATGTAGCCCAGGAACTGCACCGAGGGGGTGTGGAACTCACATTTCTCCACCTCACATTTCTCAGGTACAGTTCGTATTCTCTGAGTTTCTCCAGAACCAGACGGACGTGTCGTCGATGTTCAGAGAGGGAGGAGGAATACACGAGAATGTCATCTATGTAGACCACAACGAAGTTGTTGAGGAACTCCCGGAGAACTTCATTCATGAACCCCTGGAAGACAGCTGGAGCGTTGGCCAGTCCGAAGGGCATGACCTGGTATTCATAGTGTCCAGAGGGTGTGACAAATGCCGTCTTCTATTCGTGTCCTTTACGAATGCGGACCAGATTGTATGCACTGCGTAGGTCTAGTTTGGTGAAGATGCGGGCTCCACGCAGCTGCTCCAGTGCGGCAGGGACCAGAGGAAGGGGATATCTGACCTTCACTGTTTGTGAGTTGAGGGATCTGTAGTCTATGCACGGCCTCAAACCCCCGTCCTTCTTGGCCACAAAGAAGAAGCTGGAAGTGGCAGGAGAGGTAGACGGGCGAATGAACTGCTGCTGGAGTGCTTCCTTCACATACTCCTCCATGGCTCTCTGTTCTGGAATGGAGAGGGGATAGACCCGGCCCCTAGGAGGAATGGCTCCAGGTTGTAGGTCGATGGCGCAGTCCCAAGGTCGATGAGGAGGTAGCTTAGTAGCCAGCTGTTTACTGAACACATCCTTGTAGTCAACGGGTAGTTCCACTTGGTGTTGGACCTCGGGATTTCGATGGAGGTGGAGCAAACTGGAAACCGGGGTTTAATGACAGGGCTGGAATGGGGAATCCTCTGCGGTGGTGTGACACATGTATGAAAACAGCCCTCTCCCCACTGGATGATCTCACCGGTTGTCCAGTCGATGGTGGGTTGATGTTGCACTAACCATGGCCGTCCCAAGATGAGCTCGCAGTGGAATCTTCCAGTACCATAAACGTGATTTCTTCGGAATGTAGGCTGCCTATACGGAGCGTCAGTGTGGGGGAGAAGTGGCGAATCCGTCCCTTGCCCAGCGGTTTTCCTTGGATGGTGTGGACTTTCAATTCCTGACTGCTCCGACGTTTTCGGACCCCTAACGTTTGTAGGAGTGGAGTGGAGATGAAGTTCCCCGCTGAGCCAGAGTCAATGAGGGCTTGCGCTGTGACACAGAGACAAGTAGTCAACACTTGTACTGGAGTATGAATCAGATTTTCTATCCTTGGTGGGAGTTGAATGGAACTCACCGCTGGGCGCTGGGGTCGAACGGGGCAGTCACCGATAAAGTGTTTGCCGTCTCCACAGTATAGACAGTATAGCCTGAGTCGTCTACGGCGCCGATGCTCAGTAGGTGACAAGCGGTTGGAATCGATCTGCATGGGCTCGGTGGCTGGGGAAACGGCAGTCGGCACCACGGGCGAAGAAGAAACAGCAGTGGCAGAGTCTTCGCAGGCAGACAAACGTTGGGAAACACGAACAGTCTTCTGAATAAGGCTCTCCAGTCCCATCGTGTCATCATATACCACCACTAGCTAGCGAACATCAGGATTGAGTCCATGTCTGAAGGCGGTGATAAGAGCAGTCTCATTCCAACCACTAGTTGCCGCCAGAGTGCAAAACTGAAGAGCATAGGTACTCACTGAAGATTGTCCTTGGCGAAGCCGATAGAGTTGGTCATGAACGGTGAGATCTGCCGCCACCTGCCCGAAAACTTCTTTGAAGTGTTGAATAAAGTTCGACAAGGATGTCACCACATGGGATTTCAAATTCCACAGCGACTGGGCCCACTGAAGAGCTCGGCCCGACAACAGGGAGATCACAAAAGCCACTCGGGCCGTATCGTTGTTGAATAGATGAGCTTGCATCTGGAAATACAGCGACACTTGGAGCAGGAAGCCACTGCAATCCTCCGCTTCTCCAGAGAACGTCGCTGGTCTGGCAATGGGACTCGCCGCGGCAGCAGCAGCAGCAGCAGCAGCAGCCGAAGCAGCGGGTGATTGCGGAAGTAGATGCCGCTGTGCTGAGAGGAGAATCTCATCAGGAACGGTGGGTGGATTAACAGGCGGAGAAGGAAGGAGGGACTGACGCACCGCCTGCACCAGCTCCGTGAATGGATCTCGAGCTGGATTCTCCACGGGTTCCATTGGGTTTTGCATGATGGTCTCGTCTTCTGTCACGGATAGACCAGGAGTCAAACTGAAGGTGAGTAAAGTTGAGCTTTATTGCAAATAAATAATACTAATAATACAATACAGTAAATAACTCTGTGGAAAATGTTGATGTACATTTTTCTGTTGACAGTGTGTCAGAGAGGTGGTGAATACATTCTTATGCATATTCACTGTCTCCTGAGGATGAATCCTAATGGTTTTGCTGACCCCCCTGATCTCCTCCTCTAACACCACTTTCAAGGCAAAACAAAAATCTGCTTGTACACAAAAAGTATTCAAATCATAAGATTAACGTTGATGGAAGAGATTCATGCTCCACAGAGAAAACACCACTATCCATTGGAGGATGATGAGCTTTTTTATGCGGTATAAGCACATTCATTCCCTTGTGAGAGTTTTGATTTTAATGCTAACATCAATTTTCCTTTGGCAGCTGCAACTTTACAATAAAAGAGGACCAAGCAACTCCTCAGCCTGAAGATATGAGGCTGAATTAATCTTTTAAACCACTTCTCAAAACCTAAAAAGCCACTATGTTTTTATCTTATTTTATTGTATTTTGTGTATTTAATTCTATTCCATCATCTGGACTTTTATTTGCTTGGTTATATTAATTGTGGTGCTGAATTGTTTTTGTTCATGTAAAGCACTTTGTAACATTGTTTTAAAAAGGTGCTATATACTGTAAATAAAGTGCATTACTGTCATAATCATTATATTACATATTATATATACTTCATGCCCCCACTTCAATTCATTTATTCAACATGTTCAAAACGTCTTTTTAATAATGAGGTATAATAAATATTGCAGCCTCTAGGACCAACCGGTGGGGCTTTACACGTCTTGTTCACTTGCATTAGTTGAGGTAAATGTACTTTCCACTTTAACTCATGATGCAGATGTCATCCCTTAAGATTTTTGTTGTTGCTTTTTTTCTATATAAGTATTCAGGTATTTTGGATCTATATTTCTGCCAAAATGAATATGATCTCAGTTTTATAGATCCCCATTCATCTCATGGGAAGCATATGAAGAAGCATATACTGTGTTATATATTGCTATAATCAATCATAAATTCTCTGGGACATGGAACAGCAAGCAGTGGCCTGTAAGGAGGAATGAGATTTTCTCAGCTGAATTAATGTATGATTAGCTGACATATCAGGGCACAGATTTAAACAAACAAACAGATGGCATGATGCTGGAATCCAGATAATCCCAGTGTTTTTAAGAAATCTGTGATTCTTCAATGTAGTCAAGTCTACACAGTCTCTGTCTTCACATGCTCCACTGTGTTTCTTAACAAAACGTTAATAAAAGAATGTGTCAGAATCTCTGTTAACATTGTTTAAATTAAACTGAATTGAAGTTAAAGAAATGACCAAATACTTCAATTTCTAGTTCTCTCAAGCCACATTAACATGTGTTTTCCGACCATTTGCTATTACTACATGCTATATTCATATCTGTCAATCAAAAAGTTGTGCTTGTATTTAGTCCTTTCATTACCTCGTTGTAAATATGCATGAATAATACATGCCAAGGCCAAGGTCTTCTTTGAATAGTCTTTAAAGGATCTACTGATGTGTCTTTACCCAAGGGCAGGACATCAGGATCACGCTTCTGGGCATACTGATCAGTAAATACTCTTTCACAACAAACTCAGTGACATAAAATAGTTAACACAGGTGTGACCCTATGTTTGGCCATTCATACCAGGCAATTTCTGATGGGTAAATACTGGGTTGTTGCCAGCATGTCACTGCTAAACGGTGTCGCATATTTCAGCATCATTGACACAACTGTAAAGTATGAGTAGACGAGCCTACCGGCTTGTAAGATTTACTCCTCCTGTGTGTTTAACTGTATAATTCTGTAAGGGTTGACTCTCCCAAATTACAAGAAAGAACGCATGCTTAGCCTCTATCATGATCGACAGGTCGGCGTGTAGCCACACCCCTAAAGCATTCTTTATCATCAATTTTAAAATTAATGGGACCATAATTTACTAAATGAACATCATGCTGTATTGAAGAAGACTTGAAACCATCGATTCAGGCCATTAGGAAAATGTTTATTAAGGTAATAAATAAAGTGAATTTTTTTCCCAATAGACTTCTATAAAAAAACGGACTTCTTTTTGGAGCCAGTGGAGTCGCCCCCTGCTGGAAATTAGATAGAATGCAGATTTGAGGCACTTCTGCATCAGCTTCACTTTTCAGGCCCGGAAGTTGCCGCTTGGGAGCAACAAATGGTATTGTCCTACCGATAGGGACATCAGATCATAAAACGCTTGTGTGCATCGTCATCTTGGAGGGAAATTAACAATGTGTTTTGTCATTTCATTTGGAGACTTGCTGGAAACATGGCAGCAGCCAGGACAGAGTAGAATTAATTGCTTATGGGCCAGATGTCAAGTCTCTCTGCATAAAATAAGCTGTGTTCAGCCTTCTACACTAAACACAAGCAGTATTTAACATTCTCCCCTGTTAAACCGTGGTTGTGAGCAGTGCTACGAATCCAGGTCTGTTAACTTATATTGACCCATTCACATCAAGGATAAAAATAGATTTGTATTAGGTTGCTTCAATATTATTGAATTATAATTGACCTCCGCCAAGGAGGTTATGTTTTTCTGTTTGTTTGTTTGTCAGCAGGATGAGAAAAAAACTACAGGCCCAATTTCCATAAAACCTGGTGGGTGGAAGGGTGTAGCATGGGCCAAAAAGGAAGCCATTACATTTTGGAGCGGATCCTAATCATGGGGCGGATACACAAATTATTTTTCACTTTCGTTAACATTGTGAGATAGGGCATGGGCTTGGCAGATGTCTGCGCTCTCTGAGTGCCCTTGTAGTATTACAGATGCATTTCTAATGACGCACAGTAGTGATTTTGGTCAGTCAGAAATGTTTGTTTGCTATTTCCACTCCATAGCTTTCCAGGAAACATCTCATCTATCTAGAATGATCTAATGCTCTTCTGTCTTACACAGAAGTTTGACTTTGATACCCATTGGTCAAATTCAGTTAATTAGACATCGCACCACAGAGCACTTGAGGGAACACCTGATCTAAAATCAAATCAACAGCACTTGACAGAACCACTAGTGGTTGTACCACAGACAAAGAGACCGGAGAGAGCACACAAAAGCTCTAAAGTAAGCAACTCCACGGGACAAAGCTGCTAAATTATAGATGACCTGGACAGCTGAAATTTCTCTTAATGGAACACTTTTTGAGCAACACGGGGGTGGGGGGGAGGGGTGGAGGGAGAGAGAGAGAGAGAGAGAGAGAGAGAGAGAGCTCTTTAAAAACAAAGCTCTGTATCTCAGTGGAGAGCGGTGGGTTTGGAATGAATATTTTATCCTTCTCTCCCTCGGTCTCCACTCACTTTTTGTTTCTGACAAGTTCTGCTCCAACAGTGTCTGCCTTTTGCTGAGTTGTTTCGTGGCCTTGGCCACAGCCTCAATCTCAGCGCCTCGTTCCCACCGAGACCAATCACAGGTCACGCCTGCCTTCAAGTCATGGCAGCCCTGAGCTGACAGTCAGTTGAATTTAAGATGTAGCACTGTGGGGATTTCTTGTGCCATTCTGTCATACAGTCTCTTTTTAATCACACTATTGCATTCCGCACACCCCTTTTTTAACCTTGATTTTTCTTTTTCTCTCTGTGCTGTTTCTTACATGCACCGTATAACTTTGTTTCTAGCTTCACCTCTCCAGCTGTGTTCTGCTCCAGATCTCCACTTCATTTACCCTTTTTTTTTGTTTGCTCTCTGTCTTTTCATTTCTGTATTAATACTACATACAGTTCTTCACCTCCCACACCAGCCACCCGCAGACACATTTTCGCACTCTTGTAATCCTGTTTTATATTTCACCAGCTGCTATCACGCAGTGTAAGCATTATGCTCACGCTAGCTCGAAGGCATTGTCAATTAGGAGAGGGCTGTAATGATAAAATCTGGGGTGCTCACAACAGGAGGCTAAGCACCATCTCAATCAAAATACTGTATCAGGGATGACACTTAGCTGAACCACAAATCTGACTGCTAATCCCTGACATGTCATCATAGAAATGCCAATTTAATGGTGATGGTGGAATTTATTCCCCACATCTTTGGAGGTTTTCCATTTCAAATTGCCATATTATTTTGTGTGCTATAAGGCGGTGTGTGTTTTAGTTCCTCCTTGCCAATATTTGCTCACTATGTCATGCCACTTGGTAATAGCTGTTAGAGAGCACATGGTGACACGGTAGCAGGGGTGTAACAAGCAGCAGTATTAACAGCTCTGAGAGTCACCTGGCTTGTCTCACTAACCGGGAGAAACCTTGTGCTACAAAGCCATCGCTCTCTCTCTCTAGAGGGAGGGAGTCATCTCAGGGCTGATGACATGTCATCACCTCATTCTGCAGCTCTTTTCCCCTGCACAGGTTATCCGCCAATGGATGAGGTGACCAGCAGCTGCAGAGAAGGTGAATTAAGAATGTGCTGCAGGAGGAGCAACGTCAGAAAAGAAAGAAGTAGTTTAAGCGTGAAGTGAAATACTTTTATTTTCTTGTACAATTATAGTTGTAGTTATAAAATCCAACACATGCTGCACAGCTACAAACATGAACATCTATATACATAAAATGCATACATACAGTAAGGGCTCTCGATCACATTAATAATGAATGCCCACTTATGCTGCTCTCTAAATAGTTCGTAAACATGGCAGCCTGGCATGACATTAGGAGGATACTGAATATTAGATTGCATCCCATGTTGCTGCAATCAATAGCTAGCTGGCAGGTCAACGTCTCTTCAGTAAGAACCTGACGCACCAAAATCAAAAAGGATATTCAAGGTTAGAGAGAGACTGGAGTGCACCTTTGGACTCTGGGCCACCTCTGAGTGAAACAGTCAACTGCAGAGATAAAAAAAAAAAGTTTCATAATGTTGTTAAAAGACGACAAAGTTATTGTGAGGAAAGGAAAACATAAAGAAATATTTAAAAACAGCAGTCCTTTTTGTTGCAGACCTAAGTGCTTCTGCTATCTCATTGCTCTGCTCCCCCTCTAGCTCTTACTCACAATGAGATAACCTGGCTTTAAGCAAAACATTAAAGCAAAGGCAGATTTTTGATTAAGTGCGACTGCAGTCCCCCCCTTGTGGGCTCCCCTTTCTGTGACATTAATTGTGAAAGCGCTCCTTAATGAGTCAAATGGTGTGAGGGTAGATATGAGAATGTGGGGAGTTTTGTACAGTATCCTCTTCCAAATGCAATTCAATGACTTCAGAGGCCATGCCAGGAATAATTTCTCCAAAAGAGATTACATTGGTGAAGATCTGCTCCACATTCATTATCAGGTCATGTTTTAAAATGTTGCCTCTGCAGGACTTGCCAAAACACAAACAGCCCCTTCCCAAAAACCTTATTTTTTTTTATTAATCATGTTTGCACACAACTCTCTCAACCCGTGCCTGTCTGCATATTAACTGGCTCAGTGAATGTCAAACAAGCCAGAGACATTCTTGAGCACAGAGATAAGGTTAAAAGCCCTTTGAAAGTGCTGAGGTGACAAGTTTTCCGGCAATAATTTCTTTCCCTCTCTGTTCAGTGGGCTTATCTTTTTCTGCAAGATGAACAAGCGTGTCAACCAGTATACAATACACTGAAAGCTTCTGATGAATTGCAAAGAATATCACCGGTATTAGTTGTCTCTTTTGAGTGAGTAATTCGCCCATGTAAGCAACATGATGATAATGACTCTCAGCTACCACCCGATACTTAACAAGATCATAATGAGCTCCAGGATTGCAACACGCCAAGGCTTGTTAGCCGTCTTATTAAAATATATTGTTCCTTCGAGTAATTTAGTTTTAACAAGGAACAAACACTGAGCTGCTACATTTAAAACGGGCATTCGTTTCACTCTTGTATTGATTTTTCCAGCTGCAATCAATAGAAACTTTCGAGGTGCTTTTTGCAATGATGATATCCTGATAGGAAAACAGATGTTCTGAATGTAAAATTGGAAGGTTTGGCTTGCCAAACATTAGGCAGTGGTGTAGGCACAATAAGCTCAGGCTTCAGCCTATACCTTTTTTTGGACAGAATATCATGTTTGATTTTGTTTTATTTTTGATATAATTATTTAGTATTATTTATTATAACTGTATGGTCAATTTGTTGAATTGTGCATAAATGGAGTGGAAAAAATAAAATTAAAAAAGGAGAAGAAATTGATGTACCTGAGAGGAAATGTGCCAAAAAGTAAAAGTCAAATAATATACAGACTCCAACTTCTTGATCCGGGCACTGTTAATGTCTACATGAAAGGTTGCAGCACAGATTTTTTCTAAGCTCTGGACATTCAGTCCCTGCAGTCGCAGCCTGAGAAGATACTAAAAATATCTAGGGCAAATATCTGAATCCTGTTTTAAGTGAATTCACTCCAACAGAGTTCGAGGCGTACAGCACTCAGCCAAACACTCTGCCAACTGGGCCTCATAAAATGATAATGAGAACGCTGCTGTCTGCTGACAATGAGATAGATGCAGCTAACGCAGATGCACTTGCAGCAGCTCGAGATTTGCTGCTTATTTGAACAGTTTTACAAATTCTGCATACTGGAAAATGTATTTATGATAGTTTGTCTCTTTGCCTCTACGGTATGTCTACAATAGAAAAAAATACATTCACTCAGAACTGAGTGGTTTCTTCTGCTGACATTGAGCACCACAGTCTAGCGAATGTGGAGTCGTGCACCCAACCCCTTCTATCATACTTGACAGGAGCAAAAATCAAAGCATCGAATAAATGTATCATAACCTGTCTATTTGGGGATAGCGCTTTAAAAACTCAAGAGCAAGTGCTCCGTTAGCTCCGATGAAGTGAGCTCCAAAGCACGCCAGCTGCTATTTCTGTAATCTAGCTGCTCTTTGCTGCAGTCCCCAGTGAATAGCAAACATCCTTTGTTAACAGTTTGAGCCCTGTGTAGTACTTCAACTCTCTGGGGGCTTCTGAATGTATTTATATTCCACTCCCTGTACATAAGATTAATTTAAAAAGACTATCAAATTAAAGTGTTTATCTAAAGGGAGAGAGATGAATGTGGATCAAAATTTTTCTATCTCAGTGGAGGAGAATGTGGATTTCGGCTTCCTTCCTTGTGTAGCAAGATGCAAATAATGAAATGCCTACTATAAACTAGAATTAGGATGCTTCTCGGTCAGAGTTAAAGTTGGGCAAGAGTAGTATTACATTATTATAAAACACAAGTTAATTCATGACACATTACTACTTATATGTAAAAGGGTCACTGGTAGAGACAAATCCACAGAGAGATATCCCCTGACTGTGTAGTTCCCCCAGAGACGGTTTAGAACCGAGACGCCCCAACTCGAGCTAGTTTCCTGTATCTGTGTCACATGGACTCCACCATTGCCACACCTCTTTAGGAGACTAGTGACAGGTCTGAGTGTATTGATTCCAATGGGAGAAGTGAACGTGAAAACAGATTATGAGCGATCCTTTCGCCCCATAGTCACCAAAGTAGATATTGGACCCATTTCTCACAAGCCACATATCTCCAGAACATTCTGACACTAAAATGGCATTTTTCAGACACATCAGGAGAAAATTAACTTTGTTTGAGACTGGTTTACGTCTCAGTACCAAACTCTCGCGAGATCTGGGAACACAGAGAAGCTAACGTCAGCTAACGTTCGTGAACGACCTAACAAAACTAATCTCTGTGATGTTAAATATGTCTTTTAGCTGTGTAAATATCTAATGTTATAAAATAATAAAAAATAAATTATTCAAATATAACTTTTCATTCATCCACGTGACGTTCACTACACGTTCAAACGAGGCCACGCCTTTTTAGGAGACAGGAAGTGTGTACTGTTTCATACCATTGCCGATCCTTGAAATGCACTATCTTTAGTAAAGGATCTTTGGTTCCCCTCAGCAGCTAACAAGAAAGATATTTCCCTCAGCCGTTGGTGGAGACCAAAATCAGAGCTAAAAGGAAAGTACATATTGGATTTATGGTCATAAGGTGGACACAAACATGACTCCAAATGAATGATAATGTTGTTTGTTGGATGTGTAAACTAGCAAGTGCTTGCTAAAAGGTTTGCCATATCAACTTAAAAGGTAGTCTGGTAGACTTTTACCAGTGTATCGCCCTGTATACTTTGTCCGCAGCAATCCCACCAATCAGTCCCGAAACGTCTAGGTTAGAGAGTAAATGCTGTAATATTCTTTGTAAATCTTAACAATCATTCACCGAAAGAACAAAGAAGGCCTGCCTTATTGCACGATTCAAATTTTCGTCAAAACAGATATCTGGCTTGTCAGGCTTATCCTGGCAATGTACTTCCGTTGATCCAGACTACTTAATTAAAAAGGTGACAACCCCTGAATGCTAGTGTTTTCGCTGCCGCAAACAGGCAGTAGAAAAAAGAATCTATTAGTGCAGGTTAAGTAGCTAAATTGATGATTGGTTCATTAATGGTTAGACTGATTAATGGTTGACTTCATAACTTTATGGTTTCTCCCTCACCATTTTTTCCATGAAATTGTTCAGTGTCCCCTTTTTCTTATTTTCTAAAAGTGTATGGAATAAGAATATTTTTCTTGTCTGTGAGTATTTACTGTGTCTGTATCACCCTGTTTCTACACTAGGTACAATATTCTATCTTTAACTTAATAACTTGAGTAGTTAATTGCAACCCCTACTAAATGTATATGAACTTTGATTTGCCATTTTTAAATCCCGACAAAGAAAGCCTTTTCAAAAAGGGTTCTTATCCTAAGAAATAAATGTACTAGGGCTACCTTTGCTGCACAAGTCTGTGAGGCTTCACCTTTTGTTTAACCCTTGTGATCTGCTGTCTTGCCATCATGCAGCTAAATGCCGCACTGCCTCAATGGATTTTTAATTTTAGTTCAGTCTTTGAAGTCGGTTAAGGCAGACAAGAGCTAAAGGAGACAAATGAAGGCTTGCTGTTTAGCCTCATTATTGGAAATCACTCTACTGAATAAATGTGCAGCTCTGTGCATTTAGACTTCACCGGGAATGTCTGCTATTCATCCAAGGTACAGCACTTTGGTTCATGGTTGAGTCATATTGGTAATTTCAGTTCATCTGAGTGACAGACTCATTTCCCAGCTTATTATATGCAGTCTAATGCAATAAAAAAACAATACAATGCAATACAAAACCTTGTGAAGTTTAGAATATTCAGTTTTTGTTGACAACACATGGTGTTGTATTGAACTGCATTATATTTGAAGACATTTGAAATGTTTTGTGTAGACGAGGGTCACAGAGCAGTAGACGGGCGTTGCAAACTAGCTTAGCCTATAAATGCTGTGGTATGTGGCATTGGTCAATGCCAATAAACATAACATTGGAAACAGCTTTCAATACAGTGCAGTCCAGCACAACACAACCATTAACTAGAGCTTTAAAAATGACCATAGAGTTGGATCATCACGTCTCCGCACACAGTGAACAAAAACTGAACATTAGAACCTCCACAATGTTTAGAACATATTGCAGTGCTATTGTGCTGAATAGCATTTATTATACAGATATACCCAATAAACTAGTCACTCAATATATTTCTGATTCTCTATGTTTAAGGCTAACAGGACTGCTTCAGTCAGTAAGTGTTCAGTACTTACATTGGAGCTACAGTCCACTCTAATTTACCTTCCCGGTCCGTGTCAGATAAAGACCTCCCTAAATGACCTTGTATCATCTGTCTCAGTCTGCCATGAAGCTCTAACATTGGCACTGATTCAGCTCAGTTTACACTGGCTGTAATTGATGGAAAGCAGGCCATCCATAAGCATTAAATATTGGGATCTGGCTGGGGAAAAGGAATTAGGAAAGAGATGAGATAAAAGAGCATATTTCATTGTCTCCCCTCTGTGGTGGAAGCACTCTCAGATGTTTACCTGAGCATTTGTCTTTTTTTTTTTTTTATGCAGCTATGGGGACTTTGAGTTTTACCAGCAACATTTTACACAGATTTAAAAGGGAATAAACCAAACAATCACAGCTAATCAAATATGAAGGTGCATGCTAAAATGTAAAACCCAAAGAAAATTATATATCCTTGCAGTTCTTCACAGTTACTAATCAAAGAACTGTAAATATAGAAAAAAAAATATTTCTATTAAATATAATCCACTGTTTCAGTTTGTCATATTTCATAGTTGTGTCATATTATCAATTAGTGCTACTATCATAATAAGATACAAATGTATTGTATATATCAGGATGTGGGAATATTAAAAAGAAATTTGTGGTCTAAGAACTAAGAAAATTGTGAAGCTAGATGAAAGAGGTTGGAGTTGGAAAAGACAACACAGGCATCCGAAAAAAAGAGCAAAAACAGAGGCATCTTGGGAAAAAAAAGACAGGGAGAGATGCCATAAAAGTGTCTTTTGTATCAGCCCAACTGGAGCTGCATGATTAATTTCGACCATTTTCTTTTGCACTGTGTGAATCCAAAGTTTTGTAAATAACTAAACTACATAACAAAAAGTGGGTTAGCCAGAAAGCCAACTAAGAGGAAATCCAGATGTATCATCCTATTATTTTTGTGCTGAAAAGCCTGCCATCACTCATTTTAGTTTGCCCTCAACCATCTCATATCACCCAAAAAAAAAACATATCCGCTGAAAAGTCAAAAGAGCTGCAGCACTTATGTGGTGACAATTGCCAACATTCATACTTTGACTTAAGACACTATTCTTCTATTTTCAAATCTATAGTCCAACAGTACATGAAACCATACTCTCACTAAAACCATAACTGGCTTGTTCTCTTTCTCTCTCTCTCTCTCTTTCTGTGCAAACATACTCAGCAGCCTAATTCTCCCGGGTTGAGAGGAGGTAAACTGCTATCAAAGGGAATGGTACAGAGTGTGTGCGTATGTCTTAACTTTAAAGTGACTGCAAACTCCACAGACAAAGGTCATGCTGATTGCTGTAGAAGGACATTTGAAATAAAAGACTCTGACTCTCCAGAGCCTAAAAGGCCCAGTGACAAATTAAACAACTTCACTGCTCGTTGTTGCCGTAACCTGTTCTTTCATTGATTATGTATTGATGATTTATATAGTTTTTATGCAATTAATTAATACTAGAGAGACCGTGTATTGATTGTCTTGCAGTCCCACGTGAATACAGTTCCCGTTTAATTTAATGGAAATCAATCTGTAGTTGCAGGTACATGGGAGCATCAGCTAGAATGGCTGTATTTGCCACATAGTGTTTATTATGAGCCAGCCAATGAGGAGTTGTTACCCACAGCCTTGTACAGATTGACCTGCTTTTACCTGGATTTTCACCAACCTGCTGTTTTGCCCTGTCACACAGGGGATACTCACATGGACCTAATACACTCAGACTAGGCTCCAGGCACACAACTCCTGCACATTCACCCACAGTAACAACAGAACATTTCTACTAACTATTCCCATCGAGCAAGTTCACTGGGAACGTGTGAAACGAGAAGGGAAGCAGCCGCAGTTGAGATTTCTTGCAGCCTCATGAGTGCTGTAAAAGTGTTTGGAAACGATCGAACAGTTCTTCTGCAGTAAATGCCGATCCTGTTCCATACGTGCATTATGCACGTGGGAAGCACTTTGCCAAATCATGAGCAAACGCATAATTTGTCATGCACATTGATACACGAAAGCATATTGTAGCCCTGTCAGTACAGTTTCTCTAGGGCCTCAATGATCAATTATTCATCATTTATTTTATTACAGTTAGTGTACATGGTACCACTGGCATGAACAAGCACTTCTTTAGATCTGTGGCATCTGTTGAGAGTACAGGCAAAATTACAGTGGTCACAGCCGATAAATTGGAATTGCATAAACTCTGAACAATGATCTTTCAACTTCCCTTAGATGCTTTGCCTTTTTCTTGACCAAGTTTACCCATGTTGTATTTTTATTCGAGCCTACAGCCGGCAGACTTGAAGCTACTTGAAAACCCATTTTACAACTGAATAAGAGTCTCTCTCTTCTGAGCGAATGATGCTTTTACTGCAGATTTTCATTTTTCCAACTATTATCCAAACTCCGGGCCATTTCACTAATGTACCTACAATATTAGTTCTTCATTGTAGAGAAAAGAGTTTCTAAAAAGCCTTGTGCTAAATTCCTTTTTTTCTTTGCATCTTTAAGACAATTAAAGGTTACACTTTACTTGAAGGTATCTACATAAGAGATTAACGTGTAATAAACGTTTATGACATAATAATAATAATATGACGCTTCTTTTAGTAAGTGTCATTCGTTTTTTGTCATGAGAAGTTATAGTTAGGGTTAGAGTTAGGGTTAGGATTCATGTGTCATGACTGTGTCATGACACTCTTATGTAGATACCTTCAAGTAAAGTGTTACCCAATTAAGTTTAAATGCCAAACCACTTCTGTGAAAATCCTATCCTGATCTACACAAGAAGAGTAATGGAAGAGAGTCAATAGAACATGACATGACAGCAATTAAAAATCTTTCATCACAGCAGCAAACCAGTCGTGCAAAACATGTTACATGCACAGACCGAAGCAATGTATACATCTGATCACTGGATGATCATGTTCCTCCTCCCTCATGTGGAAAAACAAATAATACACAGATGGATGCCTTTGCTGCCACTGACAGTACATTTGTAAGGAGTTCTCAGCTTGTTGTCAGCCATGTGAGGGACAAAAAAAAGAGGTGTCTTCAACTGACAGATCTGTGTGCTTCAGCAAAACTGAAAAAAAAAATCTTGGGACTCCAAATCCAAAATCAGCTTTTTGCATCAAAGCTTTTACCAATTGCTCAGGGCAGAAATATTATGCCTGTGCCAGAGAGAAATGGAGTATTACACACAACATTACACAAATTAAATACCCCACAATAAACGTGTCAGCGTAGTAAACAGTGCTTGAATCACCACCCCGGCCTTAAACCACTCTTGAGTATTTAGTCCAGTGCACAACAAAATTCTTGTAAGGCTGAGGCTCAATATCAATATGTTTACTTCCCCCTTTAGGAGAACAGGTTACATCTGTTTTGATCAAAGACTGATATGGTTAATAAATTGACCAGGGCTCATCTTCCACTCATAGGTAGAGATAATTAATAACTCCAGGACCACTCCGCTCTTATGATGCTTATTAGGACGGCAGCTTTCAGCATTCGTCGACTATGGTTTTTACCATGCCTGTGTTCTACCAAGAGAAATTCAGAAAGACTTGAAACCCTCCAGGAAGACAATTAGAGCCATCGTCCTCTCAGTATGCAGCGTTGTCGTGACAGCAAGCTATGAGCACATTCCAAATGCAGCCCCAAAAACTGCACCCTTCGATGGTACGTGGGGGATCTTCAGCAGGCTGACTGTGTGCCACACCCCCCAGCCCACTGAAAGCCCTCCTGAAAGTGTAATAAACTGAGTTAATCAAATCAGTTAAGTGGGGGAAATCAAGTGGCTCTCATAACCTAAAGTATATTGTGGCACACCATGGCTTGAAGCCTGGCCAAAAATAGCAGCTCCTCCACCTCTAAAACTAGGTGTTACAGAAGTGAGGAAAAGAAGGCGCTTACAGAGACTGGCTGTAAAGAGGTTTAGACAGCAGTCATGCTGCCGTGCTGTAAGTGTGTGTGCCAGTGTGCCAAAATGAAAAATAGCAAGAGCACAAAAAGAGACCATGAAAACCCCATTGAGGATGACAGCGTGGAAGGGGATAAAGGCAAGAAAACAAAATTAACACATATCCAGAGAGAGAGAGAGAGAGAGAGAGAGAGAGAGAGAGAGAGAGAGAGAGAGAGAGAGAGAGACAGAGACAGAGACCAAGAAAGTAGCAGAGAGATAAACAGAGAAAGACTCACACATGTCCATAAATATCTCTGCAGGAGTGTGTGTATATAGCACCACTGCTTCATCATCATAAGAAATAAAACTGCCACTGCATCTGACTGTACAAATGTGTTGACTCAGATAAATGGGGACAATAGATAGCCCATGTTGCTCATTATTCATGTGGGATCGATAAATAGTGATGCAAAAGCTAAGGGAATTCATAGAAAGTCTTGCATGGGACATTTGGGATTTACGGGACAATTTACGGGACAATTTGGGAGCAAAATTAATTATCAATGCAACTGCTGAGAACATTACTAAACTGTATATCAAACGTACGTATAACTAGAGTTTAAACACGTTTTAGTAACATAGAAGGAAGGATGGAAATGGTCACATTGACTTACTGAGGTCAGTAAAACTTTATAGACCAATTTGGAGTGGACGTCATAGTTACGTGACTGCAATTGCACATGCATTGTGGTGGCAGAAAAACAGCCGAAAACACTGTTTATCACAATACAGCAATGGTTTTCGTGGATGACTTTCCAAATAACTGACTGGTGAACAGCAGCAGTGCTGGCTCTAGAGACTGATAAGCTAGCTAGCTAACTAGCCAGCCCTAACGTTAGCTTATCCGTCTTCAGAGTAGCTACCTCCGCTCTCCTACCAGCGAAGTAGTCTGCCAGCGGTGGGGAGACCGCGGGGTTAGCTAGGTAGGGACCGGGTTCTTCAAATTTTTTCAACCGGCCACCGTCAGCACAGCAACTGGAGGTGGCTGTGATCGTTAACGTTAACGTGTTTTCATCTGAAGTGGGTTGGGAAATCGATAGATCCCACCACAGCTGTCACTTTTCTGCCACCAGTTAAGCCCCGGCCACAGAAACGTCTTCATTGTTTACAAACACCAAAATGGTCTATATAGAGGATTTAAAGCATTGCTATTAATAACAGCAGTGGCAGATCACAGACTGTGCAGCCATCTGCCTCCGTAGCATCACTGCTGCTGTCTGACAGCACTTTTGTTTTTCTCTGCATAACAACATGACAGGGAAGACAACTCATCCACCTGACCTCAACAACCTTTGCCTTGGCAAGTGTAAACAGTGCTGCTGTGGTTATATTCATCTCATTCTGGAGTATGAAGTACTGCACCTTGGTTTTGTGTATATAATGTACTGGTAAACAGAAAAGCATGAGCTGATTTTAAGTGTTAATGAGAATGCTCAATCATTTGTGTTGCTGACTGATAATGGATACAATATGTCCTTACTCTTAAAGTTGACCTACACTTGGGAGTAAAAATGTGCTCAATTACCTGCTGACTTGTCTCTTGACTGTAAAGTTGCCCACACAGTGTGGAATAATATAAAGGGTACCCAGCTGTGTAACTTATCACAATAAGATGTGAATAGTAACAAGGGCTCCCCTGACTGAGCTCGAACCTCTCCTGTTCAGTTAATCACTACTTCATCTCCACCATGAGGTTTCCACAGGGGTGTGTGTGTGTGTGTGTGTGTGTGTGTGTGTGTGTGTGTGTGTGTGTGTGTGTGTGTGTGTGTGTGTGTGTGGGGAAGATAATGTTTATGAAAGCATCATGCCAGATGAGCCAGCCAAGGTTTTAGAGCGAGAGCAATCCATCATCCAATAGCACAATCAGATAAACAATATTTTATACATTGTAGTGCTTTTTGTTTATTTTCAGTACAACAGAAGAAAAATAAGCTTACATATATGTGTGAGAAAGATTAGGCTAAGACATGTTTTTATGACATCCTGTGGGTGAAAAAAAATTGTTTGTTTTTTAAAGTATAAATTTAAATTAAAATACATAGTTTATTGGACAAATACTCTTCTCAATTCTTTCAGAATCTCTCAAATTGTAGGCAGCTTACAAAGAATGCTCTATGGAGTAATTGTCTAGGCTATTTCACACCCAAAAAAATCAAATAAAAACGGTTTCCTCTCTCCTGGTGCCATCTTTTGGAGAGTAAACCACAATTCAATCAATTTCAGGGAGATGCTTCCAAATTTACTGTAGCTTACATTATTGAACCACCTTTTCGTAGATCAATAAATCAATCTTAATAAAGCGCCTCAAGAAAGTATGTTGGTGGCATCATGGAGTCTTGATTCTGACAATGTCCATCTCTCTTGTGTTTTATTTTGTTTCCATTCATGCAGCATTTTGTATATTCTTTGTTTCTTGCCAAAGTATTGGGTTTACGGTCTAAAAGCCCCTTGGGCATTCACCAACTAAACTAAGCAGGGTTTTAAATATATGGAAGCCCATTTCCATCAGAAGAAAAGGATGACAAGTTATGATTGATAAAAACAAAAATACTTGTTATGGCCTGTTAGATAAGTCAAATGGTCCGGTAGGTGGCAGTATGATACAACAGCTAAAGTACAACCCCACAGAAGAAGAAACAAGGAAGAGGCGTTGAGCGTTAAAAAAAAAAACAAATGTCGGGGTCCATATAAACCGTTGTCTTAATACATCCATGATATAAACTGCTGTTAGAATCTGTGAACATGTAACAACAGCTGATTGTAATGTCGAAGGTTGGACAAGATGTTATAATCGCAAAATAATGACGTTGTTAAGCCACAAGGAGCAAGTATTTGGCCGGATAATGCTAACTAACACAGCTGGCCACATTGTGTTTAGCAAAGTCGGGAGTTCCATCTAACGTTAGCTGCCAGTAGAGTCACCGGGATTAAGGCAATAGTTTACATGTGCCATGTAGCTAGCTACACTGAAACAACCTTAACTTTACAACTAATGTTCACAACCGTTAACGTTAACTTGCTTTGTGACTCGCCAAATAGCAGTTTATTAGACAACGGTCATCTTCCGTCTTGTGACAGCGTTATTAGTTTAGCTACCTGTTAACGTAACGTTACACCGCTGGTTGCAGGATATCCAGTGAAACCTCCGACAATGTCAGTCAATGGGAAAGTCATCCCGAACACTCCGCTGGCTGTGGACTTCTGGCATGTGCGGAAGTGTCCAAGCACACGGCTGTTTTTCCTGTCCCACATGCACAGCGACCATACGGCGGGTTTGACCTCCACCTGGAGCAACCGGCCCATCTACTGCTCACCAACCACTGCCGCTCTGCTCCGACTCAAACTGCAGGTGAGGGGAGTCACATGAAACGCATACAGGTGTACCATGACCAATACAAATTGCCACCCAGTTAAGTTTTCAAATGTTATTTGTGTACTGTATTGGAGAGGGACTGTGTCTTGTTATTTTTTACTAGCTAGACAATGGGGCGCTGACTTTGTTAAACAACGACTTTTTACTGTGTTTTTGCATCCAGATTTGGTTTAAATTGTGTTCATATCTGTTTTGCAGTGTTAAAAAAACGTGTTTGTGACAAGTTGACAAACCAGTCTCTTATGGCTACAAAGTCACTCTTCTCTTTAGACGGTTTAGAATGTTAAACACCGACTGAACTGTCCTTGGGCCCAAAAATCATTTCCAATACTAAAAGTGGGTGGCAGTCCTCTTTTACTTTGTCAACATATTTATCATGACAAACCTTTTTACATACCCATGTTGCGTGTTGAATGTATTTCAGAGGAAACTTCGGATCATTAGGGATGTGGTTAAGAACAACAGTAGACATAGGCTATTGCTGCATTAAGTTATCTTCTGCTGATCATTTTTATTTCTGAGCAGGTGAAAGAACAGTGGATCCATCCATTAGAGCTCGATGAGCCATACCTGTTGCCACTGGATGACATTGGCAAGGAGAGACTGACAGTCACACTGATAGATGCCAACCACTGTCCAGGGGCTGTCATGTTTCTCTTTGAAGGCTACTTTGGCTCTATACTGTACACTGGTCAGTGTCTGAATGCATGGGCAAAACACTATCTGATGCTTCTAGAATGTAGGAAATATTCATTCAGCGTGTTTAGTCTTTCCTCTTCTAATTTTTTTGCTTTTGCTTTTTCAACATCATAATTAGTATCATATGATGCAAAGATATGTGCAGGTACTTTATTGATTACAGAATCATGGTAAGTAACAGTCAGCATTGACACATTTTTAATTTAAGGTGACTTCAGATATACTCCCTCCATGTTGCGTGAGCCATGCTTGAGGACCAACACCAATATAGATGTCCTGTACCTGGACAACACCAACTGTGACCCCAACCGCACCCTCCCATCCAGACAGCGAGCCTCTCAACAAATCAAAGAGATCATCCGCAGCCACCCAAACCACAATGTAGTCATAGGTAATTTTATTTAACATGCCTTATGTTTTTTCTTTTCATCTCTGCAGAGTGAGCATACAGTATAGGTTCTAACAACTGTCGGAAATGATGAACGGTCAGTTCTCTTTACGCTGCAACTCTGTGACCTCTGTCACACACCTGCACAAGTTCCCAACATTAACCACCTTAAAAAAACTACCAAATTGCGGCTAATTCGGGACAATCTTGCTCTCATATTTAGTTTTTACACTGTGCTCTCTCTGTATATTTTTTTTCCTTTTTCATTTTATTTCATCTTTGTCTAATTTTTAATAATGTAAATCTATATTTATTTATTTTTAACCAAAAGGCCAACTAGGGACAAGTGTCATGGCTGTGCTAAAAGCACTATGATACATCAGATGACTGTTGAAGCTTATCTATGTTTTTTGTATCTGTCCCTATCTAAATAAACCTATAATAATAATAATAATAATAATAATAAGTTAGCAAAAGTGATTTGATCGAGGGTCAGCCCAGAAATGATCTTGCTTTGACAGTTTACATTTTGTGACCTTCAGTCAATACACAGTTTTATATTCTGTGCAGTCATCAGACAATAAACAAGAAACAAACTATAGGAAGAGCATCTAGCCCACATAGGGAATGTGTTTTTAAGAATGTCCCTCACTAATTGTAGCTTCTCTTCAGTTATATAATTATCACTCTCTTGTGCTGCCTTGCAGGCCTGTATGCACTGGGTAAGGAGTCCTTGCTGTTGGAGCTGGCGATGGAGTTTAAAACCTGGATCGAGGTGAGCTTTGAGAGGATGGAGACCCTCAAAGCCCTGGAGCTGCCTGACGTCTTCACCACTGACCCAGGAGCCGGTCGTATCCGAGCCGTGGACCAGTCGGAGATCTGCTCTGCCACTTTACAGCAGTGGAACAAAGAACAACCCACTTTGGCCATCTTGCCCACCAGCAGGCCCCTGGTCTCCTATCACCCCAACATCCACGTGGTGCCCTACTCCGACCACTCCTCTTACCAAGAGTTGGAGGATTTTGTTTCTGCAATTAAACCTACCTCCCTGGTACCCATTGTAGGAAACCATGTACCTGGAAGCTTCTCTGCCTTACTGCCCAGCAAAAAGCGACATGAAATCCTGGTGCCTGAGTCAGTCAGACACTACATGTTGAGACAGCCTGAGAGGCAACTCAGCTCATCATCGTACACCAGCCTTCGCCGCAGACATTTCCGACTTCTTGCTCCCAAAGGGGTGGTATTTGAGTCTCCTGTACATGGATCCAGGAAGTCATGTGAAGAAGCCTTGGAGGCGGAGTGCCTGCAGCAGGATGCTTCTGAGGAAGAGATGGACACAGAAAGTAGTGAAAATGACTCTGACTGCATCCTTGTTGACCTGAGCAAGGATCACACCCCTAACAAAAACAGAAGAGGGACTGGAGACATGTGGAGCCTCAACATCGTCCAGACAGTGTCTGAAGATATGGGGATGGCAGAGTCGGTGCCTTTCAGTCAATTCAGCCAAAGCAACTTTGCTCCAGTGGAGATTCTGACAAACACCAAGGCCTGCTTGAAGCCTGTCTGGAGCACAAGAAGGCCTTTAGAAACAAATGCCAAAATAATCAACAAGGCGGCTTCAAATGAAAATGGCCGCAGCCAGCATAGCAGGCACGGAAATGTTCAGAACAACCACACATTGTCAGGCGGTGATAGCATGACTCAGCACAGTGGACATGGAATTGATCAGGACGGTGACGTAATGTCAAATGACCAAATGAACAACAGCGTCGTGACAGCATTGCAGGGCAGCCTCGACAACGATTCCTGCTCTTCATCTAGCTTCCAGACAGAGCTGAAGCAGGAGTATATAGAGGAGCTTGAAAGCAGAATTTTAAAGGTTCTCCCCTTCATAAAAGAGGACTTTAGGACGTGGGGCCTCCTGCAGAAGAGCTTTGTGCAACAGTTTTGCCTCTCTCCTTTATGTGATGCAAGAGAGGATGACCTATCAGACAGATAATGTGACCTGACATTCAAGTTTTTGCCTTGCTGTTAAGGCCTTTCTGTTTTGTGTAAATATGAGTACTTTAAATCCAATGTTTTCTCATTGGTAACATCCTTATTTATAAAATGTCTCTTTCTGGTGTCTCCATGTTGTGTTGGTGGCCTGGAGTTTAGATAAGCAGGATGACCAGTATATGGGGAGTAGTCTGTAATTGATATTTGTAAAGTCACATTTTCCTGGAAGGTTTGCCAGAACCAACCATCTTGAAAGCTTTTCATTCTTCATCCTTGAGCAGTTGAAAATGTGTCATACGTTAGATCTGCCTTTTTCACTTTCATTTTTATACCTTTAAAATTAAAGGCTAAATTTGAAATTCTCAAGGCTGTTGTCAGTTGTTTCCCTTTTGTACTATGAATAACGGTATTAAAGATTATTGGTGATTTTGGTATGATCTGTATTTTGGACTGATGGACTTTACAATGGATTGTCTTTGTTTATAACTAATGCTTATCTGAGGTTTGAGAAGATATTGTTCAAAAGTAATTTTTTTTCTATGTATCATTGTGAATGTGAACATTGTGAAGGAACACTTTGCCTTTTTACTTTTGGCTGTATTTAATTTAAAATGTAATGTGAATATTGCCTTTTCTGTACACTTGTTTTGTGTAGTAATAGGAAAATTGCTGCTTTGCTCATATTTATGAGCAAAGCAAAGTAAAAGTATAGTAAAACTAATATTTATACAGGCTCCTGCTGGGCTGTATGGTCAAAATCTTCTGTCCCAATATGGGTAATTTATCTCTGATAACAATATATATCACGGTTTAGCATGTTTTCTGGATAATTCAATAAATAGTCTATATGAAATAACCACATGGTAAAGCCTATTTTTGTATACTGTGTACATTGAATACTTCAGACAAATGAAAATCCTGAGTATTTAAAACTTTAGTGCAAAACGCAGTTTGGCCGCTGGTTTTTCGACATTTGATAGGAACGATATAGAAAAATATATATGATAGACATTTTTATATCGTTGTAGCCTTATATATCGCCCAGCCCTACAGGTAAAGGCACCTTATGTGTGGATTGTTTCCTCAATAAATTACCCTTTTATTGCAAATGAATGTGCTGTGGTGTCCATTTAAAAAAATAAAATAAAATTGTTAAGCCTAATAACTGAAGAACTCCACATAGCACGGAGATTTTTGTTAGCATCTACTGTATAATGTAGGCTAAGGATTCACAGATGCTTCCTGTTGCAATGCTGTCATCTCTCCCTAAGATGGCAGTAGTTTGTTAAAAATGTCAGCAGATGCTTTTACTTTGTCTTGCTTCTCATTTAATTAGGGTTTTAGGTTTCGTAGCATCTCTGATTCTTGCAACAACAAAAAAAATCACGGATAGCATGCTGAGCAGTAATGACTCAGCTTTCAACAAAATCTCATCGTCCCTCCATGGTTTTTATATTACCAATATATTGGAAATTAAGATAATAAAAATGTTAAGACATCAATTGGCACACACAGATTCAGTCAGAAAATGATCAGCAGCCTGCTGTGCTCCAAATGTAAAAGTCTTACATTTGTACAAAAAGTTGTGTATTTATATGATTACAAGCACGCTGCACTACTTGACTACAGAGCAGGACTGTCTGTCACTCATTTTAGCCCCCACTGAAAGGTAGTTTGGAGGTCTGCATTCTTTCTGCTCCTCTGAGTTACAACCAAAGACAACTTCATCCTCCATCCAATAATGAAACATGTCTATTACCTCAGACACCAGTCCACACACAATACTGAAGACAGAAAGCAACACAAGTTCATTGGTACACAATACGTTCTTAAAGCTCTAATAGCCTTGCTAAGGACTCACTCATTTGCTGTTACATCTCATCCTCATCACCTCCCTACAACAGCTCTAACCAAACAGTATACTAGATCCAGCTGTGTGAACATTTTTTAGTTGGCCCTGATCCTGTCACAATCCCATTAGGCTGCGTTTCGAGAAAGTGCCTAATAAAAAGTTGTCTGTGTGAAGTTCAGAAACCTCAGAGGTATCGTGCTGAGACATCATAAAGTCACCATCAGTGGGTCGTCAGATCGACATGAGCTGCCAACAGGAGTCTCCTCTTGTGCTCATAAAGGATGAATGAGCGTCTCCTGCATGAGGTTTCCCTGCATGTTGGAGGGACATCTGGGATTAACAATCAACCACGGACGAGTCAGAATACTGATGATGGCCATGGGTGGAGGAAGTATTCAGATCCTTTACTGGAGTAAAAGTACTAATACCACACTGTAAAAATGCTCCATTACAGGTCGTATGCATTGAAAATGTGACATAAGTAACAGTATAATCTGAGAAATGTACTTAAAGTATTAAAAGTAAAAATATTACAGTAAATACAGAAACATTACCATTTTGACTGTTATACTATTATATATCATTAGATTATTATTACTAATGTATTCATGTATTTTACTGTTGCAGCTGCTCAGGGTGATGCTAGTTTTAAGTAATTTATAAAAAAAATGCCAAATAATGATTATTTTTCTTAACAGATTAATCTCCCGATTATTTCACGATAAATCGACTAATTCAAAAGCAAGCAGGGAGAGATGCCATCACAATTACCAAGAACCCAACTTCACTTTGTTCAATCAATAGTACAAACTGCAAAATAATAAGAATACAAAAATGAGAATAACAATAACAAATTAATATGAATATAACAAATACAACAAAAATTACTTTTAAGCAGCAAATCCTCACATTTGAGGAGCCAGACCCATGAAATGCATTTCTGCATGAAAACTGATTTCAACAATTTTTTTAAATAGTTGCAAATTAATTTTTTGTCCATCTATAATCAGTCAATTGACTAATAGTTTCAGCTCTACCTGCTGTTGGATAGGTTAGTCTATAAAGTCTATTTTATGAACTGTTTGTAGAGTAACTAAAGCTGTCAAATAAATGTAATTGAGTTAAAAAAAAAAAAAAAGTATAATAATTCTCTCTAAATTGTAGTGTAGTGGAGTAGAAGTATAAAGTGGCATGGAAAGAAAACTTGGGACGGTAAAGCCGGTGAGATGCCCCAGCTTCCTACACATGACATCACCTGCTCTACAGGGACTCCAGGACTAAAGGAGCACAAGAATGGATTATTTTAGTTCAGTGATGTCTTAGATTATAGTCAGTTGTAATGTTTCTTGAAAGCAGAGGGGGGCGGACTGTTGTGCTCACTTTGGTTGAATTGTAATCAGGAGAAGACACCGAGATTGAATTTGCATTAAGATTCCTGCATATTTTACACAAGCCTGCTTTTTTCCCTTTAGCCCCAAATTCTATTTTAAGGCAGTGCGCTTGTACTGCAAAAACTGAAAATATGTTTGTGACAAAATAAGACGAAGAATTTGGGAGGACAAATGCACTTTCTTTTACACCATGAGATAATATGAAGCCCTGGCAAGCGAGGCCTGGAAATGAGAGGAAATGGCGTGTAACATACCCCCATAGCATCACAGCAGGGTATTAGGCCTAAAGTATGGGATTCCTCACACACGCCATTACTTCAAAGTGGAAATCATGCTGCTACGTGCAAGGCCAAGCCCTTTTACCAGGAGTAAAACTGAATGAGGAGACTATTGCAATTCACTTAACTCTCCCTTCAAGTTAATATTTCCATTAAGGGTGATGATCTGATTAACACAGACTCTGCTTACCTTACATGGGTCTGATAGATTACAATTTTACCTGCGGAAAGAATAGCTGCTGGGCAAGGTATATAGCATCTTGCCAACAATATCCACCCAGGATCACAGTGTGTGTTGGATGTTTTTTTTCTTTTCTCCTTTGTATCCTGCTGTGTAATGTATAGCTCTTTTCCTGCAAGAGCTCTCAATACATTATTCAACTTTTACTGTGGACTAGAATTTGGTTTCTCTCAAGACCCACATATAAAAATGTTAATGCGATGACAGGCTAGCACACCAAGCTTTTTTCTGTTCTAGGTGTTGAAGCACTTAATCACTAATTGTCTCCAGATTCACTGGTAGTAAGAAAGGAAGCTCTCTTACTCTTTGAACACTACAGGACAGCAACATGATCTGTTCATAATTTCTTTGTGATCTGAGTCTGGATGTTACAACAAATGTATTGTTAAAGTGTTGACTTTCAACCCTAATGTGAGTGTGATGACAGTCATACAGTAATGGATGAATGGTTTAAGAAATACAGCCTATTCTGTCCCAGAATAGGCTGTCCCCAAAGGGGGGCTTTGGTCATTTAAACCCTTAAAGTAATAACTATCGCCAAATGAGGTAGCACAATAGTGATTGGTCTTCCAAATAGGGAAGCTAACGCAACAGACTTGCTCTCCATTCTAGTCCCTACTTGTCCGTGTGTTTATCAATGTATGTTTGTCAAATTAGCTCTTACTTCCACAGTAATTGTGCTACTCTATATAAATTATTTTGCAGATTAAAGGGGTAATAGAATGCAAAACCGATTTTACCCTGTCATAGTTGAATAACGACAGTTCGGTGGGTAAATAGGACATACATAGAAGCTCAAAATCCCATTGACACCCCTTTACTATGAAAATCTCATATTTTGAAACTGCTGCTGAAAACGGGCGAATCTCAACAAAGCTGGAAGTTGACGTCAACCTCCCAAAAACCGGAACCTTTGTCAGCCCATGGGTGTATTAAAGGGGTGATAGAATGATTATATAGGGTATTTTACACTGTTCCTTAAGGTCTCCTAATGGGGTATGTAACATTGGTTGGGCTGAAAATTGCCCGAATGATATTTTATTAGGCCCTTAACTACCCTGTGAATATGGCTCTATTTGGAACAAGAGCTTTTCTTCCAAATATGGTATGCTCATGAATATTCAGAATGAGCTACGCGCTGATTGGTTTGAGCAAACTACATAGAAACACATGGGAGACTCTCATATTTCAGACACTGCAAAGTTATACATTGTTTATCGGGCTATTCCATTACAAAATTCACTTCTGATACTTTTTTAAGCGAGAAATCAACTATATAAAGCTCAAATATGGGCCGTTTTACGAAAATTGATGGCTAATTGCAAATGTGGTAAGACTGTGTGTCGGAGTTCAGCCGCCGGTGCTGCCTCTTCGCCCGGCCTGCCTTCCTTCACAGACCCCGGCCTGCTATGAGGTACTTGGAGCTCGGTCACGGCTGCAGCCCACAGCAGGGACTACCAACACCGCTGCCCTGACAGAGCTCCAGGGCCTGCAACTCCCCTCTTCCTGCTAGCTAAATGGCCCGTTGTGTGAGAGTGAGAGCGCCGTCAGCGAGCTTGTTACACCAGCAATCTGTTACCACATGTTACACACGTCACGCCACTTATACAAAATCTAATTAAAGGTCTTATAAAGCTAACAACGGTGTCCGATTTCAATTTAATGAATATTTGTGAAAACTAGGTGTTTGTTAGCTGCGACTGTCCCTTCAATCCTAGCTATGTGTAGCTACAAACCACGGATAGTTAGCTTCCTTTTCGCCTTAATTCGATTATATTTAGAGTTTGAATTTCGTCACGCCACTTACACAACATCTAAATATATGTCTTATAAACCTAACAACGGTGTCCGATTTCAATTTAATGAATATTTGTGAAAACTAGGTGTTTCGTTAGCTGCGACTGTCCCTTCAATCCTAGCTATGTGTAGCTACAACCACGGATAGTTAGCTTCCTTTTCGCCTTAATTCGATTATATTTAGAGTTTGAATTTCGTCACGCCACTTACACAAAATCTAAATATGTGTCTTATAAACCTAACAACGGTGAATGATTTCAATTTAATGAATATTTGTGAAAACTAGGTGTTTCGTTAGCTGCGACTGTCCCTTCAATCTTAGCTATGTGTAGCTACAAACCACGGATAGTTAGCTTCCTTTTCGCCTTAATTCGATTATATTTACAGTTTGAATTTCGTCACGCCACTTACACAAAATCTAACTATATGTCTTATAAAGCTAACAACGGTGTCCGATTTCAAGTTAATGAATATTTGTGAAGACTAGGTGTTTCGTTAGCTGTGACTGTCCCTTCAATCCTAGCTACAAATCACGGATAGTTAGCTTCCTTTTCGCCTTAATTTGAGTATATTTACAGTTTGAATTTCGTCACGCCACTTATACAACATCTCCCTAAAGGTTTTATAAAGCTAACAACGGTGTCCGATTTCAAGTTAATGAATATTTGTGAAGACTAGGTGTTTCGTTAGCTGTGACTGTCCCTTCAATCCTAGCTACAAATCACGGATAGTTAGCTTCCTTTTCGCCTTAATTTGAGTATATTTACAGTTTGAATTTCGTCACGCCACTTATACAACATCTCCCTAAAGGTTTTATAAAGCTAACAACGGTGTCCGATTTCAAGATAATGAATATTTGTGAATTCCAGAGGAATTCTAAGAGGAGGCTAGCTAAGCTCTCATTGATAGAGCTACATCCAGCCGCAGGCTCTATCAATGAGACTTCGCAGACAGCGGTTTATTTCCCCAATAGTTTGTTTAAATAACTCAACACATTATAATTACACACATTAAAAGATTAACTGGAACCTGTGGTAAGAGATTGCTGGCGTAACAAGCTCGCTGACCGTGCTCTCACTCACACACCGGCATTTAGCTAGCAGGAAGAGGGGAGCTGCAAGCCCTGGAGCTCTGTCAGAGCACCAGCGTTTAGTAGTCCATTATCAAAAACCGGGATTTTCTTGCGCGGGTATGGAGTGCTGTGGGCTGCCAGTCGTGGCGGCTCCAGGTACCTCAGAGCAGGCGGGGTCTGTGAAGGAAGGCAGGCCGGGCGGCGAGGCAGCAACACAGGCAGCACCGGCAGCTGAATTCCGACACACAGTTGGACAAAATTTGCAATTAGCCATCCATTTTTCGTAAAGTGGCCCATATTTGAGCCTTACATAGTTGATTTCCGCAAAAAAGTTTCAGAAGTGAATTTTGTAATGGAATAGCAGAGATATGCGCGACCTAGATTCTGAAGACTACCTGATCTCAGGTCAGTTGGGTAGCCTATGTAAATGTTGGGGCGTGACCGTTCTCTTAATACACCCATGGGCTGACAAAGGTTCCGGTTTTTGGGAGGTTGACGTCAACTTCCAGCTTTGTTGGGATTCGCCCGTTTTCAGCGGCAGTTTCAAAATATGAAATTTTCATAGTAAAGGGGTGTCAGTGGGACTTTGAGCTTCTATGTATGTCCTATTTACCCACCGAACTGTCGTTATTCAACTATGACAGGGTAAAATCGGTTTTGCATTCTATCACCCCTTTAAGAGAACGGTCACGCCCCAACATTTGCATAGGCTACACAACTGACCTGAGATCAGGTAGTCTTCTGAATCTAGCTAGGTCACGCAGATCTCTGCTATTCCATTACAAAATTCACTTCTGAAACTTTTTTATGCGAGAAATCAACTATGTAGAGGTCAAATATAATAATAATAATAATAATAATAATAATAATAAATTGAATTTATATAGCGCTTTTCATGGACTCAAAGTCAAAGACTCAAATATGGGCCGCTTTACGAAAATGGATGGCTAATTGGAAATTTTCGGAGTTCAGCGCCGGTGCTGCCTGTGTAGCTGCCTCGCCGCCCGGCCTGCCTTCCTTCACAGACCCCGGCCTGCTGTGAGGTACTTGGAGCTGCGTCACTACTGGCAGCCCACTGCACTCATACCCGTGCAAAGTCACCATCTCTTGGGCTAATGACAACCAAATGCCCCTGCCCTGACAGAGCTCCAGGGCCTGCAAGTCTCCTCTTCCTGCTAGCTAAATGCCCGGTGTATGTGAGTGAGAGCGCGATCAGCGAGCTTGTTACGCCAGCATTCTCTTACCACAGGTTTCAGTTACTCTTTTAATGTGTGTAATTATAATGTGTTGAGTTATTTAAACAAACGATTGGGGAAATAAACGCCGCTTGTCCGCGAGTCTCATTGTTAACTTTATAAGACATTTAGCTATATGTTGTATACGTGGCGTGACGAAATTCAAACTGTAAATATATTTGAATTACGACCAAAAATAAAGCTAACTATCCGTGATTTGTAGCTACACAGGTAGCTAGCTAGGTTTGAAGGGACAGTTGCAGCTAACGGAAGCCCTACTCTTCACAAATATGCATTAATTTAAAATCAGACACCGTTGTTAACTTTATAAGACATGTAGCTAGATGTTGTAAACGTGGCGTGACGAAATTCAAACTGTAAATATACTCGGAATGACGCCGAAAATGAAGCTAACTATCCGTGATTTGTAGCTACAAATCTACATCCAGCCGCAGGTTCTATCAATGGGACTCGCGGACAAGCGGCGTTTATTTCCCCAATCGTTTGTTTAAATAACTCAACACATTATAATTACACACATTAAAAGATTAACTGGAACCTGTGGTAAGAGATTGCTGGCGTAACAAGCTCGCTGACTGCACTCTCACTCACATACACTGGGCATTTA
Source organism: Perca fluviatilis (assembly GCF_010015445.1). Classification (NCBI taxonomy): domain Eukaryota; kingdom Metazoa; phylum Chordata; class Actinopteri; order Perciformes; family Percidae; genus Perca; species Perca fluviatilis. Next base: position 22,738,455 of record NC_053116.1, on the reverse strand, counting down.
GCTAGCATGAAGAGGGGAGTTGCAGGCCCTGGAGCTCTGTCAGGGCAGGGGCATTTGGTTGTCATTAGCCCAAGAGACGGTGACTTTGCGCGGGTATGGTGTGCAGTGGGCTGCCAGCTCCAAGTACCTCATAGCAGGCCGGGGTCTGTGAAGGAAGGCAGGCCGGGCGGCGAGGCAGCAACACAGGCAGCACCGGCGCTGAACTACGACACACAGTCGGACAAAAGTTGCAATTAGCCATCCATTTTCGTAAAGCAGCCCATATTTGAGCTTTACATAGTTGATTTCTCGCATAAAAAAGTTTCAGAAGTGAATTTTGTAATGGAATAGCCCGATAAACAATGTATAACTTTGCAGTGTCTGAAATATGAGAGTCTCCCATGTGTTTCTATGTAGTTTGCTCAAACCAATCAGCACGTAGCTCATTCGGAATATTAATTAGCATACCATATTTGGAAGAAAAGCTCTTGTTCCAAATAGAGCCATATTCACAGGGCCTAATAAAATAGCATTTGAGCAATTTTCAGCCCAACCAATGTTACATACCCCATTAGGAGACCTTAAGGAACAGTGTAAAATACCCTATATAATCATTCTATCACCCCTTTAAGATCCCAGACAGCATTTACATCTGTGCCAGATCCGTTTTCGAATCAGCAGATTCGCGCAGCAGTCACACTCAGTATGCAGATCTGCACCAACTTTGCGCCAGACTTGTCTGTAGCTTCTGAGAATGACAATCTGCCGGCGGGTGCGACGCAGATCCGGGACAGCTGCGCAGACCAGACACGCCACATGTCCGCCCGGCGAGCTGCGCAGACCGGACGCGCCACAACTGAATTGAGTCCGCTCGGCGGGTGTGGGCCCGTTCTAATACATCATGATGTGGGTCGGATCCACGGGAGTTGCGCAGACCGGACGCGCCACAACTGAATTGAGTCCGCCCGGCGGGTCTGGGCCAGATCCGCAGGAGCTGCGCAGACCGGACGCGCCACAACTAACGGAACGCTTTTTTCCTGCATAAACCCGCAACTCTATTTGAAATGCAGAGAGGAAGACTGCAGGCTGCACCGTCTTTGTGATTATTGGTAAGTGCATTATACAAGTAAAATTGTAAAAGTAAACTGCTGTTGATGTCATGTTAATATGTTAAATATGTATAGGCTAAACATAAACGTTTACAAACTTAGTTTACACTGACATTCTGACAACCAGAGACGTGTCAGACAATACGCTGGGTAGGCTAGTAGACCTATAGCTAGGCTATGCTTGTAGTAGCTATAGGTTCTTTTAAAACAAATAAACACAAATAATGTGAACAGGCTTTAAGGCTGAATCAGTGATCTTTGCTTATTATTCACCAAAATTACTGAATATCGTGTCCATTGTGTGTTAGCTGCAAAATCGTTTGTTAGCGCGCTACCCGGCTAAACCGTCTTTTGTTAGTTTTGTTAGTCTTTACTTAATCACTCTCTCACTCATTCACTCACTACACACCACGTCACATTTGTGCAAGCATTTTACTATAATGTCATGTAATAAACAATCTTTGAATACTTAATCTAACATAGCCTACTGTTTGTTTCTTTGCTGTGCGCTTTTTGTAGGCTACGTCTTACAGGAGCAATGAGGAAGAATCGTTTTCTGACAAAGCCACGGACACGGAGATAAATCAATAGCCAGATCTGCCTTAAGACTGCGGGGGTGGGACGCCGTGCCGGTTTCACCCAACTAATGAGCAGTAAATATACCTACAGTAGGCGCAGTGTTCACATTAGGTTACTTGGTTTTGTATTTTTTTTGTAATTTGAATAATTAACAATGATCTTTAATCATATGTTTTTTCTCTTTTTGTGCATCTGGATTCACGTCAGATGGTTGTTCATGCTGTAGTTTTCTCTTTTGCCTTTTTAAAATAAAAAATAAAAACTATTTTGAAAATTACAAATTGCGTGGATATTTGTAAATATGAATCACAGATCAGGGCCAGATGAGCCCCAGATGTAAAATATGAGTCTGGGCCAGATCCGCACCACACGTCATGGCATTAATAACTGTACTGGGCCAATTCTGGCCCAGATCTGTCTCTGATCCGTAATTCCAACCTGTTCCGGTATTGGGCCGTTGGAACAGATGAGCCCGGCCCAGGTCCGTTTAGCGGATATGCGCCAAATGCTAACGAAGACCTAGTCCAAATCTGGCCCAAATACATTTTGCTGTCTGGGATATAACCTTATGAAATATTGTGCAAAACTACCAACAACAGATAACATTGTTCAAATTAGCTTTACCTAAACCAATTGCAACATTAAAATGCTGCTTTCATATTAATTCATCAGTGATAATTATGGGGTCATTCTGCTGCCTGATGAGTACTTATACTTTTAAAACCTTAAAGGAATAAGGTTTTCTCTGAGGCCTGAGTTGAAAGGCTGCTCTGTTGCCCGTTGGTTTTGCCTCCAGGAAAGTCTTTGTTTTCAGCTGTGTCAAGTTGATACATTTGGTTTAACTTTGTCGTCCTCTTCTTTAGACCGGTGCAGTCAAGATGTGATGCTTCACTGGGGTGAGGACTCCTTCTGCGTCATGGATGAATGTTTCTGCGTCATGGATGAATGTTTCTCTAAACCTCAAAACCCCAACCTTGTGGAAAATGCTTTAGCAATATTTTCTAACCCACCTTACCCTGCTAAAAGCAAGATAAGAAAAATTGCCCCCAAAGAATTTAAATGCTGAGAAAATACTGTGTTCTTCGTTCACCGTGGAGATGTGTGAGAAAAACTGAATTTTCTTCAAGATTTCAGGTAAGACAGTGTTAGTAATTGACAAATCATAATTTTGAGGGTGAAGTATTCCTTTAAATGGATTCTGCTGCTGGTACTTGTGTCCTTCTACTTAAATTATGACATGCAGGACATTTGCTTGTATGAAATATCTTAATGTTGAGGTATTGCTACTTTCAATTAAGAATATGATCTCCACATTTCTTCAACAACAGCAACAACTTGGTTGTTGGTATCTGTGCAGTCATAGACAAGCTTAACATGTATGTGGCTTTTCAGCACTGCAACATGGCATCATGACTTTGCGTAAACATACACGCCACTTTCCTAAAGCCAAATGGCGTGTTATCTGTACGCATGTTATCTGGCGTCGCCACGTTGCGTGTTATTGCGAGAACATGCCGTACTATCGCGAGATTTTTTTTTTAAAGTTGGGTTTAGGAAAAGAACACTGGGAAAGGCTTTAGTAACACAAAAAGCGAGAGTGACCAACATCACACGCTTAGGAAAACAATTAACGGTTGGCCCAACCTCCCTCCGCGGACTTACGTCCCTTCATACTACTAACTATGGCGAAAATTCACACGTAATGTAGGTCAATGGCGGCTGAACGGAATTGATAAAACACGCTAAAAAGCAATTATGCGTCTTGATAACACGCCAAAATGGCATACGAATTGGCGTGTCATACATTCGCCACTTTATGAGATCAGTCTGAGCACCCAGTGAACCCCATTTCCACCAATCTTTACTGAATAGAAAATCAACCCAAAATTATTGTAAGCTGGGGCATTTTTACTCATCTTGCTTTCAGTAGGGTAAGGTGGGTTAGAAAATATTGCTCACATGCAAATGCATTTTCCACAAGGTTGGGTTTAGGAGGTTTAGAGAAACATTCATCCATGATGCAGAAGGCGTCCTCACCCCAGCGAAGCATCACATCTTGTTGACTGTACTGGTCTGACGAAGAGAACAACAAAGTTAAACCAAATGTAGCTGAGACAAAGACTTTCCTTGAGGCAAAACCAACGAGCAACTGAGCACACTTTCACCTCAGAGAAAACCTCATGTAATTTCCTCTTTAACGTGTCAAAATGCTGAATCAGTTGTTAGCTGTTTTTCCAAAGAAAACGCTTATGTGTGGGAAACGCTCCAGATCAGAGCTCAGTATAGATGATATCAGAAGACCAGCGCTGGGATTAAAAATAAGAAAACCACTGGTTTTTGCACTTCGGAGCAGTTTCTCTCAGTCCCTCTTTCCCACACTGTCGCAGAGAGTTGGAACGATGAAGCTGAGTTATGTCACACCCACACAGCAGCACAGGCTGTTATCTTTTCGCTCACAGTCTACTGCTATTTCTGTAGCCTCTGCCAGCGTTTTTGTGTGAGGGGTTATACACGCAGATATGGCAAAGTATGTGTTGGTGTGTCTTCTGAGGGGGTAAACACACAATGATGAGCAGGAGTAAGAGGGATGAGACTGAGCACAGCAGTCACAAAACATCTCTGTTGACTGAAGAGAAGGACAGAAAAGAAGGATTTGGGCAGCAGAGGTAAAAGCTCCTAAAAAAAAGGCAATCATTTTGGAAGGAGTGCTAAGGTGCTATTGTTTTGTGACTTTCATAGAACTAGACTCATTTTTGTCTTTCCCCCAAACCATCATTAAAGTTTTCCACAATGCTCAGCCTCATACTGGAAACATCAAATTTCTGCACGTATCAAGCTTTTGAGCACCACAAGAAACGACAGCAGCGTAGTGTACGGTCTAACACATTCATCACGTTCTTCACAAAATCAAAAGAGCTTCAATCAGGCAGCCTTGATTTCACCAGGAGAAATCAAGGCTATATTTTTCTCTTCATACAATTCAGCACTCTCTCTTTCTTTGTTACTATCCCATAATACAATAGGAGGGAGTCTCTGGTTTACACAGGCCCAGATCCAGCTGCTTGTGGATGACTCACAGGACAGTGCTTCCCTATGGGGGGGGGGGCTCCTACTGCACTCCCTCGTTCTCCTTGTCCACCTCACTGTCTTTCCTTGCTACACTCTGTCTCCCTCCTCTGTGCTCTCTCTAATCTCCTTTACTCCTCGTTCCAGCCTCCCACCCTCTGTGTCTTCTCTCCACCTGCCAGCTTTTCTTCCCCTCCGATGCCCCTTTTGCTTATTTTTTAAGTCACCACTCGCCTTCCTCCCCTTCATCATCCCTTCCCTCTTATATATTCTCTTTTACTTGCTTCCTCTTCTCCTCCTCTAGCCACAGAGATTACAGCCCCGGAGTCACTGAAGAGGTAATCTAAGGTGTATAGTAAATACGTGCAGAGGGCGCAGCAGAGAGAGCAGCTGTCAGTGTAGGAAGTATTATCTGAGCACTATGTGAAACTGCCACCTACTTTCACTTATTTGAAATCTCCAAAGCCTTTTTACTGTTTGCCAGGGCTGGTTAAACCGGGCATTGTGTGCACTTTTCAGCTTGCTGCTAAATGGCACGTATCAACCAGGGAATGGTTCTCACCGATGAAATGGTTTATGACAACCCTCGGAGATGTAACAGCCATTTGATTTGCTTGAGATTGAGTCAGTGTGGAGGCCCTTACAGTCCTAAGGGACTGTGGGAAAATGTTTAGGGGGGAGGATATTTTAATTAAAATTTTTGCTGAAGGGAGGGTATTCTGTTTTTCTTTCCTCACAGTTATACCTCAATTCAACCTTCCTTTGTTAGATTTATTATATAAAAAAGAGATAAAAATAATGACACCAAAAATATGTTTGCCATGATGTAACTGTTAACAGTTAATAGTTATGTTCATAATATCATATTATCAGTTCATCTGACAACAAGTCCTCCAGCTCAATTATTTTGAATTATTAGGAGGGTTAATAGGGGGGGATTTTTAAAATGTGAACCATTAGCTTCAACCCCTCTCCCCATTCCAGTCATTTTTATGCAGTCCCTACATTTGTTTTTAATGTTTTTTAATTTTTTTTAAACTTTTTTAGAATACTTTATTTTGTGATTCTTGCCCCTTTTCCCCCAACATATTTTTTTAGCAATTCATAAATATTCAATAACTCATAGTTTGGAGACTTTGTAGTGTGAACAGTAACTAATACATCAGCCAAGAAAGGAAAATCATATCTTTATCCTATAAAAGCACGCAGTATCATATATTTTAATTTACTATTATTAGTATTACACTGACCTTCGCTCTTTCCCCCTCTATATGCATATAACGTATCATATACAAGTTTATTTAAGGCAGCAATTAACACTTATTTTCATTATCAAGAGATAAATAGAGATAGAAAGAGATAGAGACGTTATTGTCATTGTAATAAAAAATGAAATTCAGGTGCACTCAAGTATTGGGCTCAAATATATAAATAAATAAATAATGTTCCCATTCATCATCCATCCATACTCATTTGTATGGATTCATGGTGTTATTATTGTATGTGGTCAATGTGTTTATGTCACATTTCATCCCTTCAAGACAGAAGACTTGATATTCATTGATGTGATGTAGGCAGCAGCTCCACGTTGTCCTTTAGTTTAAATGTAAAATGAAAAGGGTAAAAGAAATATGGCAGAATATATATACAAATATGGTTTGTGTTTCTTTTCAGAGAATCTCAACAATGATACATTACTATTATTTTCTATATGAACGACAATCCCAACACATTATCTCAGCAGTGGGTGGTAATGGGAAACCACCGACTGCTCCTCTCTGGCTCCATTACAGTGCACTGAAAACTAACAGGTTCTTCTAATATCAGTCTTTATCTGTAGCCTAATGATGATTATAGCCACTGTAACGACGTCAGGTGAATCGTGGTGGTGAGCAGGCACGTACAGACACCAAAAGGGGCTTGAGCACATGCCCTTTTTCTTCCTCGAGAGAAAGTGCCCTTTTTTATTAATGAATACTATATATTCCTGTTTGCACACAGCTTCCCTTCTGAGACACACACACACACACACAGAGAGAGAGAGAGAGAGAGAGAGAGAGAGAGAGGCAGGCAGGCAGGCAGGCACATAGGCAGCAGTCCCTTCCAGCTCCTACCTCAGAAAGTTTTTGTTGGCTTGTGTCGAGGTGAGTGGTGATGAACAAAAGACTAACCAGCCAGTGCCTTGAGTTTACAGCTAATTAGCCAAAACAAATAGTTAACTTCTGTCTTGCTAACATACATGAGCATGAATTTAGATTCAGGTAAATTTAGGAAATCCACAGAGGTAGATTCTTAACTGCTGATGTAAATAGTTAAACATGTAAATATGCAAGTACTGACTGTTTAAACACAAATATGCAAATAGTAAACTGTATAAACATTGTAAAAACATTTTTGTAGATTAACTCAAATATATGAATGATTTGTAAATTTTACACAAGCATTATTACAAAAGGAGACCAGGCGAACCAAATATGGGAAAAATGGCTCAGACCTCAGAGGGTTAAAAAAAAAAAAACATAAAAGAGGTAAACATTTCATACTTCACTGCACTGCCAGCCGCCCATACATACATTAAATCATGCAGTGGCATAATGTCCCATATTTTATACTTCTGATGTGTTCCCATGGCTGATTGAAAACCCCCATGAGTTAACAGTCAAATACATTTTACCATTTTGAAAATTAAATATTAAAGAAAAAGTACAACATTTTGGGAAATACACTAATTCACTTTCTTAAGGAGTAAAAGACTGAAGCTGGGTTAGCTTAGCACAAAAATTGAGACTGGTTTTTCAAAATCTAATTTGGCTTATAAAATGTTGCCTGCCAGAACTTCAGAGTAATTGGTGTAATTAGTTCTTTGCAGAACTCTCTTGGGAATGATTTTTGCACATTATACATGTGAAATGTTACATGTAAGTAGGGTATAATTCTATGTCATTAGCTGTTGATTTTCTTCCTGGCTGCCAGTCAGTGGTTATTGTTCAGGCAGTAAGAGGGTGGGCAAGGGAGGTGTTGGCTCTATCTTCGGCTGGTAATTTAAAGCTCCAGCTGCTGTCTCCCTCTCCCCAGGTGGACAGCTTGATTCGTCAGCAGAGCATCTTATTAGGGCGAGAAAAACACATTTCTAAAGGAGAAAACATTCTGCAAGAGGACAACGTTCATCACTGATTGGACACCTCTGTCTGTCAGGGGGTTAGATGTATAGATACAAATCAACCATCTTGTTGATTGTCGAAAAGCTGCAATGAAATCTCATGACAGCAGTTTTTCTAATGTTTTATCCCACACTGACGGAGTTGGATCCATCAAAATGTAGACAGCTGAGCCTAATGGGGGAATTTTACACACCAAAGTCTGTTTATGGAACAGTCCAAGATAATAAATGATTCCGTTAACTCCGATCAACAAACTAAATACAAATGTCCACTTTTAGATGTGGGTTCTTCTGTTTCATACTGTCACTTTAGACAGAAGAACACACAAGACTATGCACAAAAAGCTTCTCTGTTTTAAAGTGTCTGTTAATCTGACTTTTGTACGAACACCAGAATAGAGAGGTACAGGAGAATGGCAGATGCATAGCCCACTGTATGATATTAAATCTCCTCTATGGTGCCCCTTGTTCAGTGTGTCCCAACCTGCTATAGTTTACAGGTCGAGGGGATTAGCCTACTACATATTGTAGCCTATGTGGAAAAAAAGTTGTATGAAGCCTATTGTGGCTCCAGAATGAGCTGCGTGAAATCTGATAAATGTTTGAAGTTGAAGACTACAAGTTTGAAAATAAAAAAGAATCTGTTGGTGTGGAATTAGAAAGAGGTAATCCTAGCAGACCTCTGTAGCCCGCTTCTCATCTCTGCTTGATGCTAACAGATCAAGGCTACTTTACAACTCACACACTGGAATCTCAGACCAAACTGCATTATGGGTAATTATGGGTAATTATGGGTCTTAACAAGGAAGAAAAAGGCATGGAATAAAAAAAGATATCTATGGTTCTGCTGCATCGATTTAAAAACTTTATTAAACTGTCCATCATGAGTCCAACCTTGTTATAAGAGTGCAATGCTAAATCGTTGGAGTAAAGTTAAGTGTTCAAAGTTACAGCTCCTTCTTACTCTCTTCATCTCATAGTGACCAAACACAAAAAAAACATCTTGTATTCTGCCAAAATTGTCAATATTTTATTAATCTTCAGTTAAGGCAATCCATTACAAAGCATTTCACAAACCACAGTATGACGACAATATCATGTCCAACACCTGGTTTGGAAATTATTCAGCATGCAAGTCAAAGATCAAGAGAGGTATGTAAACAACCTGGGATAAACAGGAGTAGTGGTAAGAACTCATACAGTATGTGTCTCATAGGAACCGAATGGAAAGAAACCAGAGATGCAACATGCTAGAGGTGGCTGTTATCTCTAAATAACATCCCAAGTCACAAACAAAGCACATGGCAGATGCACTTATCAGGTGAAATGAAGGTAGACTATCAAACCTCCTGCCATTTTTGGCACAAACATGCACATTGTCTAAAGAGGCCAACTTCAACAACTGAACCCATTTTGGCACTGAATATTCTTTATACGGGGCTTATGTACATCATTAGAGTTCAGCCTCAAAGACAATTTCAAAATGAAGAGATAATCAAAGCCATTTCCACTGAGAGAAAATAATGAATTGTATTGTTGGAGAGACATCTTTTAGACTGGAAAATATATCTCATAATAACTTAATGTTTCACAACTGCATAAGTGTCATTACTGTGCTCATTTCATATTAAATGTTTTTCTTCTTTTACTACCGAGGGTTTGTTTTAATCCCCGTGGAGTAAATATAGCTTGTTATAATCTTAGTAAAACGGCCAAAAAAGCCTTCTTGTTTAGTATTAATTAGATGAAATATGTGCACACAACATACAACCACAACCACTTTTTCATTTCATTTCTTCTCACAGACATTTACAATCACACTCACAGTATATGAGCTGCAGGCTGATGCCGACTTAACATGCCAGCCAAATGACATACGTATCCTAATTCCTTTTCTGTGAGTAATTATTAACTGGTGATTGTTTTTTAAAGGAAAATGTGACAATAACAAATCACTTTGAGAAGTAGAATTTGAAGAGGTTTGCTGCAAAGTAAATATATCAGATATATAAGTCAGTAATTCATAACACTTCTTAAAATATATTTCATAAGAAATGTATTCAATGTATATTTATGATTTCCTTTTGGCTTCAATGGCTTTCTGTAGAGGTATTCTAGTATTTATGTGTGTTATGTAACAAAATGGCCTCATTTCATTTGTGATGAACAAGTGAATTTGGCAGCAGATTAAAAGCTGCTTTGTCTTCTGAGGGATAAATGTCATTGCTAATAAAAAAATGAATAAATAAAAAAGCCAAATATGGATCTGGGCCTGTGATAGAAGGAGTTCACTGACTCTGGACTTAATTTCTGCAGTATCATCACAAATCTTCTGAGAGCACTAATGCAATGGGAGTAAGAGAACATTAGGCGGCTAACAAAGATCGTAAAGTAACATGAATTACGTAAACACATTTGCTCCCAACACAAAACAAAATATAACACCACTGAGAAATCTGAGCTTCACATTCTCAGAGAACAAGACAACACTTTGTAAACATTAGTTCTCCAGTGTCATTCCATGAAACTCTCTTAAAGGTGCAGTAGGTAAGACTTATAAAACTAACTTTCTGTCATATTTGCTGAAACTGACCCTATGTTCAAGTAGAACTACATTAAGCAGGTAATAAAAAACATCTGGCTCCTCTGGCACCACCTACAGCCTGTAGTAGGATTTGCAAAAATCCACAGCTCCCTGTTCAGATGCACCAATCACCAGGGCCAGGGGGGAGTGTCTAACTGCATGTCAATCACTGCTCAGGCACACGCATTCATTCTTCCTCATGGGGGGAGGGGCTTAGGAGACCGTTTGGGCTTTAGCAGAAAGGGGGGGAGGGACTGAGAAGTTGTTGATGTTCAAATTCTTTGGCTAAATCCTGGATCTTCACAATCCTACCTACAGCACCTTTAAAGTATGAAATAATACAAAAAATAAACTCACTTCATAATGAACCCCATGAATGTTTACTTTTTCCGTGAGGCAATGTTAAGTGCCACAGTTGAGTTGTAAACAAGTCTTGACTTTAAATATTGTACAACAAGGCTCAGCGACACTGTTAACTCATTATTTCAAAGATAATTAGTGAAGAGCTGTAAGTATAAAAAGTACATGACACTGGTTGAGCAGCATGTAATAGTCCTAATCTTGCAACAATTTTATCGTCACCAACATTTTCTGTGTGTACATCTTAAACATGAGACCTGCTGCTGCTGGCAGAATAACACCTGGGTAACGGAATTTGGATATGTTTACGTATAATAGGCACATTTGGATCGAGATATTGAGTGACTGACAGATAATAATGGAAATAATGGCCATTATAAATAGATAGGATGTACACAACTGGGCCACAATGGCTGTAACTGTCTTTAGCAATGTGTACACAGTCACTAAAAAGAAATGTGAACATATCTGGCTTGAATTAAATCGTAAAAGAAATGTCAAATTGTATCTTAGGTAGTAAAATGGCATCACAATGTTTTGTTATAAAATGGGCCGTTGTGCATTAGTGTAAACAGTGATATCTGGGAACAATAAAAACAATCCAATAATAAGACACTGAATGAATCAGAACAAAAATAGTTTTCTTCAACAAAAAAATATCGCATTGCAAGATTTGTGATTGTTCAGTTTTCAATCCAGGAAAAAACAAATCAATTTATGAAGAAAAAAACAAAGTGGGTATTACATGATAACAGTCTCTCGAAAGTGTATTTGTAGGGTCCAAGGAAAATCCCAGACAATAAACTGTAACCACAACAAATGTAATGGAAAGAAACACAAACAGCGAGATGAAGAATGAGATATGGCAGCATGACTTATAATTTACCTCTCTGCATAAAAACAGTGAAAGCAAGTATGTTCCTTGAATTATTCATCTATTTTTCTGTAAACATACCGTTTTATGATACATATACGTTATATTCTGTAAACATACTATTTTATGATACATATGTACGTTATATATATATATATATATATATATATATATATATATATATATATATATATACATGTTAAAATTAACGTATATGTATTATAAAACAGTATGTTTACAGAAAAATAGATGAATAATTCAAGGAATGGGCGGGCATTGCAGTATATATATATATAAACACAGTATATACACCCCTCAAAAAAACCCTTCAAATTTAACATTATATTTTTAACGGGACAACAGTGAATAAATTACACTTTGCTACAATGTAATATATTAAGTGTACATAGTATAAAGTTAAATGTGTAAATTCCCTCAAAATAACACAACACACAGCCATTAATGTCTAAACAACAAAAGTGTAGTACACCCTATGTTACATTCATTACATAGATGTTTTATTTTTAAGTTATTTTATGCATAACATGCATCCTGATAAAGTTCCCTTTGGGCCTTTGGTGAAAAATACAATTACATACCCTTCACCATACCTAGAGATTGGCATGGGGGTACTTTCCATAAAATTATCTCTCAATGCAAATCAAGCCAGCTATTAGGCTAACCGACATAAAACCATGCCAATCTCTAGGTATGGTGAAGGGTATGTGATGATGTGGGGCTATTTTAATTACAAAGGCCAAGGGAACTTTATCAGGATGCATAGTATCCTGGATCCATGAAATAACTGGCCTTTAAAAATAAAAATCTGCCTGCCTCTATGGGAATTTAACATAGGGGTGTACTCACTTTTGTTGCCCGCGGGTTTAGACATTAATGGCTGTGTGTTGAGTTATTTTGAGGGGACAGCACATTTACACTGTTATACAAGCTGTACACTTTAATACATACTTTACATTGTAGCAAAGTGTAATTTCTTCAGTGTTGTCCCATTAAAATATATAATGAAATATTTACTAAAATGTGAGGGGTGTACTCACTTTTGTGAGATACTGTATATATATATACATATATATATATATATATATATATATATATATATATATATATATATATATATATATATATATATTAGTATAGTCATTTCTTTATAAACATTCAATGTTTCATCTGGTTTGAACTGATGCTAAAGCCGTGTTGAGAACATAATGTGGGGTCCTTTCATTTTCTTTGCGATAATGGTTTTGAGCTTATTAACGTTGTAATCTTTGTGCTTTTCATTTGGACAGTAATTAGTGCATACTGTTAATATAAATATTAGAAATACGTATAAGACATGGAGCTGGAAAATCAGTATGGCAACAGCTCACAGCAGGTCCTCTACATAACGGCTTACAAACAAAAATGATCCATCAGTGAAAATGATTCATTAGCTGCTGAATAGGTCTTATCACATGCTTTTATATTACAGTGCTTATCAAAGTAGAAATGGGGATCTTTTTTATTACACTAGTCACAAAATATAAGATTGAAAACTACAGGGAAAATATGACTTTAATCCCCACCCTATTAATAAATTATTTCTGCAATAAATAAATAAATAAATTAGTATACATATGTTTTCCTAGTATAACACACACCAATTCCAAAAGGTATCACAAACATGATACACACTGGCACATTCTAATATATTTATGCCTTCATACAGGCTCTCTCTACGGGTTTACTTGCTATCCATTACATCACCACTGACAGGTTTGACAGCGAACAACTAAAACCTCCTTCTACACCGAGCTCCTCTCAGTGCTCTCATCCACAGAGAGAAAAAACTCCCTGATCATCAGCTTGTTCACCCAAAGCAGTTGTATTTCTCCAAAACAAAATGGAGTCTCATCTACTTTTTTGTTTAGCCGAAATAATATTTACGAAAGGGCCTTAAAAGCGTTTCCATTTCTTCCCAAAAGATGGTTGTGAAGGCTGGTACCCCTCAACCACGACCCTGCCCCAACCCAATGCGGAACTGTGTGTGGGTCTCAGACGGGGTTGGTCTGGGGTTGATCCCCAAACGAGTAAGTCGCTGGGACAGGGTTAGGTTTAATGCCTCTGCTCTTCATGTAGGAGATCAGCTGGTCAGGGATCTCGGCCAGTACGTCTTTAGCCAGCCGCGCCATGCTCAGCACGTGGTTGCCTGTGCGGTCCATGTAGTCTCTGAATGGGACAAACTGTGAGAAATGTATGACTTTATGAAAAGAATATATCATGTATGCAACAAGTCTAACAGGCTAAAGCCCTTCTGTAGCTGTAGCTCTAGTAGAAAACCTGCAGTGGAGGTGGCTTTGCTAGACTTTTTTCCCTGAAAATCAGCAGATATTTGAGGCTTTCTTTAAGTTTCTTAATGTCGTCTTCACTCTCAACAATCTCTACTTGCATCAGAAACACAAGCTGCCCAACCTGACTGATCACAGTTCTCGAGGTCGCCATGTGGCATGTCTGTACCCGCCATAAGCAGTTGATTTTGCGGAGGTACATACTAGAGCTGCAATCGGGCCTTAAAAGTTAGGCCCAACATGGCCTGAGCCCGACAGAATTCGGCCCGAGCCCGACAACTACATTTTGATTTACAGCTTTTTAAAAGCCCAAACCCGTTTACAGCCCGACATTATTCAAATGTGCGCACGCACACAGCTCTTTTGCCTTTTGTCAAGAATGAGTCATTTATAAATTTTTTAACATCATTTATTCATGACTAACGTAGGCTATAGGCCACTTGGAAGTAACATCGTAACATCTCAGCACTCTAAATAGTAAATAAAAAGTTTTCCACACCTCAGACTTTGCTTTCTTTGCCAGTGCAACCAAAACGTAATCGCCAGAACCAGCCTCCGTTTCACCTCCTCAGTATCCATTTTCGCGCTAATCGAAAAGCATCACCTGACCTCATTTACTGCGCAACCCGGAGCGCAAGCCTGAGCCCGTGTGAAATTATAGAAATTAAGGCAGAACCCGACCGAACCCGACCGAACCCGACCGAACCAGAACGAACCCGACGGGTTCGGGCACAGATCTTCAACTCTAGTACATACTATAGGGATACATGCATGAAGCTTTAAAGATAAGAGGAGTGAAAGTTTCCCTGATGCTGGTGCTAGAGGAAAGACCACGTCATTAAAACATCTATCTATCTAATATAAGAGTTTATCCTCTTTTAAGCATGAATGTGGCCTGTAGCTCCTGAGATATCTTGCTTTGTAACTAGAAACAACCAACATCGGCATCTATAAGCAATGCCACTAACAGGGAACCTTTTAACCACTGTCTCTTTGGAAAATAAGCTGTGTCCTTCCCATGTCAAGCTGAGAGTGAGACAAAACATTAGAAAGGTCTCACCTGTACAATATCTCTCTCTGCCAACTTCCCCCGCGAGGAAATCCTGATGTCATCACCATCCAGCTCAATCATGGCTGCAGAGAAAAGGTATTAAAAATAATTTCACATAAAAACACAAAAATTCATACTGATGATGATGTACAATAATTGTTATGGTTGGCGGCAAACCTAAAGAGTAAATTTGACTAACACAAACCATCCCTGATGCAAACTGACCATAAACTGGTTTCCTCTGTATCTTTACACATTTGTTCCCTGAAGAACTTTAGTTACTGTTCTCACCATCAAACTCAGCTTGGCCAACTCCAACAATGATGATAGACATGGGGAGCTTGGCTGCCTGTCGTGAACAAGAAGAACAAACAGTCAGTCGGGGTTACATTTCCAGTTAAGTGTATTTTTCTCCCACTACACTTCTCATTCTGCAAAGTCAGAATTAATCTGCAAGACCATTTCTCCAGAGAACAGAAACAATAATGGACAAGATAAAATAACACATTGCATAGTTTTTGTTATCCAGGGACCGAGAGAAAATATAAAATACATTATTCAACTTAGGGGCCCCAAGGTTTTTACAACAGCCAGCCTATAACATAATATTTGAGCAAACTTCTATACAGTACATCACTTAGTTAAACATGATCTATAACATGATCTATTCATGATCTTTGCATGTAGAAGTGTTTCAAACAATGTTTAGGTCAGAACAGAAAGGCTACATGTCGTGCCTGTGTATCTAAACTTAAACATAAATAAAAAGATTTAAAGGTTTATCTGCCAAATAGTTTGTAGTACAGGTTTCCCTCACTGCATGAATCTAAACCACAGTCCTGATGTGGAGAATGTGAACGCTCTGGCATGAATGAATGATGTATGCTTGGTGGTAGAAATGCATTTACAGGGGTAAAAGTAGGTCAGCTTTCCTGGAAAAACCTCCTGAGGGGAGAGGCCTGTCACAGATAGGAGTAAATAGACAGAGGAGGACCATCCTCTCCATGTTCTCTATCATTATTCTCCCTCCATATCCTTTCCCATTTTATCTTTCCCTCAACCAGGGTCATTCCTAATGACCTTTTGCTCTCAATACATCCATTCTGTTTGCCCATTTCTAGCAGCAGAAGACCACACAAGCATATAGTACCTATAAAGATCTGTATCCAATGCTCAATTATTTAGTCTACACCATTTGTTACTTTGCTTTTACTGTAAAGTCACTCAGGGGATCTCACTCCACCAATCTGTCTGAACACATTCTCCTCTCACTGCACAGAACCACAAAAAATATACCAAGGCTTGAAGCAGATATTGTTATAATACACTGTTGTGCCCCATTGATCACATTAACCAAGAGATGAGGATTAGCAATAGATAGGTAGATAGATGTTTCCAGTGCAGATGCTAACACGTCCAGGTTCTTCGGTGTGTGTATTTCACTTCATATAATCCAATTTCCCCATTCATTTCTTAGCTTATTCACATACACTTCTCATCTCCGTGCGTGCTGTAGCGGCCTATCTGACGGCTCCAGCATTAGCTTAGCCCGCACAGATCCTGCAGGTAACTGGTTCCAACTAGCCTATTGCGGTGTGAATGACAAAATAACGCCAATCGTACTCCTGTTTACATGTTGTGATTTGTAGAGTCACAGCGTGTACAAAAACAACGTAACATGAGACACAGCCATCTTCTAACCGTAAACAAACCGGGAACTATATTCTCAGACAGGCTTGCTGCGAGCATATCATCTCGCCCAAGTACTATATTATTCCGCCTGAGAATATAGTTGCCGGTTTGTTTACGGTTAGAAGATGGCTGTGTCTCATGTTACGCTGTTTTTGTACACGCTGTGACTCTACAAATCACAACATGTAAATAGGAACATGTTGGCGTTATTTTGTCACTTATTCGGAGCAGTAGGATTACTGGAACCATTCACCTGCCTGTTCTGTGATGGGCTGATGCCGCTGGAGCCGTCAGAAAGCTTTACAACACGCACAGAGATGAGAAGGGTATGTATCGACTTGTCTAACTCTGGGGGTTACGGTGAATAAGCTAAATTCCCAATAAGTCGGCGTGTTCCTTTAAAGTCACAGTGAGGTGGAAGTTACAGCGTGTTTATTTTTTTGTGACGTGACGTATTTCAGAATGAAACAGATATGTGGAAATATAAACCAGCTGAAATCCAATTATCTTATTGCTCAGCTAGTTACCCACAAGCTCAGGGTCAAGTGTGGCTTTATATGATGGGCGGGGTTAACTCACTCCAAATCACATTTGATTTGATTAAGTTAAAGATGAGTCATTATAAATATTTTTACGAGAAAAGAGATGGATTTTGATATAAAGAATACTCTAAATGTGTTTATTTGCAAATTGAGATGTATCTGTTTTATATTAAACTGGTGATGGGTTTTTAATTCATAAATCATGTTTTTTTGCGCACTCAAGGGAATGTCACTCAAACTGTTTTTGATTTATTCATTTTAAGAATTGCTTGTATCTATTTTTGCAAACAAACTCATATTTTTAGCATGTAAATAAAGATAAATGAACAACTACCACAGGGATAAAGAACTTGGAAAATGTATTTTTCATTTCAGTGCATTTTTAAGTAACTTTAAGTTTGGAAAATCATTTAATCAGTTTGTTCCAACTCTTTATTGATGCACAATGTTTACCCTGAGTCAAATATTCAAACCCTAAACTCCATGTTTTCTATAGCTGCCTTCTATGTCTTATGCATGATTTTATACACATTTCTCCAAAATCACGATACATATATACATTAACATATCTGATGTCTTTGTAAACTCTTGGTTCTTTGGGTTTGAACAAAGTTTGGCTGTACTGCAAGAGTTTGTAATGAATGTGGTGTTGAAGAGGTCAGTGGTGAGAAAAGTGAGAAAAAGAGAAGTTTTAAGATGGACATTTCATTTTAATAACAGACATCTAAACATGCTGGCTTGATTAGGAATTTGGTAAAAAATAAGAAATAAAATGTGTACAACATAAGTACATTCAGTAACAGAGTATCTCTTCTTGTAGCATTTTTTTACATAACATGTAGGTTATTTTTTAGTCAGTTCAGTAAGTGTCCAAAGTCGGTCAAAAAGGTGAAACATTTGCTTTGTTGATTCAGAGTGGTTCTTTAAATGTCTCTGAAATTTAAAATATTCATGGGTTTTATGAAGTTACTGGTTAAGCAAGCCTCCTATCCAGACAACAAACTGACACCCGGAGACATAATCCAATACCTGGGCACAAATTCATTTATATTTAAGCATACCAGGTCAGAGAGAGACCCATTTTGTATAATTTAAAATCCTGTAATGAAATTTGGAGCTTAAAGGAAAAACATCAAAGGAAAGATGGCCCCAGAGGCTGTCCTGTTAGATGTGTGGACACATTAGTCACTGAAGGCTGAGCTGTGCTGGTTTGGTCAGCAGCAGTACCTGCAACATATGTGCAAATATACACCACAGCATCAGAGAGCAAAAATAAGAAGCCAAAAGTGCAAAGATGAGCGTGGCACGTAACTCTTTTATTATGATTCATCTCTCCAGGGCAAATGTTGCATGCCAAGTGAGGCAGGTCATTCAGGCCTTTGCTCTGTGGGCAGTAGAAAGTGTAGCCAGGTCCAAACTGAGAGGCGAGAGGTGGTAGCAAGACACAGCAGGTTCCAAGTAGTGCAGAGCAGCAGACAAGATCTTAAAAGGAAGGTGTGGCTGTTCGAATGGTTTGATTAACAGTCGCAAATTCCCTTTAAACCCAGTCTGCTGGGGGTCAGAGCAGAGTGTTGCTGTGCCTCAGATGGTGTGCTGAGTAAGACCACTGCCTCTAATAAAGTGAACCTGTTGACCAGAAAGTAAACCTCAGCTGAGCCCCTCAGCTTCCTGAGGGTCTCAATAAAAAGGAAAAATATTGGACAAACAGAGCACCCGAGCACAGGGGGTGAGACAAGTGGAGCAGAAAACATCCCATAAATCGTCAAATCTAGTGCTACTGGCTTATAAACCCTTCAAAGTAAGAGAAAGCCTGAGAGAAATGCCATAGCAAGCTAAAAGCACTTGCAATGCCAATGCAGGGGGAGAGAGAGAGAAAGAGAGAGAGAGAGAGAGAGAGAGAGAGAGAGAGAGAGAGAGAGAGAGAGAGAGAGAAAGGTGAATGTCCTCCAGGTAGTGTTAGAGCAGCACTTACATTCACTATGGCCTCCTTGGTCTGAGCCATGTCTGATATGACGCCATCAGTGATGATGAGCAGCACAAAGTACTGAGACCCGTCCTGCACTGCTGCTGCATAACTAAAACAGAGAAATAATCAGCACAGAGTGGTTTAAGACAGTACCACAGACACCATGTTAAGGTATAGCAACGTTTGAAACAGATGCAGATATGTCCATGAATTTACATAAAACTCTGAGATTGGTTTAAACAACCACAGAGAAAGTCTAAGAGCAGCAACGTCTGTGTCAGAGAGTAAAAACATAAAAAAAACGTTTTAACATGGTTTTCAGAAAGAATGTTTCCCCCCGCCCACCGTATGACACAAAAACTTAATATAGACATGTAAATAAGTGAAATAGGTTGTATAGCTCTTCATGTCTCAGAGGTCTATCCATACACAGCAAAGTGAGTGTGGCCTAGTTTCAGTTGCCCATTGTTGGCTGCTCTATGAATAATTTATTAAACTGTTTATGCAAGTGCTGCAGGCTTATTCTTTTAGAGCATTATTGATTGCCTAGCACTGGATTGACCACACATGATGAGCAAGACGGGGGAAAAACATGACAGATCTTTGTGAGACAGGTGAGAGGTCAGCCCTTACACTCGCTTTCAAATTTGACTTTGATGAGTTGGCATTTTAATCAAAGCGCTTGACCAGTCAGTGACAAGGCCAAGAGCGATGACTGGTGTTTAGGAGATTAAAGAGACCTTTGTCTTCCAAACAGCCATGTGGACCACACTCACCTGACCACATTAGCAGAGTAATAACTGCAGCAATAAACACAATATTGTATTATAGAGTCTATATTTTCATACTGTACATCTAGTATACAGCATGTATTTTGCATCAACAGCATTATCCGTTTAAGAGCATTGTCTGCTTCCATTAACGCATCAGCTTTCTGCCTGTGCCTCATGTAAAACAGTGAATGTATAAACTTCAAACCCCTTCTACCAAAAACAATTGTATGTTCTGCTCAACATCTAATGTTAAAGTGATGGTTCGGAGTAATTTCACCCTAGGGTCCTTTGCACCATGATCTCGAGCCAAACAGCCCCCCAGAAGCTTTTTTCACCTGGGTCGAACATTGGGAGCGTTAGCGTAGCGTAGCGTTATCAGCTGAATAGCTTAGCGCAGAGGCTAATGGATCCGAAGTGTCTCTTAACAATAACCCCACTAATAATGCCCGAAATGATACCAAACGTATACAGTAGTACAAATAGGTTATGCACTCATAAAACGATGGATTGTAAAATTTGTAAGTACACCAGAAGTTTATGTAAATAACACTCTGCCTGCTGGCTTCTGCTTTCTGCTGCTGCTGCTGCTGCTGTTACTAGCCGGGCGTAAGAGTGCTTAGGGACATTTACAAATTACAACACCGAAAAGAGATGCAACAAAAATATTTATTAATTTAATGATTAAATAAGGTAATGTCTCCAAACTTACCTCAATTATTACTTGTCTCCTGCTAGTTATACTACAGCACTTACTTTAAAAAATAAGTTAAATAAAAAAATATTTTTGTTGCTTCTCTTTTCGGTGTTGTAATTTGTAGATGTCCCTAAGCACTCGTCTTACAGCAGCAACAATTGTTATTTACATAAACTTCTGGTGTACTTACAAACTTTACAATCCATCGTTTTATGAGTGCATAACCTATATATACTAGTGTAGACCTTTGGTATCATTTCGGGCATTATTAGTGGGGTAATGTTAAGAGACACTTCGGATCCATTAGCCTCTGCGCTAAGCTATTCAGCGGCTAACGCTACTCTACGCTAACTCTCCCAATGTTAGACCCAGGTGAAAAAAAGCTTCTGGGGGGTGTTTGGCTCGAGGTCATGGTGCAAAGGACCCTAGGGTGAAATTACTCCGAACCATCACTTTAAGATCTGTTTCTGGTCATGTAAAGAGTCATTTTAATCTTTTCATCATTGGTTTACTGGATGACCTATTTCACTTGTTCTGAATAGCTGAGGCAATGCTACAGCTTTATGAATAATCTTATTTGAGTTTTACTGCACTCTATACAGTAACACTGTAGAAATTGTATTTATTTAAGTCTGCGATTGCTTTCAACAGAGACTCTTTTTTTTTATTGGGCATAAAATCCTTCTAAGAGTTTTATTTATTAATCATGTATTACTTAAGTGTTTATTAATGTATTTGTCAAAGACCACAAGTCCTCCCGTAGACACCCATAAGTGGAGGCTGGTATTTAAACAGATAATGTATGACAATATAGTAAAACACAGTTTAGTAATATAAAATATGTCTTCATAAGAGTTATAAAGTTATAATTGTTGAAAAATACAAAATTAATAAACACCTCTTTATATCTACAAGACTGGCCATATATCTGCTTACAAAGACATTATAGTCTTATTAAATGATAATATAGTTTATTTAAAGTAAAGTTGTACCTAATGGGGTAACTGTTAAACCAGAAATACAGGTGAATGCTAAAAATTTTATCTCAAATTCAAGTTCAGGTCTGCAGTGCACAAACCTGAGTCTGAGTCAGTGTGAGTCATTAATATTCAAGTCCAGGCCAAGTCATGAGTCATCGTTACTGGGGTGGGGGGTTGTTGGTAAGAAAGTGTACACCCGTGCCTTATTATAGTTTTACTACTGTGGTGCAGCCCACCACTACACTAAAGAAATGTAGCATCTGCACTCTAATATATCTGGTCCTGCATGTGCTCGATAATCATTTCTATTCATCTAGGCTTGGCAGCCGATTGTTTATTTTCCCTTCATTAGTTCTGCTCAATTCATAAAGAAACCATAATTCACTGTCTTAATACCTCTGACGGCGTTTCTACCCGCTGAGGATTATTTACAATTTGACTTTCAAAGAAAGGACGACTGTGCTCTGTGATGTTCACGGGAACAGTTCTTGTACCTTGCCACATGATTAACAACAGGAGCAAAGTTGGTGGGTCCATACAGCTGAACCGTCTTAAGGCTTTGATGGTAAGCTTCGAGAATCCCCTCCATGCCGTTACAGTACGGGTTCTCAATGTTGCCATTCTGAGAAAAACAAAAACAAAACATTAACGGTACAGAAACCACAGTTGTAGTCAGAATGGAATTGACATTACAATTAATAGTTAATGTAAACAATAAATAGTGTTTCATCAGTATCACAATGTGTCTGGGAGTAAAGTTGAAGAGTAACTTAATGCCAGGCTGAAAAGAGTGTTTTACTTTCTTCTCAGGTTGAAAGTTTCATATAGTATTTGTCTGTTGCACCTCTGACCAGACCCAGCAGCGATGTCACAGTGTACGGAGTACTCTGGCTGGTTTACAATATTTTCAAATAAAAACAATTATCAATATATCAATTTAATCTCTTTGTATTCAGTACAGATATGAATCTGGGACATGTTTAGCCTAGCAAAGCACAAAGACTGGATATATCAACTACTGCATACTCTGCTTTGTAGTGTTTTCTGATGTGTTTATGAATGTCTAGTTATTATACCCTTCAGAGTGAACTCAGATTATGCCACATTGGTACTTACTAATTGCGAGAAAACTACCATCATGTATTGCGCAGATGTGGAAAAAACACAAATATAGATGACTGTCAGAAGAAAGAAATGACCAGTGAATGAATGAGTATGTCGTGTATGAGTGAAAACTGTCTAGATCCCAATGGAAGCAGCTGGCCTCCTTTAAACAATTGTCAAAAATACATCCAACATCCATTTTCTATTCTATTTTATGTGTTAAAGGTCCAATATGTAATATATTTACAATAATAAATCCAAAAATGACCTCAATGCGTCATCAGATATTAAGGAAGCTGTTTGTGTTTTGGCCTGTGTGTTGTTATCAAATGCCCAGTTTGACAGCCAGGCTGGGTTGCCAGATATACTGTACCTGTAAAAACGTAAACTCAGCACGCTACAGCTGTAACGCTATTATAGCCATGAAAACAGCAAACAAACTAACAGGATCAACGGAGATAGATTCTACCCAACCTAAAAAAAAAAGCATGTTTCTAACAGTTGCGTGACCAGAGACAAACCCCGGATAAATATTGGAGATGTTTTTGAAAGCTGGAGACAGCTTAGAGCCCCAAAAGGACGCAGAGTTGGTTAATTTCCTCCTGAACAGGTAAGCATTAGCTTCAGGCTAATTTATCACGGCTACAAGGGACTGGCATTTTATGTAATTTCAACATTTGTGTACTCACATTGAATTATATAGCTAGAGTACCTGAGTTGGTTACTTGCAAAAACAATTGAGACACAACCAGTAGTGATTGCTAAGGCCGCCATGCTAACCCTGCTAACTGCTAGCTAACGTTACCGGAGGACCAGGCAAGCGGGCTACAGCTGTTTACAACGTGTATCCTTCAGCGACCGTAGCCGACAACAGTGAGTTATTTTAAGCCAAGTGAGGGGGGCTGTAAATTGGGAAGAGAGGACCGTGAGTTTGCAGTGTGTTTAGCGAATGTTGCCGTAATTCTAAGCCAATAAAGTGTGTTCAGTTGGGTGGAGAGGACGGCAAGGTAGTGTTATTTTTAGCGGTTCTCACCATACATCTAAGCCGATGAAGTGTGTCTGTCCGTCGAGTGGAGAGGACGGCGATGTTGTGTTTTTAGCGGTTGCTACCCTAATTCTAAGCCGAAAAGTGTGCCTGTCAGTTGGGTACAGAGCTACGCGTGAGCACGGGCTTCTATGTCAATATAGCCAGCATCTAACATTAGCTACTCCGCTGTGCTGTGAAGTATGTCTGGCTATGTGAGACAAGCATCTAGCAACATTGTTGTGGATGCTGTGGTCTCAGCCTGGCAACCACCGTGAACTTCGAGTCTGGGGAAGAGGGGGCAGGGGAGACGACTCTCTCCAGTATTTTGAATTTGTACTGCAGTAACTATTTTAAACACTAGTTGTCAGTATTACATATTGCACCTTTAAGTACAAAACAAACAAATATGGCGTAAATATGACAGCTTTAAGTTTGCCGAAAACTGGTGTGGTGTTTTAAGCCCCCAACGTCTCCTTCCAGGCAGCGCTGCGACCGTTGACTTCAAGGCACCTAACCCTAACCTTAACCCTAACCCTAACCATAACCATAACCATAACTGTTGCCTAATCCTAGTGCCTTCCAGGCAGTGCTGCCGATAAACAAATTTAGACTGCTTTCAATCAAAGCTAAGCTAGGCGAAACACACTTCTGGGTTTCTGTTCTGAAAGAAAACGTGCAACAGTGATGTAGCAGCTCAGCTGGTTGTGTTCTCAATCACAACACACCACCACACCACACCAAGCTGTGATCAGGTTCATCCAACTTATATCTTATTACTTTGCAATTTGCATTGCAACCCCCAGAGGTCTGTGTAGTAGTACTTATCCACCATAAAGGATGGAGCAGTGTGGAGTTACTCTTTAAGGGCTGAAACATTTTGAAAACTGTCTGTCTTTGCTCCCACAGACATGCTTGTCAAACCTTGCTTCAACGGTTCCAGTAGCTTCCTTAGCAACAAGACACATTTCTAACTGAAAATATATAATACAAATATTTCACCCAGGAATCCCACTTTACTTTTAAACCCACTTACAAGACTAAAGGATGAAAGAATGAGGCTTCAATTATATGGTGGGATGAATCTTAATTTGCAAATTTTAATAGAAACATGATGCAGACGTTACCCAGTAGACAGACTCCTCATTAGGCTGTAGTATGCAGCAGCCAGAGAACATTAGCTGGCAGAGACAAGCCAAATTGATTTAAGAATCCTTCAGCCTTACAGAACCTAATTTGCACTATAAAAGGTAAATGAAATTCACTCTGAATTATGCATGTCAGAGGTGTAGCAGCATTCATCCACACATCCATATTGCACATTATCCTTACATGTTGGAGAGAGCATAAAAACGCAAACAAGTGCTCACAGTCAAAGATAAGCTCCACTGGGAGGGCCAAATTCATTTTCACATAGAGTCTGATTCACTTTATGAACAATTCTGATGCTGAATTATAACCCAAGTGTCTGAAATAACCCCAAAGTTTTACTCACCAGAGGGAACTCGTGGGAGACCCTCCCATCAGGGGGCAGCTTAGCACCGAATCCCAGGGCAGGGAACATCTTATCACTGTCGTAGTCCTGGATGATCTCTCCCACGGCCTTCAGGGCCATAGCATAGGCATTCATCTGGTACGGGTTCATGTAGTGCAGTGAAGTGGACTGGGACGGATTTCCTTCCAAGACAAGAGAAGTCAGAGTCAGTGATGCAAACAATTAGACTGAGGCCGAACTAACAGCTGTAACAGGAGCAACATGCGAGACCTGAGGCTAAATTGGATGTTTTGAATGAGAGGAGGGGCTCAATTTGACTATCTGGTTTATTAGCAATACTGGAATTCAATGTTCATATTATGTCCTTGACTTGTTTTTTATCGTGCGAACACTTTAATAAAAAGAAAGTTTAACAAGAAAGAATATTACAAGCAAGGAGAAAACTCTAGCCTCCTCTTTGATTAACGGAAAACGCCATAGTGATACATCAGATGATAAATGGAAGCACAACAGGGTGATGGGAGTTAAAACACTCACCGTTTGATGCAGTGAAATCAATGGCCACTGTGAAGTGAATCTGAGTCCTGAAACAGATGAATGGGGGAAAGGATGCGGTTAACAACAAGAGAGGCAGGAAAACTCAGCGCTGCAGTTTAATGAGGCTCTCCCTGGTTTCACTGTGCCTTCTGCTCTACCTCTAATCTGACAAAACCACAAACACATCTCACAAAAACCTAGCACAACTATTAAAGGCAGAGTAATTTCACAAATGGCCACAGAATGAGCTGCCGCAGCTGGCTAAATGATTTGACTAAACATCACACTGAGGAAAGATGTGATTATTAACACGGCAAACAGCCGTAAAAAAAAAATAATCCCAATTCCTTACTAGCTGTTTTGGACTATTAAACTTGTTTGTTCAAGATACTGTACATGAACATTTACACAATCATGAATACTGTGCACTATAACCACATCATAATATTTATTATCATTGTAATCACGTTATTGTCTTTGTTCCACGCGGTTGCTATTTTATGATCAATGGAAAAGTTGAGGTCTTCCATTCACTGCATCCATCTAAAAAAATAAAGCAGCCTCACAAAATGTCCAAAGACTACTGGATATTTTTTATTCATGAACCCGTAAAGATAGCCAACACCTTGAAAAGAAACTAAACATGGCCGAACTAGTCTCTGCTGGATTTCCCCATGAGACAAACGGAGAGCGAAAGGGGAAGGGAGCTTAGATCACGCATACTCTTTCATTGTGATTAACACTGATTGTCTTTCCTGACTTCACCTCCATTCAGAAATTCCTGCAAGTGCAGTATCGCCGATAATGGCGCCTTCTTCCTGAGGCGACTCTGACCCCAGCTCATTAATCAGCATTGAGCTGGACCGCTCAGCTGACAAAGGGGAATTGTTACAGTGGCATGCTGCTTTAAATTTAAAAGTCTCTGCTGATTTCTGTGGTTAGTTTTGAATGTTTGGCTAGAAAAGCAAGTTGGTGAGTTAGTGTTAAGTTAGAGTGCAGGACTGTAGAAACGCTCACACAGGAACTGTCAGTCAAACTGCCTATTACAGTCGGTCATCAGAGCTTAGCCTGGAAGTTCATCCTCAGACAGTAGCTGCTACACTCTGCAGAAAGTGGAAGCAGCCTACAACATGGTCCAATACTTTTTTTGACAAGTGTCACATTTATAGCATTATCCTAAAAGGCTTCAATTTTATATTTATAGCAATATCCTAAAACCATTTACAACGCACAATCTTTAAAATACAAAAATATACTGTATATAAAAATAAACAAAGAGTTTAACAAGAAAACATATATAAATATACAAAACAAACACTAAACAGTTAGAGTTTGGGTTGTCTCCGTCCTA
Source organism: Perca fluviatilis (assembly GCF_010015445.1). Classification (NCBI taxonomy): domain Eukaryota; kingdom Metazoa; phylum Chordata; class Actinopteri; order Perciformes; family Percidae; genus Perca; species Perca fluviatilis. Next base: position 22,711,190 of record NC_053116.1, on the reverse strand, counting down.
CTATCTATTCATCTATCCTACTCTGTATAGTAGTTTTTCATGAAGATTCACTGGATAAACAGGTTCAGAAATCAGGGCATTTTCAGTAATGTCACTTTCTATTAGAGACAAGTACAGAGAAAGAAAAGGCCAACATACAATGGACAAAATTTAAAAAATATTATTTTTATTTTTTTTTTAAAAAAACAGAAGTATGTTATTGTGGGGGGAGGAAAAAAAAAAAAATAATAAAAAAAAAAAGGGGGTTGTTTTTTAATTTTTTTTTTTTTTTTTTTTTTTTTTTTGGAGAGAGAAAGGGAAAAAAAAAAAAAAAAAAAAAAAGTATTTTAGTATCATTGATCAGATGGCTGATCTAGGGTTACTATTTTTATCCATGCAATCCTCAAATCTATAGTCCTTGAGAGTGGACGATTCTTCTTTAAGTAATGTATCGCTCTTAGGACAAATTAATGCACCATCATCTGTTCCTACATTTGATCAGGAGTTCATAAATCTGACACAAGCCTTTAATTGGCCTCTCAAAACCTGATTAAGGACAAATCCTTCAGAACAGGCAGTCCACTAATTCCCTATAGGTTTCACTCTGTCCTTCATATCATCACTAACTCGCCCAGCAGCTCCTCTTCTCTCGGTTTATTCCTCAGCTAAAATGACAGCTCCTCAACCATATGTGTATCACCTTGAATCACAGCAATGGTTTAAAATAGGTACAAACGTATCGGTGTCATATTGACTTTCCCCTTTCAGTTAGACAAACACCATATGGCAGGAATCTTTGTAATGTGAAATCCCTACAGTCTTTGCAATCTGGGATGGATGGGTGTAATGAAAACAGTGTGACAAAAAATGCAGCTAGGACAAAGTCTCATCAGTATGTGCTGTAAATTGGCCAACCCAGACTACATCAATGAGAAGATTGGCACAGGGTTTTTCTTGTGTAATGAGATGCAGGCAGATAAACACAAGGGAGGAGGTTTAGTTTCACAAGTGGCGGCACATGTAATATTTGTAATATATATAATATATTTGTATACCACCGTACTATTTATGCACTAACATTACGTATTACTTAACATTACCTAGTATTAAAGTCCTTTTAAGTTTCTTTGATGGAGACCTGATACTTTCTGATCTTCAATTTTACTACCAAAACACTAAGCTTCACTGCCTTATCTTAAATTAAAATACAGATTAAATATTATTTTTTTTAACGTGCAAAACTAACACAATGTGTAAAGACATTCTCCTCGGCCTGAGCAAAGTCTGCAGGTATTATTTTCAAAGCTGCATACAGCCTCAACAACCACCAGCAATTAGGTAGGGCAGCCTGTATGTAGCCTGAGAGGCAAAACACAGGATATAAAGGTACCCTGCTGCTGCTCATTAAAGGGAAAATTCAGTGATTTTCAACCTTCAACCCTATCTATTCGAACCAGATGTGAAAAAAGCATGACGTTATTTCCAATGTTTTCCGTGTCTCTGGTGTTCAGCCGGCTGCAGCCGCAAAATCTGCTTTACTTCAGTCCTCTAATGACGTGACGTGAAGAGGATGAACTTCCCTTCTCTCTTCTCTTGTATTGAAAAAAAGCTGCATTTCCAACAGCAAGAGGATGTTATGGACAAGATTTTTTTACAGTGTACATTTTACAATGTTTTGACTAAATTAGATATTTAGCCAAAAGAAGAGACCAAGGGAGGCTGCAGCTGGTGCAGGGAGGATATGGCTGGCGGAGGCCACGGGAAGAGATCAAACACCGACTGCCTGGTGGTGCCTTTGCGTTTGTGCATGTGTACTTGGACAAAGATGTGACCTTTTTCAGAGACAACCAAGGCCTGCAGGGCGATTTTAGGGTGTTTTTTGTCTGCCTCCGAAGAAAGAATGAGAGCCCCCAACGAGCCACTGTTTACCGGCCAGCTGCTTAATAACAAGAAGCCACAGGGGAAATACATCGTGTGGAGCTGACTACATATACCATCAGTACTGATTGGACATCCGCATTAAAGATGTAATATCCAAATGTTTAGCGACCCAGATCTCCCATCTTGACTATGGTGACTGGACAGTAAGACAACAATGGGTTACACTTTATTTAAAGGTATCTACATAAGAGTGACATGACACTGTCATGAACGTGTCATAAACATTATAAACAAGTCATAAACGTTTATGACATTTAACGCTTCTGTCATTAAATGTCATTCGGTTTTTGTCATAACAAGTTAGGGTTAGAGTTAGGGTTAGGGTTCATGTGTCATGACAGTGTCATGTCACTCTTATGTAGATACCTTCAAGTAAAGTGTTACTGAACAATGTTCAGAGAGATTTTAGTAAGAAATCAAACTGAAACTATAAAAGTGAGGGGGACATACGCTCCCATCCCTAGTGGAAATTACGCATTTGGATATTTAGTATGTGGCATTAAAAGTGGCTGTAAAACAAAGTAAAACAAAAGGTCAGGGAGGTCTAGAGTGGAGATTGTCATGACAGTTTCCAGATGCAGCGATTCCCCTGACAAATATGAACACAACTGTGCCTTTGCTTTAGACTGGGTAAACCCAGCCCGATCTGCCAGCGATGTGATTTCACCCTGCAGCTCAGGCTGGAAACCTGTAAATTTTTTGTTACAAATCTGCGGGAACCAATCACAAACTGGCTTGCCCACCTGGCGCACTATTGACGGGTTTAACACGATGACGAGGCAAGCAGCTTTTTGTTTACATTCAACATGGAGACCACCGAAGTGCAGCAACCTGTTGATGCTGCTGTCGCTACTGTTTTAAAAGATTTCAAAGGCAAGTTTTCTCTGAAAACGGAACAGAAACTTGCCCTGGAACAATTCCTACAAAAGAAGAATGTGTTTGCCTTACTACCAACAGGCTTTGGTAAAAGCCTAATTTACCAGCTAGCCCCGCTGGTGGCCAAAAGAATGGAGCTCAGCTCAAACCCCATTGTTGCAAAGTACGTCACGTTGGTCTGATTGGTTGAAGGACTATCCAATTGCGCACAGAGTCATTTGAACTATGCCCGTTGATCATGCCTCTTGTGCAGTAGATTGAGCTTGGTCTGGTGACAGCCAGAGTACCTCTGCTTCCCTGTAATCTCAAAACTGAACTGTGCCATATACAATATACATTTAAAGTGAAGTGCCAATGTTCCCCTGTAAACAGGACCAACCAAGGCACATCTCAGAATGAAACACCAATCTTTTAACATCAAAACAGATAACAGATAACAAACCACTACGCAAGCAGTCAAATATAAAGTGGCAGAATAATGACAGCCAAGAAATATTTATTTTCAAGAAACAGTGAACACAAAAGGGCAGTAAAGATGAAGAAAAGAAAATGGTGTACTCCTGTAAAAATACCACTCTGCAATCGACCACAAAGCAAACCTAAATGAAAGGGAGAAACAAAAACGTATCACTTTCTCCCATTTCAGGACAACAAGATATTTTTGGATGAAACTATTAAACCTTAATAAGATCTCCACACAACAGAAACTCCACACAAGTAATGGCACAGCCGATCTCACTGCAGATTTGATTTAAAAAAAAACATTTGAACATGTGATGAAAAGAATTTAAATCTTTCATCAGCCTCGTAGAATCAGAGCAGCATGTGGCTTTTGGACTTTAATTACCTCTGTTTGACTATATCTCTGCCCCAATTGAACGTTAATGAAAATGTATGAAAAAACCAATTCACTGTGAAACCAGTCAGGATGTAATGGTGTGTCTGGAGAAGAAATTGCTTTTTTACCCTCCGCTTCAGAAAATCATCTGAAATGCATCATGTTAGTTATCACCTGTTAGAAAGGGAGCAGTAAAGCAAACATTTATGAAAGGAGAACCCAATAGAAGAAGAGATCAGATGTATTTTCTTTTTCTCAGATGTATACAGGCTGATGCAGGATTCTGATCATATTTTTCAATATCACTCTGAATGGCAGGGTTGGCAGACATTCAGGTTCAGCTTCTTTTTCTTTTTTTTACAGTTGCTTTTTATACATTTGCATGATTTGAAAAAGTAATCTCTTTCACCCAGCTACAGTAGTACAGATGCCAAACCAAAACAAAGTGATCCATTGGACAAACACTGACTGTGCCAGAACCCATAAATTGCTAATTTTGTTCTTGCAAAACAGAATTCATTCTGAGTCTGATTCAAAAACATTTAGCAACTTGTGTTTGTCTAAAAACTTTTCCTACTGCTACTTTAAGTACGATTTTCCAAAAATGTGTAAGATTAGGACACAACAAAAGGATTCATTATGGTACAAAAAAAAAAAATGTAAATGCTTTTTGGAATATGTGTTTGCTCAGGTAACTAAGATCTACTTTTTCTATCTTGCTGATGTGAGCAGCTTATTTCCTCGAACACTATCTAGCCATTTAAAACACCAAACAACTTATAATGAGAAGATACATACTGTACATTTAATCTTCATTGGCCCACTGCATGGTTGGCCGTCCCAGTGGGGCAAATCCTTTTGTTTTTAATGAGCTTTTGTGAGTTTTTCTCATCCACAATTGAAGGGGTAAGGTTGTGGGGCTGTGGTTTATTTTCATAATGTGGGTGTTTTGAAGTCCTTTGAGACAGAAACAGTTATTAAGGGTTATACAAATAAACCTGTCTGACCTATATTGGTGAATGTTCAGTGGAGAATAGGCTATAAAGGCTAATGCGATTTTAAAGTTGCCTGAAGGTTTTCCAGATTAATTGACCAAAACAGCAGTCACCTTTCCTGAACCCTCTTCATTTGAACACTGTAAGTCTGCCATTTCCTTTTCCATGGCTACAGTTAATCTGGATCCCATAAGCAGCACGCTCATTGTTTCATCCCTCCACTGCTAGCACTAGTAATTTTGTTTATTTTCTTTATCAGTCTGTCATGCAATCTGCTCCAAGCAGAGGATCTGTTAAATGCTTTAATTTTGCTTTTCTTACTTGATAAATCAGGTTATTTATGATTGTGAAGATTTGTTGTAGTACATTTTTATATTTGCAGTTGTGTCACAAATCTCTTACATTAGCTACCATAGCACATATAGATCACGAAGATCTATTGGATAACAGCAGTGCACAAATAATATCTTAAAATATTTTGAAATCAAATGCAATCTATATATTTGGAATTAAATGGATCAATGTTTCAGTAGCAAAAACAAGTAGTCTAATAATATGAGTTAATATAATACCAGGGATAACTGAAAAAAGTTCAAGACTCTTTTCTGCATCCTACGTAACTGTCATGTTTTTGATGGTATCTTCCAGGTAATTCTTATCTCTGCTGCTCCTTACGAGACTTCTAATATACAAGGACTTCCTTTGATGACTGCACTATTCAAAGAAAACATTAGGGAGAAAATGACAACAGAAGGCAAAGAGGCTGCAGCAAGTCTTTCATGATGATTTAAAAGACCTCAAGAGAAAATATCAGAACACAGATGCTGGAGCGAAGTTCTCTCAAAGGTATTTTTTTTGGTTTTGTTTTATATTCAAATTGCCATGAGTGTTTTTTAAAGTAATAGGCTTTGTCATCAGCCCCTCTCCCAAGCATGACACTGAAACCTGAGGAGCTTTTAACATCTCAACATGTAACAAAAAGATGGAGTACCACTCTACATAATGCGTCACTCCCCATTCTGGGTCACATTAATTATTGAAATAATCTCTCTCGAATTTCTGTTTGAAACAGTTTCATGTAAAGATTACCACTTTTCATTTAACATGATGGAGAAAAAGCTGTTTCAAGCTTCAAACTGATGGTTTTATTACAAGTTCAATTCCAATCTGATTTTAGAGTACTGACATTAAGTAACACATGGCTGTACAACAGATTTAGGTGAAGATAACAACTGTGCAGCATTGGAAAGTATAGCTGCATTTATGTTTATTTAGAAAAATAATCACAATTAGAGCTCAATCAGATTCCTGTCAACACAATCAGAATAAAATGGCTCTCAGTAGGATGTAGGTTGAACATTTTAGAACCATGAAAAAGATGATCCATGTTCTTCCTGCACATGTTTACCCACTTGGGTTAAGCCCAAGTTGTTCTCCTGGGAAGAGCCTTTCTTAACCATCTATGAATACACAATGTTTATTAGTTTACTATTGAACAGAAGGCGAGCCAGCAGTAGTATATTCTAACAACTACTTATTCCTGAATTTCCCCTGTGGAGATCAATAAAGGCTTATCTCATCTCATGACATTTCAATGGAAACGCATAGCAGGTAACCAACAATAGTTCTTAGCATTTGAAACTTGAAAAACACTGTTACTTTGAGTGCATGTATGTGTGTCCATTTGTGTGATCTGGAGAGAGACCAACAGGACAGATCTGGGACACTCAGTCGTCAACAGAAAAGCAGTAGAAAACTAAAACCAGAGCAGCCACTGATCCACTGAGAAACATTTCCATATGTGACAGGTTGTTCGCCTTTAATTAAGCTCTCAGATCTTCTCCATATTTTGTCATAGTCATTCATATTCATTCACACTATGGGCCCTATTTTTATGATCTAGGTGTTTAGGGCATGTACGAATCCACTTTTGCTAGTTTAACGGCGGAAAAAAGGTTCCGTGCGTCAGGCGCATGGTTCAAAAGGGTTGTACTTAGTGTCTTTAAAGTGCTCATATTATGCTTTTTGGCTTTTTCCCTTTTATTGTGTTATATATCTTTTTTGTTTACAAAGTGAAAAAGTCCAAAATCCACCCCAAAGGCATTTACCATCTCCAACAGAAAACACTGTTCACAAACTGCTCCAAACAGCTCTAATGTAGTCCAGCCTTGAACAAACGTGACAAACGTGCGTCACTTTGTAACACATGTTATAATGCTCGCCTAGCTGCTAGCGTGGCACGCCCTCATACTCTCCTTCTGACTGGCTAGTAGTCCTTACCTAGCTACTGCGCGTGTGCGACTCCCAACAAAGATGGAATAGAAGTGTGATGCCTCACTCGGTAGCTAAAACAGAGAGCTCAACACACAGGGTGAAAAGAGGAGCTGCAGCAATGTGCAGTACAACAAAAATATGGTGTTTTTTGAAAATTAAACCATGTAAACCTTTTCTGATATAACCTCCAAATACAATTATGAACCTGAAAATTAGCATAATATGAGCACTTTAATAATCATAGGTGTGTTTTGGGCGTAACATGCAATAAAACAATCAGAGTGTCATCTCCCATTCCCTTTAAAAGCCAGGTGCGTTTGTACCTTGGCGCATTGCTATTATGATGGCGGATTTGCTAAGCAGGAAGGAAAGATTTTCAGGAGAAGAAACTGATCCGAAAGCGCTGGAGCAGATCATATCATAACACTATTTCACATTGTTATATTTTTATTTTTAATCTTTTGCATGTTTGTGTGCTGCTGCGACTCCCTGTGTGTGTAACAAGCATAGTGTGCGCAAGCTGTGCAGGAGCCTAGGCGCATTTTACTAATGCGCTGTTAAAATAACAATGAAATGCTGCATTATTGACTGTAGACCAGGTTTTTGTTAGTCAATGGCGCGATTACTTTCCGCTGCCTCAAGATAGCAAAAGGGCAAGAATGCACCTGAACACACCTCCCTGTAAGACCAGCACACCCATGGGTGCACAGATGGGCGCAGGTGCATTTGCTATTTAAACAACGGGGGCGATGGACCCGAAATTGACAACTGCGTCGGTCTTAAACTAGCAAAGACACTTGCATCAGGCTTTGCGCTGCCCTGGGTGCAACATCTTCCCCTTTGGGGCGCACACTTTACTCACATGTCTCATGTGGAAACTTCCAGACCACTGAATAAACACAGTCAATAATAACACTGAAGAAAATGTGGACCGGTGCTGCATTGGGTAGCAGGGTAGATTGGAAAAAAGGATGAGTCAGGGGAGCCAAAGTAATGCATTTAGATCTACTGTATTAAATCTCACAGAAATGATTACGCGCCTTATTTCCATGTATTAGTCACTGCCATGACATTCTTACAATGCCCACAACACTAGCTAATGTCCTCTGTATTGCTGTAGCACGTTTTAGCAAACTACTTAACTCCTAGCCTGGGACCCAGACAAATCTGCAAACTCATGTTTTATTTGTTCTGGCAGATGTGCCTGGTCCCCCTCCTGTTCAGACAGATTTCTAGTCAGCCAGGCCCTGGTCGGGCCAATTACAACCGTTTATCTCATATGGGGCGGGTTTCAGATGATGACTTGAAACTTGCGGAACCTTTGCACTTCACCCAACATGTGTTATAACGTCATTTTTACATTTGACGTCGGTTTTTGGCCGATGAGAGGCATCAATATTTGTTTGGTTTTCACGTACTTCCATATTATTAAGTGCCAGTCGGAGAATCATTGATCACAAGCACATAATGAGCATGAGCATAACCAGTAGCTAAATTTATCATTTACAGTAAGCCAGGGTTGTGCAGGTTGTGACCAACTCTTTATTAGTTTTCACACCACTCACACAGAATGTCACAGTGTTGCGTTTATAAAGCTGACATATTAATGTTAAATAAGATAAAAGTAATTAAAGATTCCTTGACCTTGCTAAGAATTCTTAAAATGATATCTACTCTATAGTCTTTATTGAAAGAAATAATATGCAAATATTTTTCATTTTATTAGTTTAACTACTGGACACAAGATGTCTTCTACTTAACTGAAAAGCCCATTCTCAGTATGTGCGTAATGGAGGTTTCAAGTTTTCACATCACACTACTGTAAGTTACATAACTGTCTTTCAGACTAGTTGTGATGTCTCGTACATAGACCTTAAACTCAAATTTAAGGTGAGCACAGAGAAACTTTCCCCCTTTAGCAGATAAATGACAAATCTGCATTCTAGTGTCAAACACTGCATATATAAAAATTAATTATATGTTCTCAGACTTTCTGTGTCATTGCCCTAAGGAGCCTGGCACATAGGTAATATATAAATATACTGTGTATGCATAAAAACATCATTACCAGACAAACATTATTTGACTTACCCTCCTTTGATGTAATCCAGGAATGTGTGCTCTGACTCCACATTGAATGACAACAAGGACACCTGAGAAAAAAAAGGTCCAAACAGATTATGTGCTTGGTAATTAAGGAAAGCTAAATCTACCAATCTACACATTAACACTGACCTCTGAGCTAACCACCCACAAAATGACTTATCCACGCAGAATGATTTTGACGCCTGGGCAGCATGTGTGCAGTTTGGCAGTGCACTGATGGATGATCAGTGTGATGGATAACTAGCCACAGATTTTAATTGCAGTCACCGCATAAAGCAAGAGCAGTCAAAGTACTCAGGCAGTAACAAAAGCTCTGGCTCATTTATAAGCATCCTTCACTGCTCTTCACTAATAGGACACAGACAAGAGTCCCTTCATGCATCACTATAGACTTGGTTATCCCCCCCACCATTCAGGTCACAAGAATGTTTTCCCATCTACTTAAATTCACTGTCTGGATCAAAAGCCCGGAGACTGGGAATGGGACAAAAACATTTAACTGGTGTTGCCTGGTGCAAACCACTTAGGGGAAACTTCCTGATGAATACAAAAGCAAAGGGGTGTGAGTGCACCAGGAGGTTTTCTCTTATCTCAGAACTCAGCCTCACCGTCCCAGAGTGGATGTATCTCTTTTTCTTTATTTTCTTCTTGGCGTTCACCACCTGGTGTGAAGGTAGAATAGAAAAGAAGGATGATGATACAGTAACGTAAACCTGAAGCACAATTTTTTTTTTTTTATACACCCTTGGGCAAGTAATAAAAACATCTTTGTACTCCCACACCATGTCTATAAGGGTAATGGAGAATAGGGCCTGAATCCAATAACTGCAGTAGGTGAGGATGAGATAGTATTGATCAAGCCTCACAGCAAGATACAGATTATTCAGGGAAATTATTTATTTTTAACCTTTATTTATCCAGGTAAGTCGATTAAGAACAATTTCTCATTTGCAACGACGACCTGTCACATTTAAAAGCACCTACAGTACACTGTCCTGCACATTACCAAGCTACGGGATGGTGGATCACCATATCTGTCCCAACCATTTATTTGTAATAAACAGAATGATAACCCACATACAGACTGAATTACATTAAAACACTATGTAATGTGGGAAACTACAGTACTCCCTGCTTTAAATGAATGTTACATTTAGAGCCTGCAGGCAAAAACATGTGCACAATGGTAAGCCATCACGGTCCAATATCTCTGCTGCTTATATCTATGGGTCTGCACACAAACATAAAGCCCAAGCCTGGAAAAGCTGTGCGGTATAATAAAGTAAAAGGTATCCCACTCTCTCTTTTTTTCTCCTCCGTTCTGCCTCTGTGGTTTCTGATGCTACTCCTCAACTCCTCCAACACAGATGATGCCTCATAGCACCGCGGCCATCACTCAGTCACTGCCAGGTTCACATAATGTCACACACACATCACTCTAAATTATGGCAACCTCTGTTGGCATTAACCTGCTGTCATCTCAATTCACAGAGCTAATGTTTGCAGGCTCTGTTCATGTCAGGTTGAGTACTGGAATCTGGAAAGAGTTAATACAGCGGCCGGTGACCTATTCAAATTCTTAATGTGTCAACAATAAAAAAAGAGGGCTTCATGTCGTTTTTGAACACATCTTGAAAGTGATTCAAGGGCACTGACCTGGCAAAGATTGGAGGAAGAAACTGCTGCGTTTCATTTTCTAATTAAAATACAGAAAGGTTTGGTGAAGGGTAATGGATGCACCTTCTTCTGCCATATCAGCAGTGTGAAAGGGCAACTCTGCATGCCACTCACTTATTCTGTCTCACTCTGTCTCTCCTTACCTATCCCCATCTACCCACCATCCTCCATTGGCCCTGTTCTTTCCTTAAGCCACCCCCATGACTAATTCACAGGCTAATGTAACATGGCAAGTGTTTTAATGAGCAGGGACCAATAGGCCTAGCAGTAACACCAATCTAACCCTCCAAGGACCATCCAAAAAAACTCTAATCAGCAGAATAGTTCTGCTGTTTCCCCATTTGTATTCTCCCCACGTTCCTCATCTGGTCAACTGCACCAGGGTGAGGAGAGACAGAGGAGGCCAGCTGTTAATCTCAAATAGCCTGGCTCAAACAACCACAGCCTCCTAAAGTCATTAAACTTTGGATAACAAGACCTTGCTAAGCCAAAGGGCACACTGATTTGGTCTTAAATCGAACTTGGTTTCTCACACTTATTCCCAGAAATGGAGCTTTGGTTTATTTTTGTGCCAAAGATGCATCCACACTTTCAGTAATTCAGTAATAGGTTGTTCGCAGTTCTGTCCAGCTGCAGTATGCTCCATGTGCTTCACTTGTAACACATTAAGTAATGGATGTGGACGCACACATATTTTGTATATATTTGTATACAGATATACTGTAGTTATCAGAACAACCCTTTTCTGGTAAGTCTATCTATTTTATAAAAAAAAATTAAATGTGTAACTACAAATCACTGTTTTAAATAAAGCTCCTCTGCTCTGAGGCTAAACAGAGAGGGTGATAACAGGATCGACTGTCTTTGTCTCCACTCACCTCGTAGACGTTTATCTGGTTCTGACCCCGACATAGCTCTTTATAAATGGTGGTGAATTCACCGATGAAATCATGGCTGGAGAAATAAGACAAAAACTGCATGACAAGCTGTTCATTCAGATACAGGTGTAAAACCCAGAGAGCTAGAAGATAAAAAATAGTTTGAGGAATTACAACACACAGCCACAGATGGAATCTAATAATAAATTGCTAAGAGCAAGTAAAGACCAAGTAAGTAGATTAAGTAAGATTGTGAATGTGATAAAAAATGTAATTCATGGAGGAGTTAAAGGAGAAACATGTAAACAGGGGGCAAGACATAGAGAAAGTTGTTGTTGTTGTTGTTGTTGTTGTTGTTGTTGTTGTTGTTTGTGTGTGTGTGTGTGTGTGTGTGTGTGTGTGTGTGTGTGTGTGTGTGTGTGTGTGTGTGTGTGTGTGTGGGTGTGTGTGCATCCATTACCTCCCGTCTCTGTCCCAGTCATACACCTCCACTTTAATTGTCCTGTGAAACACATCAAAAGAGAGGGAAGTGTTGAGCACATTGATCAACCTGATCTCACAGACTTCCGTGAAATGAACATGGGCCCTTCACTCAAATCTGTAGTAGTTTCATGGAATCGCCAAAAATTCTGTGATGGGCCCACGGAAGAATTCCATGAAATGAACACGGCCCCTTAAAAATCTGCGATGGGCCCACGGAATAATTCTGTTTAATGAACACGGCCCCTTAAGTTAAGGAAAAGGTTGTGGGTGGGCGGGACAACAATGGGTTGCGTTGAGGAAAAGAAGAACGGGACGGCCGTATAGCAGACGAGTTGGGTTTAGGAAAAGAAGAATGGGACGGTTAGGCTTAGGAATCGTGACATGCGGGACACAGGCTTTCATACCACTTGCTTGCGTTGTCACTCTTAATGCTACGTCATCTTCTCATTGACTTTACTTTGGATTGTTTTCCGTGGTGGAATTCTGTGAGACCAGGCTGGATGTAACACATATGCCACTACCTGAATGTCCTTGAGGGGAAACTTCACAGTGAGCATTTCTGAAATGACGCAGCAAAATAAAAGAAGCTATTAAAGCTCATTAGCTAATGACAAATCCTTTAACCTAGACTGAGATCAATACACATTCACACAGCTTAGTTTCTGTAAAAAGAAAAAAAAGAAAAAGAAAAACATTTTACCAACCCACTGTTTACTAGTGTGTTTGTGTTTCTCTCAGAAGAGAGTTTGAGGTTGATAGAGTTGCCAGAAGTTTGGGTAAAACATTTGCCTGCACATGTCAAAGATAGAAAACTAACCTCTTGGGAGGAAGCATATTTTGCAAGTTCCCGAAATAAGTTGGAAGGCGAGAAACCAAATAGGTAAGCTTGAGATAATTCACTGAGAATAAGGAAAAGCGCTTCCTCTTTTCTTCTTTATCTGATGGAAAGATCAGTGGCCTACCCTCCTCCTTCCATCAGCTGCTGTCAACCATATGTCTCTGGGTCCAGGGGGAGGCAGGGTGATGGAGGGCTGCCCTGTTATCCTGACCTGAACTCATTCTGTCTGCACTTAACGTATTTCCCCTCCTATAACAAACGTTTGCAACCCATGTAGTGCAGAGAGAGATAATGCAAGAATTGTACTCTGAATCTGTCACAAAACCAGTTCTCACTTTAAATACTGAAACAACATATAACACAGACAGATTTAAGAGTCAGAGAAAAATCTAATCGTTCTTGTACTTTTGACTAAAAGGCTAATGTGTTTCAACAGCCAGGGCAGATGATTCCCCAGTGATGTCAGTCAACATCAATTTTCTCTAATGTAATTTTCTTGCAACTAATGATGCGGGTCATAAGAGGCACTACGACACGATCAAATCTACTGGTGAAGATACAGAGAATTAGTTCCTGGATCTTATTTCAGTTCCTGCATCCACTGCATGTTTGAGTGGAAATGGAATATCTGATCACTAACAAAGCAAGATATCAAGAAATTTGATAGATTCACATGAGGTCAAAGAAGTTCAAAGCCTTTAGAATTACTGCACATACATACTGTGGGTCAAAACGAGACCAACAGCAATTATTACAAAGCTATTATATTTTAAACATATTTACAATTTGATTTGCTGAGAAGTAGAGAATCAAAATAATGAAGATTGCAGTTTTGCCCTGCTGTGTAGATCTTGGAAATAGAGTATGTGAAAAAAAGCAAACTTCAAATATTTTACAGGAAATGTCGGGGAGACCCAAAAACACAGAATCCTCCAAAGGGAATCCCGCTTCTTTCATGCGTCCTCCCCATCTGTCTGACCCAATTAGCTTCTCGAGGCAGGTGAGCAGAGACGGGATCGGAGGGTAGAACCTCGTTTGACACCCAGCGTGGTGTAGAGAGCGAGGTTTGCACACACGCACAAACACACACAGAGAGCAGGGCTCTTCTGTTCTACCAGCCACCTGTCAACATAGAACGATGAGTACAGCCACTCTTCCTCCCCCTATCACTTTCTTTCTCTCTCCTATTTTTTATTTACCTGCCAAACTCTGAATAGATTAGATATTAAATGAGATGCCACTGAAATAGCCAATCAGAAAACTTAAGATGCTCTGAAATGCTGGTTTTGGGTAAATCAATGAACAGCCAGGCAATGTAGCATGTAGTCACAGACAGGCCTGTAATAATTCTCTATTACAGCAGCAGATAAAATAATGGTAGAAAATCAATGGTGTCTAAATTTGACGCACCAAAACCATTTTGAAATAAGTACACAACATATTGAAATGCTGCATGTCTTTGATTTTCACTGGAAAATTACACTCCATCTGAGTATGTGTGAGTGTGCAGAACACTTTATTGTACATCCTCATTCATCTTACCTATCATAGTCTCCATTGCAGAGCGCTCTGACAGGGATGGAGAAGGGCTGCCACACAGGGTTCAGCGTGTTCTTCACCACTTCGGTCTTGTGGCAAATGGTAAACCTGGAGACGTAGGTCAACAGAGATTTAAAATCCTAAACACAGTAATAAAATCATTCTGCTATGCTTTTCTTTGAGGTCGTGTCTGCATGAATTCCTCTCTATGCAGCTGAGTTCAGGGGATTTCAATCTAATTTTCTCGACCTTGGTTCACTTCCTCTTTGATCTCCACACCCTCCTACATGTCCCCCACTGAGAAGCAGATGCAAGAGACACACTCACGTGCCATCCTCGTTGCTTCTGTAGAAGACCATGAAGGGGTCTGACTTTCCAAAGAAGTCCTTTTTATCTAGTTTGTTGGCACAGAATTGCATGGTGGCATAATCCTTCAGAAAAAAAGGAAAAACAGAGAGTCAGAGAAATGAAAAGACAAAAAAACTAAAGGACATTGTAAATCCATGCTTCTGCCTCTGTCAGCCTCCTGTTGTTTGTTTATACATGCTGTGTGCCAAGATATAAAAGCACTGAAGCACCAACTAAAAGCAAAGTGCTGACTGAATCCTAATAAGAGCAGAGCAAAACCAGCCAGTGGTTGCTCATTTCCAAAACCTGCAAATGCATTCATTAGCATTTCTTTATGCAACTCATGCATAACAACAGTGGATGGGATAAGGGGTATCAAATTGAAAATACCTTGATGGGCTGCATATAATCATAGTAACATTATGAGAGACCATGCAGAGGCAGAAATGGATTCTAAACCCCTGCATATGGAGAAGGAGGTAGTGGGGGGGCTGTGTACAGAAGGATATCGAGGGTGTGAGTGCAGCTAATGATACATTAGAAAAGCTAGTATTATCATAATTATACTCATTTAGGCAGCATTTCAATGTGCACTGCCATTAGAAGGACAATGAACATGCCCCATAATGCTCTTGGCTCCAGATAAGTCTCCCTGTGGTCAAGGTATTAGTCTGCATTGTATAATGATGAGACATAGTGGGCACAGAGTGGAAAAGTAAATGTCCACATCAGAAGAAACTCTGCTAAGTATGCCTTGGACAGGATACAGACCAGCTTCTGAGGCAACCACTTATAAAAAGATAGATGTGATTACATAGATATTTAGTAAAAACTCCTTAAAATTGAGCTTATTAAAGCAGGGCTGTTGTATATCTGTCTATCAATTTCTACAATATACTGTAGGTAGAGAGCACTTTTTCCAATTTCTGTAGCTGGATACTGATCAGCCAAGTTATAGAGACATCCACTGTGCAGTTTGTACCTTAAGAGTGTGAAGCTCATCAAGGGGGTGGATTTTCACAATAGCATCTCATTTGCAATGTTCCCATAGCAGCTTGTTTTTGCTGAGGTCAGTTATCCAAGCCCTTAAAAATACAGGCATCCTATAACTGTCCTGCTCAACTCTGACACAGCCTCTACAATTACACTATCATGGCAACACAGTGCCTTAAGCCTTCATTAGGCACAGATAACACATACCCACTTTGGTGCCTAGCAGTGTTCTCTCATTAAGTGGGGAAAAAGGCAGAACATTAATTTCAGCCACTGAGGTTTAAGAGCAGCAGGGGAATACTGAGTGTAGTCTGCATCCTTCTGTCCTATTTTTTGCTCCTCCAAGATAGCGCTGCATGGGATAAGTGGCAGAGCAATGCACACTGTCACATTCAGAAAGTGGGACTGGTCTTACATAGGAATACGAAGCAATGCAGACAATACCTATGACCTCTTCGGGATAGCACACTGTAGTGAATCACCAAATGAATTATGAGCAAGAGGATTATATCAATCATAACACATTTCCTCTGTATGCTTCAGGCATCGCTCCATTCATTTGGGTGTTTGTCTATTAAGACCATAAGCCTCAGGCGAAGGATTTTGTCAATGTGAGGAGCAGTTTTACATGCAATAAAAGGAACAAAAAAACTACAGTGATAAACTGACGAATATTTGCTTGAGGGAAATATGTCATACATTCCAAAATATCAATGTTAATTGGGTTTATTGTTGAATATAGGAATGGTTATGATGAAGTATAATTGAAAGGTAACCTGGTGATTATATACTGTACATACACTCGAGAGAAAGATTTGAAATAACTATGTATATCTTTATATGAACTACACCATAGTTGAACAGGCAAAAATAAAACACTCTGTGATTAATTGTAAAGTGTTGCCTGCTTTACTTATTAAAACAGCCAGAGCTGCTGCTGGACTGTGAGGAAGATCTGAGAGAGAGCCAGCCACTGCTCAGCATGTCATGTGCCAGAGTTAACAACAAAGAAAAAGCCTTTGATCCATGCAGAGGCTGCTGCTCTGTCTAATGATACCTGGCATTTGCACCACGAAGGGGAGCCAAGCCGCTTCTTGGTTAAGAGTCCCCGCAGAACTTCCCCAGTTGATTCCCACTCTGCTGGTTTCAGTTTCCCCAAACAGGAATTGCGATGTTTACCTCAGGCGAAGCAGCAACTTGGCTACCTCCATTTATTGGTCACAGGTGGATTATAGAATAAACACCATCCAGATGGATGGTAACAATTTCAAACTGCTATAATTCACAGGTGTGGGACTTGTACTGACAGCTGGGTCTTCAGATAATTCAACTATAATATGCCTTTTCTCTCAGTTCCTTTTTCTTTACCCAAACATGAGGTATTTCCATTTAGGGTCAAATTCCTTGTAAACAGGGCAGGTCTGGAGTGACATGTCAAGTCCGTGTCTCTCTAACTGAGTCTGGGAGAAAGGAAACGTCATTTGTACCAGTCATGATCATTTGCATTTATATTACAAAACCGCTTCTTGAAGTGGTGCTTTGCAGTGATCATGCTTACTTCTATCATTGCAGATCCACTGCACCTGATGACTCACAGCAGCCCTTCAATGGCTGTGCTGGCTTCAATCCAGCAAGAGCCAAATCAGTATTGTTATCTCAGCAGTTTTATTATCAGCATGGCTTATCTGTCTCACTTTAATCGGGGGCTGTTTATTTGTCAGGAAATAAATGGTGCTATTAGTAAAACTTCCTCAAAGTCAGGCACAACAACTATGCTTTTTACGCAACATGTATGACTGGAAGTTACAAAGCTTTGAACCATTAGATGCGTACATGCATTAGGATATCATAAAACATTCATACAGCTCAATGGCTTGCTTTATAGCCTCAGAGGGAGGCCAGTTGTTCTGGCCAATAAGTCTTGCTACTTTGCCGCACTGGCAGCAGTATAATGTGATTATTTACTATCTCCATTTAGCAGTGCAGAGAGAAAGCCAATGGGCATTAGTAGACACAGGTTATTAACACAGATTCATGAATTAACACACCACACATAGGAGGAAAGGTCTGTTTTAGTGATTGGAACGAAGGCCAGCTCATTAAATAGCCATTCAAACTCACAGCATATTCACTATGTACACAATTTCCAAATGACCAAAGCAATGGCAAAGAGACATGGTGTATCCTGCTGGTTTAATGGGGGCAGTTATGACACAATATATCTAACTGAAGCCAAGGCTATTAAACAAGCCACTTCACTTCAGCAGGTTTTTGAATATTGCTATATTTGCATTATGTGACAAACATAACATTTCACAGCGACATGGCATAATCAGCTGCTGTCAATATGTTCAATTGAACTTTAATGCAGCGTTGTTAAAGGGCCCATTTCAAATTAGATCAGTGAACATTGCAAAGCATTTATCATGAAACCTACATTGTAAGCAAATAAAAAAGATATGAGTTAAAGCTGTTAAGACTTACTCTGCAGTTTCCCAGCTCCTCAGCAGACAAGATAATGGTCCCACATTTCTTCCCAGGTATGCCACTGTGAAAAATAGTGTGAAATAATTTACTCTTACGACAAAGATTGTTCACAGCACAACATTAAAGATCCACTCGATTCTCTTTGTTAGTGGCTTGAATGGCATTGAGAGGCTCTGTGTCACCCCCTGTATGCTATTTCCACCAGAGAGTAAACCAGACACTGAAATAATAATACTTAGAAAGATTAACATTCATACAGTGTTTCCTGCAGTCACACTTTTCACTTGAGGCTGATACTATAGGTGTTTTTTACAATTACAGCTTTAATCACACTAATCTCTCAATCTGGTATTATGTCTATAATTTCTGAATTGTTGCTTGTTGTTGTCATTGGGATGCTCTTTTGTGTTTTCTTTCTACTTTTTTTTTTTTAAAGATGACTTTTTGGGGGTTTTCCACCTTTAACTGATAGGACAGCTCAGTGAGAAAGGGGGAAGACATGCAGGAAAAAAACACAGCTCAGACTCGAACCCTGGACCTCTGCGTCGAGGAATAAACCTCTCAGTATATGTGCGCCTGCGCTACCTACTGAGCCAACCCGGCCACTTCTTGCTACTTTTTTTTCCATTTCAATGTATTTTTATACAGCACACTTTTCTTACTTTACTTACTTAATCCTATAACGCATTACATAGTGTGACATTAGAGTGACAGTCTGACGGCTCTAATGAGCACACTATTTTGTTTCGCCACTGTCTCTGAATCCAAAAAAGTACTGTTTCTTCAGTTTTTTTATTACAATGTGGAACCAAACTGCTTAGACACAAAAGTCTGATCCCTGTTTGCCGGCATTACACTGAGCCTTGAAAGCTCTGCAGGTCTGCAGTTGTTTACCGACAATTCCCGCTCCAGCAGATGATCAAGACATTTCGTAGCACAAGAGAGGTTCCCTGCGTGTCTGTGTTTCTGTGCTTCACCTCTTCAGTAGCATGACAACCCAATAACGCTAACAAAAATAGAGACAGAGTTGCTCCCAGGTTGTCCTAAATTTTTTATAGCTATATTTTTTTTAAAGCGGAACAAAATGGGATTTTCTTTGATATCCAATCTCTCCAACTCTCTGCATCCACTGAAGCTGCACCAAGAACCAGAGCCCATTCCACCCAACACAGAGCAAAACACCATATCTACTTTCCCATCATACAGGAGCACTCCAGCTGCTGACACTCTTGTCATCTTTTCAGATAAAGAAGGAAATTACATGGGAGTCCTGCAGTGGCCTTAGCTGGAGAGCAATCATTAGAAGGTCAGACTTGCTGCAGATCCTCATCAAGCTGCGACAGTTGATCTGACTGGCAGTAATACTGAATTCCATATTGCTAAATGGGAGGCATCCTTTGACTACAGCAGCAGAAGCTTGCATTATTTACAAAGACATGTCACGCACAAACATGCAATGGCTAAACATACAGTACTGTGTATGCCAGGGGACCTATTAAGAGATGTAGCATGTTTCCTAGCTCGTGCAGAAAGTGTTGTAGTGTTTTCAAGAGCTATGGTACAGGGTGCTTCCATTAACCTTTACTGGCCTCTCTCTGGTTTTCCAGGTCCATAATACATGCATCTATAAAAGCAACTGTATGATGTATCAACTTTGATCAATACCTTAATATAAATCCACTGACCAAAAGCATCCAACTGGAAATGCTGCACACCCCCCCATTTGTGCAAGAGAACTTTCCTACTCAGCCTTTAATGAGGCAAAATGTAAAATTAAGCCATCACACTCTGAGAGGTCAGGCCCACTTCATTCCCAGGCTCTATCGTCAAGCTCCATGGAGACCAATCTCAAGGTGAATTAACTGTCCTTGAATTATTGATGTTTCACTCTAAGTTGCCACCGTGCAGTTTGATGATGCCTCAAAGAGTCAGTAGACCCCTCACCAATGAGGACAGTAAACACTGCACACTCCACAGGTCAAATGATCTCCCTGGGTTCACGATTAGACCAATACTCCTTTCAAACTGGGAAATGAGACCAAGTGGTTGGTAAAATATCAGCTCCAAACACATTTAGATGCACCACCCTGCTCTAATCTCTGCTGCTGAGACGAGAGCAGGTACCAAAAGGGCAATGGTCTTTTAAATTAGGCATGCATTATTAAGTGCGGCATTTTCTCTGACAATGACTAGTTAACTTGAAGAGCAAACAAGCACCGAGTGGATAAATACAGTTCCTGTCATTTATCTGTGGCACAAGAGTTCCTTTTTATTGCCCAGACTTGCCATTTTTCTGCTAGTTCTAAGAGCTTCTGCACTGAAATGTGACTGCTGGTGATATGGTGAGTGTCCTGCATTAAGAGGCCTCTTTTATTCAGCACTCATTCAATGATGGTTCCTCATTGGGAAAAGGCTTTGATGATGAAATTATGTGAAATGTGTTGCTGCGGCCCTCCTTGCTGTACTATCTGCATGTGAACAATGCCTACAGTCTGACTGCTGTGAGGAACTGACAGGCTTTAATCAGTTGGTCATGTAAATGTGTGTCGTATTTTTCTTCACTGATTCTGCTGATGCTCAAACATTTGAAAATTCAAATTACAACAACCACACACCATTACGATTTTGTGAAGTTTAACAGCCGGGCAATCCCCAGCTATTGACTGTTATTTTTATTTACGTTCGGTGCCACTAAGTGGCCCATCCCACACGGAATTACATGACACCAATACAACACTAATTCATTCCACAGCTTCCAGTCCAATGTCCACAAACAACGTTCTCCACTTTGCACAAAACAAAGAACAAATAAAACCTACCACAGCAGCCACGACACAACAGTGCAACCCATAAATGTTCCAACTAGAGACAAACACCTCATACACAAAACAAAACCACAGACAACAAAAAATAAAAAAGAAATACTAAAAAAGAAAATAACAGGGGATGTCACTTCCAGAGAGAGAATCGATACAAAGCTTCCTTTTCTTCCTTTTAGCCCATGCTTGTTCGAAAAGGTCTGCAAATAAAGATGTGTTAAAGATCTATACTTTACTATACGTTACTCCTAATAAAGACATTTTCAACACAACACTATATCCTGCCTCATCTCTTTTACGTCAACTTAGTTAAATAATTGCAATCTTAAATCATGATAATATGGACAATACAAAGCAAAATGAACTTAATTTCATTAAGATCACACAAATTGATTAATCAAGGGCATTGTTAATTTTAAGTTGGTCAAGTTTGTTAATAATTAGTCAATAATCGTTTGCCATGCTCTCCTTCAACAAGCGAGGGGGCAGGTCACAGGGGAGATTAAAAAGGGGCGCTTTTCCCCTTATCTGCAGAAAAACTCCCCAAATACTATTAACTATACTATTACAAAATTATAGTTTGTTTATATCAACTAAGATTGGTTTCTTGACACCACGCAATGCATGCTGGGTAGTAAGTACGACTCGAGTATACATCATTGTTCGCTCATTCCCTCGGCCCACAGAGGATCACTCTCACAGTAGTCCACTTGAGTGTCACAGTATTGGAAGTTAACCACAGCTTGTTAAACCATTATTGAAATACATTGCTTGACCCTCTGAGCTTTCCTCTACTCCCACTATCAGGCAAGAAGTTCCACTTGAACACAAAAATATCAAAATCTAATGGGCATATTGCATGAAATTTACTGATCAAATTAATGCTCCCCAAAGCAGGATCCCTTTCTATGTTGGCATACACCTTAAACTTTCTTCAATTGCCACCTTTAACAATGAATGCTCCAAATGTTTAGCCACACTACTGGGCAGGCTGTAAGAATAGCGCAATCATCACACTTTCATACTGTGCCAGTGATACAGGGTATCTATTTGATTATGTCAAACAACAGAGAACAGAAATATGTTTTGTTTGTTTTTTTATATCAAACAGATTAGCTTCCTCTGCATGATGTCACGTACATTCATAAGTGAAATAACTGCCCAACAACATTTATTGCCTTCGCACATCATGGTGCCCATCCACAATGTAAAATAAAAGAACATTTTAACATGAAACATTACCTATATGATTGGTTAGAATTAAATATTGTATATATTTAGTTTAAAGCTGCAGGATCCTCCCATCGCCTCACATGCCGGAGTGAGATTGTACAGACTGAATGACTGGGTGCATTAAAAGTTTATTTTAAAAATAGCAATTTAAGTACTTATGCTATTATATTATTTAATGTTTACAGTTAAGAGGAACAACAGTAAAGAACATTGTGCAGAAGCAATAATGACATCTAAATTCAGAGAGTGAGGTGCAGTCAGGTGAATAGAATTTTGATAAGGTGGTCTTGTTCAGAGAAGACTGATGACGGACTTTTATCATCCATGGCTTCTGTGCTTCCAGTGAATGAATAATGTGATATAATAAAGGCTTTAAGGCTTCCAGCATCTGAGCAATGCAGGTGAGTAGTGCCTGCACCAACCCCATGCTAAGTAGCTATGATACTTAACACCATTCACAATTCTCCATAATTAATACAGTCACTTACAGGCTTCCCTTGGCAGTGAACAGACAGCGTGCCATATGGTCCTGACCAATCCAATGCCAGTCCGTGATGTGTATTGGTGTTGCCTGAAAATCTCAGTGGGCCTTATATTTACAGTCAGATTAGCATTGTGTCAGTGAGGCTACCTCCTTTGCGGTCCCTCCCATTCAACAGCAACCCAGAGGATCAAACAAAACGTAATGAAGAAAACAAACAAGTAGAGACAGAAATGAAACCGGGCCTTGAAGCAGAGTGGCTTTCATTGCAAATAAATAAATGAAAGTAAGAAGTGCTGTCATGCTCTTAGCTCACACTGAAACAGAGTTAGCCACAGCTGTCTTGACAGATACCCTGCTTGATCAACTGAAAGGAAAGAGATCAAGCAGCATATTTCAGCATCAGTACAATCACTTGGCCAACGTTTCTGATACTGCTGTTCTGCAGAATACCAATGAGAATATCTCTTTTCCATGGGAAAACATATTTGAGTCATGTATTCCTCTAAAAAACAAAGATCATTACGCATGACAAATTATATTATGGATGTTCAGTCTCTCAATGTATGGCCTCTATAATTTCCCATGATTCGATTCACAATGCCTATATTCTCCATTACCTATCAGTGCGGAGGTGGGGTGGATGGAGGTTGGTGAGATTAAAGTCCAAAGAGGGAGAAGGAAGCAATTGTTGATGCCGTTCACATTAGGTCATTAGGATGAGGAATGGTCTTGATATTTAACAACGCCGCAACGTGTCATGCATGTGAGAGTGGGGAGGGTTATCTACCCAACAATATGAGTGAGAGCCCAAGAAGAAGAAAATGTGTTTTTTTCACACTGCAGCTGTTGCAGGGTGGGTCCACATTTTTTTCTACCAAAAAAATGACTGCAGTGTTATCAAGCTAAGAAGATTGTTACTTTGCAATTTCACACATGGGGATAAGCAAATCAAAACATATTATTTGGGATGGTAGAGTGTAACAAGAATCATTTTCACTGCGCGAAACAATGGCTTCAGTGAGATTTAAATGGTTAGTGAATCCAATCAATATCTCTGGTTCACAAGGGGATAAGAGTAAATTAACAAATCTAACTGGTTTGAGTCAAAGACCAAAAGAGATAAAGGAGAAACAGATAATCTGGCTTTGTGCCACTGTAAACATTTGGGGCAGTGGGCAGATCATAGTTGAACAGAATTAGACAAGGTTGCCAAAACTCTGTGTGGGTTCAAATGGGATTATACCCCTAATGCGCTTGATCTTTATACACCGATAAGCATCCATAATCCCTCACCTCACCAGGATTAAAAAAAGAGGATGAAAAGTGCACTGGCTAATTCAAAAGGACACCACAATACCTAACTGCAGTTCTTAGATAGGAAAAGAGAGCTGCAACATGCTGGTGCTGCAAGAGGAGCTGGTGTTTGTGTTAGCAGGTAGCTTTAGGCAACCTGTGCTTAACTCTTTGAAGCTTTGTTAGAATGAGCACAAAGCAAGTAAATAGGGCAGAAAAATGTGGTGCAGAAAATGTCAAATGGATGTACAAAACAACCAAGAATGTGTTTGCGAGGCGCAAAGGATGAAACCACATTGTCACCAACGAGCCATCCTTTTTCTTCTTTTCGGGGCTTTTCACTGGATACCTCAGGTCTCCCACTGATGCATAATGAGCATTATCACAACCTCAATGATTGAAAATAATCCTGTTATTTATGGGAATTCTATTTGCTCTTATGTAGTTATGAACACTAAATATGAAATACGATTACATTTCAATTGCACTCCATTGTAGTAATGATGTAATGAGACCGTTGACGTTTTCCTTATCTAATTTTGATTTATTGTGATTCTAAACAAATGTGGTATTCATCAACCACCTGCAAGCTAACAACTGCTTGTTTTGTCAGAGAAAGAGAGGATTAGGAGTTGCCAATCAAAAAGAATCTCTCTCTCTCTCTCTCTCTCTCTCTCTCTCTCTCTCTCTCTCTCTCTCTCTCTGTCTCTCTCTCAACAAAAACTACTCAAAGGCATGACAGTGAGTTCACTTCCTCCTCTTCCCTTGTGCTCTCTCCTGCCAACAAGAAAAACCTTCTCTAGAGGACATAACAAGGCAATTTCAATTTCCACCGGCAAGAACAGAACATCCCTCTCTATCAGAGGCCAAAAGAGATGCCCAATTCTCTTTGTTAATGTGGTATTACACATATGATGTACACTAAGTCACACTTTATCCTACTCCCCCCTCTGTCTGTTTGACATTAAAGCACAGCTGATTCTCGTCTCCCATATTCCCACTGTGTCGCAAGGCCACGCTACCTTTGGCCCCTTCACCTGGTGCTGGGCGGCAAGTAATGGAATTCATACCATGTTACACCGGGTCGCCCTGACCTCCTCTTTGGCGGTCACTGCTGACTATAGATTGCAATCTGCTCACCGACAGATCGTTTTCAGCTGCTAAATAGATTAACAACATGGGAGTGTTAAAACTGGGGCAGCAGAGCCCTCGTTCAGAGGCTCTCGAGGTGCTTTCTTACCTTTACATCAGATGGCGGCCCGTAGCCATGAGAGAAATTAACACTGTCTGCTCTAAGTGCAAAACAAATCAGCTAAGTTTATCCGAAGAGTAACAACCTCTGCTGCCCTTGCACTTGAGGCCTCCATTATTAGTGAGGACAAAAATTTATAACCTTATTATCCACAGAGCTTTAAAAACAAAGACCTTTAACAACATTAAATTAACTGTTTCTTTTTTATGACGGAAAAAATGTGGGAATTTTTAGATTTGTGTGATGCCAAAGTCCTTGAAGAGACATAAACATAAACACAGCAATTCACCTCAATGCCAGAGTGAGAAGGCCAGGTGAATTAACTTAAAATGAGCTGTGCTGCTGAGGGAGGAGGCTTTTTGCCTCTTATGGAAACAGAATGGTACCTAACAAATCCCTGTTCCACCAGACAAAAGAGGTTCTTGTAGAATCAGCACGGTTGGGGTTTTCCTCACCCAAGCAGAAATACACATTGTTAGAGAAGGACCCTAGTTAATGTTCAGCCTTGGAGCTAAAATTGGCATTTAGCGAGGCAGCAGAATGCTCTAATTGTTTGTGATGTCCTGAGGCAGAGGATGCTCTGTGTGAAGAAAAAAGTTCTCTCAGGTCCAATTCAGTGGCTGGTTCAGATGAGTTTTATTCACTGCACAGCGGAGCTAGAAGCTCACAAGAAGCTGTAGGATTCTCTCTGACCAGAATAAGTTTTCTGGTCAAGGTTTTATACAAGGTTACAGGAAGCAACAGAATAACAAAAGCTGAGGAGACATTCACTCACAAAACTATCTGAGTAGAATTGTATAGACTTATATCGTGTGCTCAAACTATTGAAAAACGGTCCTTTGTTAAATGAGACGTGAATACCTCTGGAGCCAGCTTGGGTTGGCTCTAAACATAAGGTCTCACTCACAGTGACCAAAGTAAATTAATTTTCACCTCCCAGATAAGTAATACAGGAAAACACAGGGCTAAACAGGCGTTTCAAGAGTACTTAGATTAAGGATTTTTAGTTTCACCAAAACATGAACTTCTCTCAGTCATTACTTAAACCTGCAGCATTTTTTTTCCATCTCAGAGGAACTGCCGCTGCGTAGCCCCGAGTCAGTCAGCCAGTCTAAAAAGATGTATCTTAGAAACTGTATTTTATCTCAGTATTATAAGGTCCTATGTGATCGCTTGCTAAACCCCTCCCCCAAGCAGAGACTGTCCAATCATATCTTACCAATATTAACTAGCCATGGCAGGCTGGTCAAGCTTTGGATTTCTGTTCTGATGATGGATGTGCATTGGGCTGTAGTAAGACTGATACTGGATGGTGGTGTCTTTTTGTTTCTGCATTTATTAGAATGTCGGGCTTATCAACTGATAGTAGTAACACAACAGACAGAGAGTTAGCATATGATTATGTTAAGTTATGTTAAAAAACAAAATGCCTCATTCAACCAGCACAGGTTTGGTGCTGGATGCCTTTTGAGTTTAGGGGGACGTTAGCGGCACTGTTCTGCTCTTTATTGGATTTGGGGACATTTACACTACAGCAACTCCAGCCACCGCTAGCCAAGACAGCATTGCATTTGCCAAACACAAAGCCCTTTGCAAAAAAATATTGTTTGAAAATACGAAAATGTATCTTAACTAAGCAGCCAAATAGGCTACAGCTGATAAGATTTGTAAGTTGTTATTTTAGCCGGCAAAATCGACAGTTGTCGGCTAAAAATGAGATGCTGCTTTTGTCTACCTCTGATTGATCATCAAGGACCATTGTTTAAGAAATTACAATGACTTTAAATTGTAAATTTGCCACCATTATTAATTGAACTGTATATGTGCCATGCGCCAATGGAAAGGCATAGCAACAGTAACTAAGAGAGGCAGGGCTTAGCGAACGGAGAAAACGTCAGAGTTTCAGTGATAATATTGTTCCACTTTTTCATCACAGTACTGATGACAAAGTGAGGATTTTTAGCACAATTAACTAGAATTAAAATCTTCTTTTTTTTTCTTCTATCCACTGATGGACTGTGTGCTGCAGAAACACAGGACAGAAGAGAAAAAAGTGAGACATCTACAACTGAGAACAGCACAGTGCAGCTTACTACAGTATGTAATATAATGCAATGCAACCTAAACTTGTAAAACACAATCTGACAAAACAGCAGAAACCGCTGCTCATGAATAACCCCAGAGTTGAATCAACACCTCTGACTCAGTGTCAACAAATAGGAAACATTGTAGGTTTCAAAGACGTAGTATTTATTGCATTTACTGTTGTGTAAGATTGCATTACATTATACTGCTGTTGCTGTATTCAATACCTAGTCTTAAACTCAATTATAGGGAGCAAAAAGAATAGTTAGAGATATATGAGCACAGATTCACTGTTGAAATTATGTCTAGTCCTCGGTGGGAACACAAAGATGATAGCTTGAGGGAGTATAATAGAATAATTCAAGTCTGTACTAAAATAACAACAATGATTTAATTATATCCAATATTGTGTTTCAGAGCTGACAACAGTTTTTTAGATGTCTTATATTCTGACTTGTTTTGGTAGGAAGATAAATCAGTCAATAAAAACATGATATGGGTGATATGATGAAAGCACAACCAAGTTTCATTATAAAAACATCATTATCATTCATCATTCCGTTCGCTGTTTATCATTCATCATCTGCACTGGTGTGAGCAGTTATTATTTAACATGTGCACCGGCCAATGTGGCAATCAAAAATGAATCTTGAAAAGTCGCAGAGTTGATTGACTTTACATATATATATACAGTATATATATTTTTTTATATAAGAGGCCTCTTCACACAGCTGAATGTGACAGACTTTGGAGCCATTTGGGGCTCCGGTCTGCACCAACAGTGTGAGATGACTTTTTTTTTACTTTTCTCTCAAGATTTTCTGCTGCTGTTTTAATGTTGGTAGTTTGGTGGCAGAAAGAATATATTTCTTGATAGCGATTATTTGACACATTGGCCACTGCACATATTAAGCCGTAAATTGCTAAATCAGAGAAAACTGTGATTTAAAAAGAAAAAAGAAAGATGTTTATCAAATCAAGCTTCTTGTGATTTTGATCAAATATTGGCTATGCTTTAATCAAATCTGGCATGTTTTAATCAAATTATGTCTTCACCAAAACAAGTAAAAATCCAAGAGAAAATGTATTAGTTTAACTGCACTTTCATCCTCTGTTTTTATTATTTCATTTTTGAATTCCACCCCTGGGCTTATTTAAATCTAATTTCTGCTTGGCCTTTGACTTTGAAGTTTTGCATTCAGCGTACCACTGTGGTGCAGGCTCTGTGGAGCTATAAAGACACAGTTTAACAGTTTATGGTGAAGGCGTATAGAAAACACAGTAACGTATTGTCACACTGATAACAGAACACATGGCTTAAAATCTAAATTACATCAAACTTCCATGGGTGTTCCACATCCAGGGTACATTCTAGCAGAGCATGCATTTTATTTCAAAACATCTTCTTAGAGAGTCATTTGTAGTTAATATAGTTTTTGTAGACTTATGGTATCAGACTACAGAAAATACCTTTTAGTTTATTGTGTGGATGGAGCTTTTATATTATTTTTTTATTATTATTTTACTTTTATAATATTATTATATTATTATTAATATTTGATATATCTTTCCTCATAACTGCAACTAGAGACACCAGCTGACCTCTTACATGAGCTAAAAATTCACATGAAGTTCACTACAAGGTGCTTACTGTATCTTGCATGTGTGTACATTTTGCTGAACTCCCTGCTCAGTTGCTACTATGGAGTGTTGTAGAGACAACTGAAAGACAAGATTATTCTTTTTAAAGATGGTTTGTTTCCCACAGGTGGAATATGTTCAGATGAACCTTTGATTTGAGCTCCGGCCTTCAATCTATTTAATTCAGATCAACAATTTTTATGTTATTTTCTATATATCTATGAATCCCTTTCCTCCATGGGCTCCCATGGGTGCAGCCAGCACACCTACGACAGTCATTGTAGATTTGCACACGGTTCATTTCGTGCTTCAAGCATACAGCAGGAGGTCACAGTTACAGTAGGCTACTGGGTTGAACATGCTAATGTTGTGCTGCATTCATATGCTCTAGTGTGGTATAATTTACCAGACCGACAGAAAAGGTTACTGCCATTTGTACAATGAACTCTATTATCCCGTTACCTATACAACCGTAGAACGATTCCCTCCCACATGCTATACACATAATAACAACCCTGAGAGCAGCTAACATGTTTTTCTGTAAAAGATGACATTTGCTTGTATCAGTCAATCATGTAGCTTTGCATTTCCTCAACTACAAAAAAAAATGTATACATGCACCTCATTAAAACCAGATTATAAATAGAAAGGATCTGTACCACTGCATCAGTTCAGTGCTTTATTTCATGTGGGGAAAGCCATACATCTAATCTGACCCGTTATTTTCCCCAAGACAAATGTGTCTGAGGAAATTTGTTCTAAAGCTAAAGGCAGAACGCTACGTTTGTCCCTATGTACACATACAAATTCAGGAATGATTGAAGTAAATTATTGAGCCAAGCGTGAGTAGCAGGTTATGTTTCTGCTACATGAAATAGAAAGAGTATGAGTATAGGAAGTGGTTATGGTTCATTTCAAGGTAAGACTACACAGAATAAAAGGAAGTCAACCTAGTTTTCTTAAAATTACATTCATATCCAACTAATTTGCATTGGCATATGTGATGAGCCCTCCCACTCTGTGGGTGGCTCTTGGGTATTTTTTGACTGCAGGTGTTTACGAGGCAGTCCGAGTGGCAAGGTGTGGCAGGAGGATCAGCCACACCTGAATCCACTCTGCCTGACTGCCTTCTGTTCAATCCAATTTAAGATGGCTGAAGCTCAGCAGATCTCTCGGTCCTCACAGCCAGCAGGGTTTGTCTTTGGTTTGTCTTTGGTTTGTTTTGGGTTCTGTTTTGTTCTGTTTTGTTTTCCACACACTCACCTTCACGCATGCACTCACTACGCTACTGATACTACTGAAATACATGTTTTATCCTATTTTATAGTAATATTTAATTTGGGTTAAATAAATTGGTTTTAATTTAATCTTTAACTATGTGTGGTCTCACTTCTTTTGTCGTGGACCTTTAATGTGTGTCGTCTCTCTCTCTCTCTCTCTCTCTCTCTCTCTCTCTCTCTCGCCATACTTTCATGACTGTCAATAAAGGCTAAAACAGGGGTGTTAATCATTTAAGCCAAGGACCCCTTAACGGAAAGAGAGATGAAGCAGGGACCCCCTACTACATATATTGTATAAAATTAAGTTGCATATTAAACTGGGCCTACAATAACGTGTAGGGCAGCCTAAAGCCTTTACACATACCTTTTGTTGCATAGAATACTAAGCTATTCAAATAGCCTAATAATTGTTCATGTTTTAATGTTTAACATACATGTGGCACAGTGAATCCTTAGGATTAACTGTTATCTGTGGATGGCTTTAATGACATTACATTACATTACATTACATGTCATTTAGCTGACGCTTTTATCCAAAGCGACTTACAATTAAGTGCTTTCAACTCTGAAGGTTCAAACTCCAGACAACAAGTAGTAAGTGCAAGTACATTAGCTTTAAATAGGTAATGCTACAAAGAGCCATATGAAAGTGCAGGTTCAAGATTCTTTTTTTATGTTTATCCGAGGTGTAGTCTGAAGAGATGTGTTTTTAGCCTTCGGCGGAAGATGTATAGGCTTTTGGCAATCCTGATGTCGATAGGGAGCTTGTTCCACCAATTGCGAGCAAGGACAGCAAACAGTCAGGATTTCGTTGAGTGATTAGTTGTCCCTCGCTGTGAGGGGGCAGCAAGCAGGTTGGCTGATGCAGAGCGAAGTGGGCAGGTTGGGGTATAGGGATAGTGACTACCTTACCTATAGGCCAGTAAGCAGTGGGGATTTATATTTCCTAATAATATGTTGGATTCATGTTAAGACTTTTTCATTTAAAAAAAAAAAAAAAGAACAATAGTTTGGAAAAAATGGAACTACTATTGTGCATGTTTGTGCACAAAACGGGAACTCAGAGGCAATGCGGCCCCGTTTTGTGCACAAACATGCACAATAGTAATTCCATTTTTTCCTAAATGTACTTGTACATTTTTAGCATACTGTATTTTGCATTTTGTAGGAAACAGGGTTTAAGCTAACTATTTGTCACATTGCGGGTACACACTCGGATGTGTGTGGACCACCCATCTGGGCACAAAAGTTTGGTCAAGGTAAAAAATAAAAAATAAAAAAGACAGAAGAGCTCAGACTTTACTTTGAGGTCAAAGTTAGAATTATGACTGGGTTAATTTTTGGGTTTGGGAGGTATGTAGCAGTTATGGTTAACATTACAAAAGTCAGTAATATGTCCTCAAAAGTACAGTGAACATTACATTAGTACACATTTTTGTGTGTGCTGTTTGGAGGAGGGAGCAAAATGAAGGCAGATTGAGAGAGAGGGAGAGGTTTGGAGGAAGAAAAATAAATAGAAAACACAATGAGGCAAAAGGGGGTCAGCCTAGAAAAACAAGAATCTGGTAGATGGAAGGAGGGAGAATAAATAAGAGATAAAGTGTGGAAAATAGGGAAAGGGCTGCTGATGTGCTTCTTAAGCAGGTCATTGGATGCAGTGTGCCTTGGGAAGGCTGGTTTAAGCATGGCTAACAGATTTTCTCAGTCCCTGCTGGAGCCGTTCCCTTAAAGCTCCGGTCCAGAAAGGCACTGTCACATCAGGACACATGACAAGGAAATGGAGCACATAGCCATTAAACAACTTCTGAGCTATCGTCTATCACAGAGGGCAAGGAAAACTCCAATACCCATGGATGCCGTTTAACTATTCAAACAGGATAGGGGTAAATACAACTATACCCTTAACAGAATGTCATCAGGTACAGAAAATCAAAAGAAACCTATACTTTTCCTGTTTTTCTAAATTGCTACTCCCTGACATACAAGTTGTTAGGGCAGTTAGTAGCAACAAAAATGAATGTTTTCAAAAGGGATAATTTCTTCAGTTTGTAAACTGCCGTCTGTAACGACAACCATATCATCACCATCACCCTCTGCTGCAGCAAAATTGGATGTTGCATCAGTGCAGAGTCTCAGCGATTATCAAGGAGCCCCGCTGAAGCTGCAGAATCAATACTTTTGTCCATCATGTCTGCCTGGGGCTCCTGTCTCTCATGTGGGGTGTAAAGCCTAGTTTACAGCATACTAGCGAACACTGTCTCTTGATCCTGCTCATCCTCTTATTCAGCACTGAAGGGCACAGAGCACTGTAATCCACCGCCACCACTCCCTGGCAGAGTTCATGGTCGACACCAAAGCCCTGTTATTCAGACAAACCCCCCCACTGCAAGGGCTAGCATCGCCTCATACTTCACATAGAGGCATACAGGCTGCACTTCACAGTCTCACACACAAACACAAGCTTTGTAGTTTTTCAAACTCTTCTTCTCACTTGCAAAAAGACACACATAACTCAAAGAGCTACGCATAGGTGTGTGGGTGCTAATGGCTTTAGGGCTTCATATTTCCCAATTCACGTTGAAGCGGAGTTTATAGTGCCATGTGTCACACGCCGACTTCAATCCGCTCTCCGTGCTATATCGCCTCCCTAATGACAGTAATTGCATTGAGGAAGCCCCCGGTCATGTTCAATTACCCATTCCCATCCAAGCACATGGGTCTAATCTTGCAGTGTAATGTATGATACAGAAGGCTCTTTAAGGCAGACATATTCATCACTGCCTCATCTTTGCTGCAATGTCTGAAATCCAGCATGAGAAGCATGTCACATTTGAATGGGCTGAGAATTGGCACTGAGTTTATATTATCTGATAATATCTGAAAACTCATGTTTGCAAATGTAAAATGGATAAGTAAAGGAAAAACCTCTGAGTGGCTCTGAGTGGCTCTTATTCTTGCCACACGATACAGACACACCGTAAATTAAACACTCACCCGAGAGGTTTCTCCAGGCGACTGGCAGGTGAGCCCACAATCTCTCCCAGTGTACAGTAGATCTGTCCCAGGAAGTCCTGCCATGGGGGAGGGAGGGGGGGGAGAGCATAAAATGGGATGGAGAGAGACGTAGGATGGGGGCGTTCAGATGGATCACGGGGGGTAATAAGGAGAGTCAGTGAGGAGTTAAGCATCGTTTTAAGCATTGTACGGTTATAAATTAGGACATCTGAGGCAGACACGTACGTTTAAGTCGGTAGGCTTCCAGGGTGGAGAAGGAGGAAAGGTAGAGAGAAAGAGAGAGAGAGACCAGGCAGCAGCAGTGACACAACAGAGCATATCATGGAACAGAAGGCACACGACTCAAATACCAGACTGTCATCAACCAAGTGCAAGAAAGAAGAGCAAAAGTGGATATGTGAGAGCAGATAGGCAGAATGGGAACAGCAGAGGATAAAGAGTCACAGAGGAAGAGAAAAGGAAAGTGAAAGAGCACAAGACATGGAAAGCAACGAAGGCAGAGAGAGTTTCATACAAAGAACAGGTTGTTTCCAGACCATGCAGCACAAAAACACAACAATAAAAGCATCAGTGACAGAAGTACAATTAATGATGAACAATGTTGGTAGTATGCAAACCAGGTGCTGCAAATATATTGTTTATGTATAGAATGAGTAGGAGTTTATTTATCAAAGCTTTGACACCAACATACATTCACCTCACTGAGTTGTTGAATGCATGTTCTAGAATAAAGTGCTGTCCTTTTTAGACACTATAATAATAATATTGAAAAGCTTTGATAATGATCTGCAATGCTTCGTAGCTCATTTTTTTTAAAGGTAATGAGAGTATACCAGATGCAAATGAAGATTATCTTAACTATGGAGGAATAAAATACCTCATTTACAAACCGAAGCAGGTGGAAGGAAGGTAAAGAAATAAAAATATGATTACTTCAAAAATATATTTGAGCATTTAAATGCCACTAACTTTGGTTTGCATAAAACCTATATATATGCGACAGGCACTAATAACAATTCAAACTAATTTCAGGATAAAATATAAAGTAGAACTCCTGAACTTAAAAAAAAACAACTTACATGCTTTGACAGATCTGGACTTTTAGAATCAATGTCATACCTGAAATCACAAAGAGACCACAAATCACAGGGGAAAAGATGTGAGCAGACCATCATAAGACTTTACACATTACTAATGACTCTAATAACAGAATACTGGCTGCAGCGTTGACATGTTCTGCCTGTCAATCACACACCTGGGTCATTGAGGGAGCAAAAGGGGACAAACAACGAAAAAAAGAGTAAGCAAAAATATGACAGTTAATTAAGGGAAGTCCTTCTATAGTTTATGAATGTAATTTCCGTAGTATGCCTGGGGGTTATATAGAAACAAGCTACCAATGCAGAGAAAATTTCCAGCATTTGCCAGTCAAACTTAATGTAAAAGTAATTAAACCTCAGTATGCCCTGGCTCCCACCTCTGTGATAAAAGAAAGATGTAAATGAGTAACACTAATTGTGAGGGGATGCACTCCCTCCTTTCCTGTTCCAGAGTCGAATCATGATAGCATGCCAAATGAATTCATTAAGTGTCTAAAAATCCTCAGAGACCTGCAGCTCAGTCCTGGATACATCACTGAAGTCCACTGGGGACTTCATGCTTGAAGGGAGGAAAAAAACAAAGACAAATTTTTGGAAGCATATCTGTTCTCCTTGAGGAGAGTGGGAAAAAATGATCCTGACTCTGTTCAGGGAGATCTCAAAATGAAACCGCACTTCCCTGACCCTCTCGCTAGTCTGGCCTTTTCTAAAGGAGGAAGGCAGCTATATGTGAAAGAGGGGAGGAAAGGGGTCTTAGTGAGTTTTATGGGACTTGGTTTCAGACATTTGCTTTGCTTGTCAGCGGAGAGATTGAGGATACAAATTTATATAAAATATTTATCACCCTTATACCAATCTCCGTTCAACGAATGACTACTGAGACACTGCACCAATGAATAATTCCTCAGGAGAGAGCCAAGCTAGTGACAAGGGAACGACGAGAGAAGATGAGAGACAGGAAAGCGGGAGAGGGGATGAAGAGATAAATGGGGGAAGAGGAAGACTGAATGACAGAGAAGATGTTAAGCTTGTGGTGGAAACAAAAGAGAGAATTTGGAAGAATGGGTTAGAAGAGGTCGGCACATCTGAAACACACACCCCTCAGTGCATGTCCTAAGAGGACTGGATCAAACAGAATAACTCACACGTCAAAGCGCAGGGTCTGCTTCTCCTCAAAGAAGTAGTCCAGGATGTACTTCCTGACAAAGTCTGGGTTTAGCGTGTTGTCTATCACCTCTGTTCTCCCAAACTAGAACAGAACCAGGAAAGAAGAGGGAAAAAAGGACAGAAGAGGAAGAAGTGAGTTCAGAGCTTTGAGGCAGCACATCATGCTGTCACTCAAAAACTAAATCTACTGCTCTATTACCTCACCCCACCCCCACTATCTTCCCCCGGCAACCGTGTGAATTCCCTGCTTCGGATAAGCTCAGATTTGATTAACAGTCAGCGATTGAACAGTTTCAGCTCTTCTTCTCCACCTCTTCTCATTGTGCTGAGGATGAGCAAGCCTGAGGAAAACCCTTCATGGAGTCCAATTACACTCATTTAATTAATACCACATACGCGCCATAGTCGCTCTCACAGCCACTTCAAAACAAGGGGCGGAGGGGGCGTGGGTGACAAGACAAATGCTGTTTTTCCACTGCATTGAACAGCTTGACTTAAGCCTCTTTTTTTTTTTTTTTTTGGTACCATCTTGGTCAAAGTTCCAAGCGAGCTGAGCCGATACTAGGAGGTGGAGTTAAAACACTGCAGACCACCGATTGGTCAAAGAAAATCGTCACTAGCACGACACGGGACATCCTGCACATACTCGCAATTTTTAAATAGACAATCTACCGTCAACAGTGTAATTTCGCCCCCGATTTAAAAAAAATGGCAGCCCACAAAACTACAGCGCACACTACGGTGTGCAATTGACAAAGTGCAGATGTTCCTCTGTTTGGTTGCCGATGAAAGGGAAAGGATTGAGTGAGTGACAAGCGAGTGTCGTTGAATATGATGGCACGGCAGTTTCACAGGTGTCGCTATGGCGATCAGCTGAGAATCCTGTGCCTACACTGAGGGGGTAATATCGACAGTGGAAAACGAAAAGAGAAAAGTACTGGTACCAAAGTGAGTTGAGTCGAGGAGAGCCATACCATGTGGTGGAAAAGTGGTGGAGGCAGTGAAAAACAGTGACTTTCACATTTTGTCTTTACACAGGGTAACTGTCACAAATGATGGGAAGATGGCAAACTATCTCCTGTTCCCTGGTGTTAAAAAGAAAATGGGAACCTGCCAGCATAGACACAGATAATTTTTTTTGTTGTCAGTGTTACAGAGCAAGACCTTCTGATGAGGTGATGTGCTGATAAACAAATCAAGAGACACAGAAAGTGTTTCACCCCCTGCACACACACATTAATTGCATTCAACATTAATAATTTAAATTCAGAGAACTGATGTAGAGCTGCATAAATAAAATATACCCAGTAGAAAGTGTAAGTATAAACTGACACAGTGAATTAATAATATCAGCGTTAGGGCTTAATGAGGAGATGAAACAGCAGGATTACAGGCTCACACCTTTGTGATTACATCCAGTGAGGGTAAAACTCAAGGTGGGACTTAACAGGTGATCTACACAGAATAATGTTCTTACGTACTTTGAACGGACGCCTGTGCTAATGCAAAGACAGGCAAGCTGGATTGTGTGTAACATATGACAGTTTGGGAGAGTGGGTTTGCTGAAGTGTAACCTGCCATCAGACATAAAAGTGTGTCTCTAAGCCTATGAAAGTTTAACTGCCGTGTGGCAGCATCTTCTCTCACTCTTCCTCTTCATCCATGTCAGAAAGTGTGAGCATTCCCTTCCAGCAGATGCGAAGAAGGTGAAATCTCCACAGAGCGAACAGCAGCCTATTTCAATGAAAGGAGCTGAATGTGGCAGCAGGGGGGCCATAGCATATTCAATTTGGTCTCAGGCCAAACCTAACAGAAGAAGAAGACTCAGCACCAGAGCAAAGAACAGCTACTTGAGTAAATAACATCTCCCACATATTATTCCTAGTCCTATTCCTAGTCGGCCTGTAAAACCAGAGTTGCAAAAGCACTACAATTATCTGCCAAAAAAAGAACCCTGCTACAGAGATATCTGGGTGCTGGTAGTGTGCACATCTTCCCCTCAAATAACCCTAACTAGGATAATTGTAAGCTACAATGTCAGAAAATTAATCTTGGTAAAAAGATGAATGTCTCATAGATTTACTAAAAGTGGAAAGGCCAGCTTTGCTTGCATTTAGGGAGGTTATATAGTGTCAGCTGCTCAGTTAAGTGAAAGAGGAAAACCTATCATGCACTAGGGGTAATTACAGATGAGGAAGTTTTTTTTGTTATTAACATTTTTTATTGATTTTGATAATGCAACACAATACACATATATACATGGTACAAATGTAATACACGTATCTCACATTTGAAAATACAAACAATAGAAAATAAAATAACAATGAAATAAAATAAAACAAATAAAAGGCAGCAAAAAAAGGAACCTGCGCAGCATCCTCATACCCATTACATACACACTGTTACCCACAAATATAAACACAACAATATTTGTGGATAATTATCCTCTATCCACAAATGCCCCACCTCCCCTCTCTAAGTCAGTGGTAATACTATGTTGAAAAGACATCCATGCTTGTCTGTTTTTGCTTGGAATATTCTGCACCCTTTCGATCAGAAGTTCAAAGGCCGCTATTTCTGTCATAAGTTTAAGCCAGTCCGTAATGTCTGGTCTATTTGGACTCTTCCAGTTACGCAAAATGAGCCTGGCAGCTACAATAAAACCTGTTAAAATCAGTCCAGCTTCTGCTTTAGCAAGGCCTGGGGGCATGAGGGACCTATCCCCTAACAGGCATAATTGTGGGGATTCCGGCATGGGTTGTCTGAGCCACCTACAAACACCTTTTAACACTGCCTCCCATAAGGGCCTTACCGTGGGACAATCCCATAAGGCATGGAGAAAAGTACCCACCTCTTTCTTACATTTACAGCATTTATTGTCCTGGGTTAAGCCCATTTTAGACAACTTATTAGGTGTAAAATAGTATATATGCACAATTTCATAATGGATGAATTTATTTCTGGCATCCCTTGTAGCCCTTCCTACATTTGAGATAATGTCCTGCCATAAGCCTTCATCAATATCCTTACCAAAATCTTTTTGCCATATTAGTCTCAAGCCTTCACATAGTTTGGTTTGGGTACCTGACATTTTGTTATAAAATACCGAGGCAGAATGTAGAATGCTTGGATAATTTAGGAACTCTTGAACCACATTTTTCTCTCCTTGTTCCCTTCTCAGTCCATAAACAGATCCCATGCTACTTCTCAACTGCAAATATCTCCAAAAATCACCTTTGTCAGTTTTAATTTAACTGACAAAGGTGATTTTTCTTTAAGGTCCTCAAATGACGTAAATGAGTGTTCTCTGTACAGATCTTTAACAACAAGTATCCCCTTTGCCAACCATGTTTGCCACAAAAACACTTTTTTCCTGATACAGATCGAGGGATTATTCCATACTGAGGAATAGCTTTGTTTATATTGTGAAATCTGCAAAATCTTATGTGCTCTTGCCCATGCCCACTGAGAATGTTTCAGGATGAGGTTACCCCCCACTTTCTGGGTTTCTGTATTCTTCTGTGACAATAGTTCCACAACACTAGATGGGTGTGCGAGCACCTCTTCCATCTTTACCCACCCAGGATTAGAGTCACAGTTTCCCCAATGTTTTGCTAATTTGTTAATCTTAATGTTATACAATTCCATATTTGGGAGTGCTAATCCACCACTATCTCGTGAGGCAAATAGTTTCTTTATACTTATCCTGGGCTTTTTTCCATTCCACAGATGAGGAAGTTAAAGATTAAGACATTAAGTCATGTGGTAACAGAATGATGGGCTGCAGCTACAGTTTTATTTATTCAACTATGAATGCTGACAAAGATTAGTCAACGAGGGTACAGGTCTCAAGAGTAGCTGATGGAGCAATCCTACTGGAATCAAAACTCTATTTATACATTTGTTTACATATTCTTCTCTTGATGGATGAATGGGATTGACTTGCAGCCGATGGGGGAGTTTGTCCCACAGAAGAGTAATTGGATTACAGATGGTTGGTGGCAGAGTGAAAGCTGCTCCGAACCAACCATATTTGGAGAACCAAAAGCTCATTGAATGACAGAGGGGCAAAAGAGGCGCTTAGCTTTATCAATACTGCACAGGTTGACTTTACTGCTCACAAAGCCAGCTCTCATCTGCACTAAAAATAAAACTGAATCTCGTATTGGAAAAGACGTTCAGGGCTGCACCCACAGTTTGTAAGCTTGAGGCGGGGCAGTGTAGCAAGAGGTGACAGGTGTAGGAGGCTCTTTCCCCCTGAACACTGCGTTTGATGCTTGTTTACATTTGCATGTTAATCAGTAAAACTATTCTCTGGCTTTACTAAAAGAATATCACTGTGTTGCTGCTACCAGCACCAAGGTTTGCTTTACTATGAGCCAAGGCCAGCTGACCACTCTTGAAAGACACATGAGCAAAAATTAGACACAAAGTTCAAGTAATATTTGCTCCGAGTGAATAAAATAAAGCACTGAAACACTTAGTTAATCAGCAAATCATTTAAACAATCGATCGAACATCCAACCAATCCATCGTTCAATCATTCATCTTAACGGTCTCTGCTGGGAAATGTATCATGCAATCAGGTTAGTAGAAATGACACATAAC
Organism: Perca fluviatilis; assembly: GCF_010015445.1. Lineage (NCBI taxonomy): Eukaryota > Metazoa > Chordata > Actinopteri > Perciformes > Percidae > Perca > Perca fluviatilis. The sequence goes on along the minus strand of NC_053116.1, from coordinate 22,670,961 downwards.
ACACACAAGACGGGATAACACAGACAATAAACCACCATACCGACGACCCCAAATAGGTTGACACTAAAATGGTTATTAGGAAAACAATTCTCAAGAGGTGTAAATGTTAGTAACACTGTCTTGTGAACCCAGATACACTTTCTGTGTGTGTAGTTGTACTTGCAGATCAGCTGTTTGAGTTTTAAACGATAACAGGAATAGACGCTAAAGTTTTTAAGCACTGGCGGCATGGGCCACCCTGCTTCTACATTAGCTGGCCAAAGTACATTTTGGTGGTCTAAATGTAAATCTTTTTCGCCACCATTCGCAGATGTTAATGTTACCTTGTGTAACTTGTTTACACCATGACACACTGTCCAGAGTTTTCGGGGGGTTTTGTAGCTTAAAATGATCCCAAACCTTCCGCCGTTTTCTCCACCTGTCTCTTCTCTTTGCCCCTCACAATTTTTGCTCTTTTTGTATTCTGCGCCGTCAGTCTTCACGTCATGTGTCAACCATAGACAGTATATAAACTGGACCAACAGATCCCGTTGCTCTGGACGGAGACCAGTGAAGGATATTAGAAGCACTTTTCCGGTGGCGCTGAGCGTTACTGCGCAGCCTCCAACTGAGAGAGACGACGTAAATGTGACGTGAGCAACGTGTCTGAAAGTTGTAAGTCTTCTGGTAGCTGTGCCAAGAGAAATCTCAATCATTCCGAATCTTACAGAGACAGAGAGCGTAGGTATATGTAAGGAGATAACATGGGCACAGGCTAATTATTGCTAACTAAAATGCTAGTTAACATTAGTAATTAAAACAAAAAAGCTCATGTAAGTCGAAACTGCCTGCAAGCTTCTCCTGTACTATACGGTAATTCCTCTACCATGCGACAGTAAGTAGCTTGGTTACGACACAATCGTTAGCCTATTTTTACAAAAACGTCCGCCACAGAGCCATAACATGAGGTACAAGGTAATGGAGCCTTTGATACGTTGTCATGTTTCTTTAGAAATAAACAACGGACAAATAGAGTCTTTAAAAGTTTCAGATGTAAAGTTATTTGCTGTCAAAGTGACGTCAAAATGAATGGCAGTCAGTGGAATGCTAACGGGAGGTGATCGTTTTGTAGCATCAAAATGGCGCCATAGGAGGTTCGAGTTCTGAAGCGAAGCTTATCCCCTTGGTGTCAACAGCAGCGTCAGCCCATTGTGCAACAGTAATAATCATCCGTGCGGAAACACAGAGGTATACAACCATAGACTGTACATTAACAGTCTATGTATACAATGTTAGTTGTCATTGTTTAAATGAAGCTTCGAGGCAATGAATTTCGCATCAAGGATTTTTAGTAATCGAATTATTCGAGTTACTCAAGAAATCGTTTCAGCCCTAACGTTACCTGTGAACAGCCAGGCTAGCTGTTTCAGTCTTTTCTCTGAGCTAGGATAATAATTTCCTGGCTGTAGCTTCATATTTACCTTACAGTGTGTGTGTGTGTGTGTGTGTGTGTGTGTGTGTGTGTGTGTGTGTGTGTGTGTGTGTGTGTGTGTGTGTGTGTGTAGCATGCCTTAAAGGCGAGATTAAATGCCTGTCATCTATGTTAAAAATCCATGTTATCAACCTGCACTGTCTCACAGCAATCTGTTTTAATCCGTTTTTCTTTTTTAAGAGTCCACCAACACCAAACACACTGGCCCTCATTTATGAAACGTGTGTACGACCTAAAACAGGCGTAGGATGGGCGTACGCCGATTCCTACGCAAAGCTCGGCATTTATCAATTTGAACGTGAGCATAGGCTGCGATAAAATCTCACGTCTAGTCTGAACGCGTGTATGCAAGTTTTCGAGTCAGTGTGGACTTGCGGTGCAGCATATAATCAGTTTATCAGGATCAGTCGATTTATCATCAGTTGATCACTTATCAGCAATGGCAGATCTGGCTCTTTTAGAAGACCTCTATGCGCCGGTACAACAGTGCACACGTACGCGCACGTGCCACGGTGGAGCGCTCCATCGAATTGTTTAAGGGCAGATGGCTTGCATCAGCGGGGGGGACCCTATACACGGCAGAAAAAGTCTGCAACATTGTTTTAGCCTGTGGGGTTCTGTACAACATCTCGCAGGAAAACTGGGTGCCATAAATGTAGTGATGGAGCCAGATGACCCGATGTCCAGAGAGTGTCCAGCACAGCCCCAACTGGGGGCTATACGAAGGAGACAGGATATTATTCCTCGCTTTTAAAAGGTAGCCGGTAACACTTTACAATAAGGTACACAGAAAAATAGGTAGTTACTGTTTTTGAAAGGGTAGTTACTGTTTTTCAGAAGGGTAGTTACCCTTTATTAGAATGGTAGCGAATGATTAGTTACCCTTTTTCAAAAGGGTAGTTACGCTTTTTCAGAAGGGTAGTTACGCTTTTTCAGAAGGGTAACGAATGATTTTTCAGAAGGGTAACTACCCTTCTGAAAAAGGGTAACTACCCTTCTGAAAAGGGGTAAGTACCCTTCTGAAAAAAGGTAACTAATCATTTGTTACCCTTCTGAAAAAGGGTAACTACCCTTCTGAAAAAGGGTAACTAATCATTTGTTACATAAAAGGGTAACTACCCTTCTGAAAAAGGGTAACTAATCATTCGTTACCCTTCTGAAAAAGGGTAACTACCCTTTTGAAAAAGGGTAAATAATCATTCGTTACCCTTCTGAAAAAGGGTAACTACCCTTTTGAAAAAGGGTAAATAATCATTCGTTACCCTTCTGAAAAAGGGTAACTACCCTTCTGAAAAAGGGTAACTAATCATTTGTTACATAAAAGGGTAACTACCCTTCTGGAAAAGGGTAACTAATCATTCGTTACCCTTCTGAAAAAGGGTAACTACCCTTCTTAAAAAGGGTAAATAATCATTCGTTACCCTTCTGAAAAAGGGTAACTACCCTTCTGAAAAACAGTATTTACCCTTTCAAAAACAGTTAACTACCTATTTTTTTGTGTACCTTATTGTAAAGTGTTACCCTTCAGGTTTTCATTTCTCTGTCGTGAATGATTTATTTCTGCCATTGACTGAGTTATTTCGGCTTGTTTTTCCAGCCCCTTTGCTGTCAGGAGACAGGGGTGGTGGTCCAGCACGGAGGGCGGAGGACACGCACTCTCCCTCAGCTGTTGCCTCATTCTGACTCATGAAAAAAAACACGAGTAAAATAAAAGACAGTGCACCTACATGTAGGCCTAAGAGATTGCAATAGAAGCCTGTATATTACTATTAGGACTATAGAGAATGTGTCAAGGATGTATAAATTAAATAGGCTAAACTTCAGCTGGATTCTGATTTACTACGGCAACACTGTTGACCGCGTCAGTGATCTCTTTTCATCCCGCATTCTTTCTACAGCCTTTAATACCAGTTTTCAGGCTGCCAAATAATACACGTTAGTGCAAATGAACCTGAGATCAGGGTTTCAATCTCCACCTCTGAAAAGTGCCGCTTCTCAGCCGGATTACGTCTCGCCATGTCGTACTTTGTAGGTGCGAGGCCTCAAAACCGAGAATATATTGGAGCGTGATATTTAAATAACGATCATTTCCAGCTGCTGCATTTATCAATGTACGACCATTCTTACGCTGTGATTGGTGTGATACGAACGTTTCATGAATCACACGTGAAGCCTGTCGTAAGATGATTTCTGCGCTCATATCTGCGCTGGTTTATACGTTAGGTTGATAAATGAGGGCCATTAAAACTATAATTATAACTGGAAGCTTTGTATCTTGTTTCCCACTCTTTAATCTGTTGTGTCACATCATTGTGCACCAGCGTGACACCAAGGCCTCTGTGGAGTCAATGAACTCAGCACTCAGTGTGAAAGCAAAAGCAAAATATTTTGAGCTCTTAAAGTAGCTGTCATCCTTTTAGGCAGCATGCATATACTGTATTAATTGTGTTGTATATTTCTGACTTGGCTGCGGCTTTTAGCTTTTGTAAAAAAAGTATTCCCCTTTGAGATGTAATTTATTAAATTTTTTTCTATATGTCCATCCATTGAGAATACACGGTCAAATATTAATCCCAAAGGGATCCTTCATCTTGCTGCAATCTGTGCCCTCCTCTTCTTTATCTGCCTCTCTGGTCTAATTAAGGCCCAGTGGCCAACTGCCAGGGGAGACTCTGACGCAGAGGCAAATCTTTATTGATACATGTAGCTGCCACCTTAATCAGCCAATCAGTCATAGCTAACACAGTGCTGACTAGCGTACAGATATTCGCAGGGTCAATCAATTGCAAATGATTGGCACTCACAGCGTTTACCTTGAGGGAGAGGAGGGGAGGAAGGGGAGGGGGGGTTGTAAACAGAGAGCGGGTTGTCATGGAGAAGAGGCAGTTGTGATTGAGTTGTGTTGACAGAGGGGACTATGAGCTCTTACCTCTCTCCACTGTTTGGACTCGACGCCCTGCGTGTACAACACCACCACTGAGAAGAGAGGAGGTGGAAGCGAAGGGGGGAAAGAGAGAGAAGAGGAATACATTGTCACTAAACAATCTCAATCAAGCATCCCGCTACGTTGAATGGTGTTTGTTTTGTTCCTTCTTTGCTGACATTCATCATTAATTATCCTGCCACGCCCTGACAGCATAATGAAGTGCCAAGCTTGATGATGCTGCGCTGCATGAAATTCTGGCTATAATGTCCACATGCAAAGAACAAAGCTCTAAAGCAAGATTGAAGCCTACTGGAGCACAATTTTAAGCCGTGGAATCGAAACACAATTTCTTAACAGTAGGATTCTCCTCATTCCTATTTGATTTTGCGACTTCAAATGAAGCTGAGGCTGGTGAACGTGACCTGTCATATATCCCAGGGTTCATCTTCAGGCGAATACAAAATAGGGCGAGTGTGATATTTTTCCAGTATCTTATTTACACAAAGGGCTTGAACCTCCTCCCTATTATGATAAATGTCTCCTCTATTCTCTATCCTTCAGGGAGTATCAAAGAAAATGCCTTTATGGCGGTTCCCCATGTGTCTCACAAAAAGATACCCATTCGTATTCAAAGGCTGGCGTTTCTACCGTGCATGCATTAAGGTACTTCAGTGAGGAAAAGTTGTCACATTACTGTGCAAATGATATGCAGTTATTGAAGGAACACTTTGAAATAGCACAGTAAACTGAATCAAAGTTAAGCTTAGCAAAAGTAAAAAGTAAAGCTTCGCAAAACGAGGGGTGTCAATGAACCGTATTCTGAGCAAGGAAAAGCTAAGCTGCAATTAGCATTGTGAAAAGCTGAGAACTTACATGGGTCAGATTTGGAGAAAGTGTCTCGGTCCAGGAGATCCCTGTAAGAGAAGGAAACAGTCACGCATTAAAATTAGGGTTAAGTCTAATTAATTTCACTGAATTATAAGACTGCTGTGTAACAGTTGGGAAGTTCCACACTATTTTGAACATGTATGTAAATGTTTCCTCTGATAATTAAAAAAATCCCATATGCAGAGAGCTACAAGATAATTGCAAGGTAATTCACAACCACACTTAACTTCACATAAGCGAAGTGAGCAGTACAATAAGCACATTCAGTGAAAGGACACAGAGGCACAGGTACCAGTAAAAACATGAGCACTACTTATTAAAACAGTTTGCCACTTCAAAGCAATCAGAGTGTTTGCATACCTTCGCAGCTGCACATTTACTCTAATTAGAGGAAATAAAAAAAAAATAGTAATAAGAAAAACACATAAAAAACAGGCAATCATGGCATACATTCACCAGATTTGTTTCATTCCAGTAAGTATAGAAGTTCAGCAGAAAAAAACAGAAACGTTAAAACTGTCCATCTGAAAGAATTCCAAAATGTGCACTTCTTCCTTAGCCAATGGCTGTATTTAACATGTGGACTAGTTTTTTTTAAAATGTTGTATAATAAAAAAATAAAATAAAAAAAAACACTGAAAAACCTCTTTTGTGAAGGTAACTTAACAGATATACTGTATGGCATAGATGCACAGAGCAGAAGTGACAAATAAACTTGCTGCTGCAGCCTAATAGAATCCATTGTTGGATTTTGAATGTTGATTTAGTTACTTTGATTCTTATTGATTTAGTTTTTATATGCTATATGGACCCCCCCCCTTGTGTACAGCAAAGGATGGAAGACAGTTCAACAACACCAGGTATGCAGAAATTCTGTCCTAGTGGCCCCAGAAACAACAGAAATACAATAAGAAAAATGACACACATTCAGAAATTACTCTTTGAATTATCATATACAACATATCATTTGAGACATCATGTCCAATACAAATTACAAAAGTCTTAAAGAGTCAAATCAGTAAATTATTTTTGTGCCATTTATGTGTGCGGGGAGTCACCCTACTCAACCAGAGAAGGAATTAGAGCTGCAACGATTATTCAATTAACTGATCAACAAAAAATCAATTGGCAACTATTATGATAATGAATTAATCATTTAAGTCATTTTTTTTTTCAAACATTTTGTGGTCGCAGCTTCTCTGATGTGAGGATTTTATGCATTTCTTTGTCTTGCAGGATAGTAAACTGGATATATTTGTATTTTGGACTGTTTCTCAGGCAAAGCTAATAATTTGAAGACATCACTTTCGGCTGATTTTACTGACAAATGTATCACAAAATTAATTTGCAGATTAATCGATTCTGAAAATCGTTAGTTTTCGGTGTAACACCAGATGAGCAACTTTTATCAGAATGACTTGTGGGCTTTCTTGGAGTTCTCCTTATATGTCCATAATAACACAGAGGAAAGTGTGACGTAATAAGCTCCATTACTAAGCTTAGTAGTACTGCAGAGTGTTTTTGCCCTGGTGACTCTGGCCTCAGGGCAGAAAGTAAGAAGCCACAGCACTGGGTACATATGAGGATTTATTTCACTGTTCAAAGCAACATGGAACTACCACTACATCAAACAGGTCCATCAGTATGCACCCATGAGCAAGGTTACATTCAAAGCTTATGTAGTATCCATGGGAGCGTCCTGCAATCGAGTGCCCCATGTGTTTATAATGTTATGAGTCTCAGTCAGATCCAGCAGTATGGGTACGCAAGTCACACTCATTCAGATTAGCTCCCATTCAGTTTGAACCACAATCAAAGAAAACTGTTGCTGCTATTGCATGTCAAGATACCTAACAGCATTTCCCACACCTTAAATCCTCTAAACCCTAAAATAAAGTACAGCTCATCAAACACCTTTTCAAGCAGCCAGACACTCTGATTGGCATTGACTCATTCAAGATAAGAGCCGCAATCAGCATTAATATTATTCATTCAATCTTCATTTTTAGATTTTGTGCGTTGTTTGGGAGACACAGGGAAGTTTCTATGACAACTGGAGTCATTCCCTTGTATTTCCCTAGTATTTCCTTCCATCACCGAACAAGATCTAACAAAGCAGATTTTACTTTTGAAATATAAGAAAGTCCTTCTATAAACCACTTAATAACATTTTAGATGCGATACAATTTTCAGATGGTTTCAATCTCTCTCAAATAAATATGTCTTGCTTCTGCTTACTGATTGGGAGCAGTGTCAATAAATAACTTGCATGCAGTTCAGAAAAATCCTTATACCTTGAGGGGACAGCAGGATTTTAATGAATATAGATGAGATTTCAGGACTGATTCCAAGCAAGAGGCAACAGGGTATCATTCATGTACACGTAATTCTGCATTCTTTGACACAAACTCTTCTGTCACAGGGATACGTGGGGCAATAATAGATGCAGCTTCATTGGGTATTAGCCTTGGGCTGACCTGACAAGAGTTGGAACATTTTCAGTGTAATTATCATTGGAAATAACAGCTAAGCCATCCATGACTAACTGCCTCTTTGTATCCACCTGTAACCGTCTGACATCCATTACCCTTCGACAATTAGCTTGTCCATCACCTCATCCCATCTCTCGATGCAAAAAAGAACGTGCAACATGGAAAAAGGATAGCGGGAAAACATGACATCCTATTTCCCGTTTACACAATATACTGTAGAAAACAAGCGTTCATTAGAGTTGCTGAACGTCACTTCGCTCTTGCAGAAGATTTATATTCCAAGAAGAAATTATTAGTATACAGAATTATATACAAATGCAAATTAATTATCCCTCTTACTGTGCACATGGCCAGAGAACACACAATGGTGCCGCAGGATGGGCTTTAACATCTCAGATAATCTGTCTGCTTTCACTGAAGTAACGCTGTCTATTTCAAACTTCTCTCTACTAATCTCAGTGGGATATGAGAAGATCATTATCCTGAAAGCTGATGTAGAACAAGTTTGTTGGGGAAGATAAAGTTCATTGAAAGTAGGACAAAAGTAATTAGAACCAGCTACTTTTCATTCACACCACATTTCATCTATCAGCCTTCTTTCATACTGTAGCACTTTTATGATCACTATGACCATCTCACTTGAAACGTGAATGTGAATGAAAACGGCAAACACCACTTTTCCTTTTCCTCGCTCTCACCACCTTCATTAACACTGAGTGCAACCATCTCCTCCAGTCACTCTAGTCATCTCTATTTAATATGTGAACACATGTGAAAGCAAGAGTCTGAAGTGCATTATTAGATGTTGAACAAACAAAACAACAAGAAATAATATTTAATTTCACTTTCATTTTAATAACTTTCTTTTTCTATCTTATCATCCCTAACAAAGTAATGTGTTTATTCATCAGTGAATTAAGCTTGCAGTTATTGGTTATGCACACTTTAATTAAGAAGTAAGGCAGTACCAGTAACATTTACAAACAGTGAATTAGCATCACCCAACCAACACATGTACTCCAAATCTGCAAACTCTCTCTGGCTGTATAAATGTGTCAAAAAAGTATTTTGTTTGGCTAAAATATTGAGAAACGTTTCCACTACAGGCCAAGAGTAAAGGAGACTTGACCTCTAAAACATGGCTTTCTGCTGAACTTTAATTTTAAAGAATATATTAGTAGCAAACGCTCCCCTTCGGTCAGTTCCCTGGAGATATTTTAGCAGCTCCTTGGTCCACATGGCTGATTAAACTGCAGCAGTCCCTTAAATCTCCTCCACTTCTTAGAGTTGTCAAAATCATAATTGGCACCTTGGAGAAATAGCATCTAATTCGGTGGAAAGTGGTTTAAAATAGTCTTGAATCTGGCTGGCAAATTTTGGTATAAGCTGCCGCCTCATTGGTTCTTAAAAGGACACGACAAATGCAAGCATGAAAGTCAAGTCTCAGACCGGGTTAGAGGAAGAAAAGCCTCTATATTACATTAGAGACAATGGGAGATGGCTGGGGGGAGAAAAAGAAGGATGGTTTGCATTTTCAAGCCTACTCTGTCACTTCACTTTCACTGCTGCCCTATGGCTTTTTCTTTTATGACTGAGGACAGAAATTTTCTTTCCACTCACACACCACGGGGTCAGTAGGTCTTCTTTTTGTCTAATGTGCCCTAACGCAGTTTCTCGGGGGTCACAGGGTCCAAGAACCAAACAGGGGAGATATATGCTGCTGCAGAGGTAATCTGACCCCAAACTGGAGGGTTTTCCTTGAGGTTGTTTTTGTAATTCCTCAAAAGGAATATCTACAATATAGTTTGTGCAAAAGATTATCAGATACAGGAGTTAAGGAGCACTACTGCTGAAATTAAAACAAACAAATCAAAACAACAAAATCGTATGCACTCCTGCATTTCATTATTGTAAATGATCTCTGCCTGCATTGCATAACTGAATCCCCTGAATAGTGACAGATGATGATAAACAATAATTTTGCTTTTGTCTGGATCTCAAAAACTCCCCTCCATTTCATTCAACGGTCAATCTGGTCCCTTTATTAGTGACAGACCCATCTGCTGACCTTCACTGCAATGGCAGCACGTGTCTTCCTCCTCCATCTGTTTAATTATTTAGTTTCTGTTCAACCTGGGATCTCTCCAGGTCGACAATAGCTGCAGCAGAGCACTCCCTGGGCAGCCGTCTCGCGAGCAGTGACAGAATCTCAGTCATAAAACTGCTAGTATAATAAATGAGAATGCACGTACGCCGTGACTCCCTGTTTTGGAGTGGCTTTTGGTGTGTGACTTATGTCCAACCAGGGAAATGCACACACTGATACTCTATGGCTGTTATAACCCTGGCAGAGCACTTTGCACTTAGCTTACTGTGAATTCACGGCAATTTCCCTTCATCTCTATGCTCCATCTATAAAAAAACAAACAAAAAAAGCTGCAAATATCTTTGCAGGCACACACTAACTATATACTTCAGAGACTGGAGACATAAACCACGTTAAATTGTACACTAGGAACCCAATAAGGCACAGTAAGGCATGTCTAAGCTCATACATATTTTGGCTTTGAAATGACATTTACTGATCATTAAATGGAGATAGAGAAAGGAAGCTCTGCATGGATTCAGTCAAGTGTGGAGTGGAGAGAGCAGGATCAATGTGTTCATGATAATAAAGCATACACAGAAACTCTCTCAGAGGATAACACTAATTGATGTTAGTGAGGGATGAGATAGCTGCGAGCATACCATATAGGGTGGAAACAAAGAAATGCAGCTCGCTGTCTAACTGGTGGAAGATTTATATTGAGCTTCGATAGATGAAAGCAGCACACAGCAGGTCAGTGTTTCCCCTATAATTGTACAGGTCTTGTAGGCTGCCAGGCCAATGGAACCCCCGCCAGGCCAAATGCCAAAAATAACACCAAATATCCATTGTGTTTCCCCTATATTCGTTCTGCAGAGACCATAGTAAGTCCATGACCGAGGCAACTGTGTGTGGTTACTTCACATCTGTAGCAGCAGGACAGTCAAGTGTGTTATCTAAACTTCTAAAGTCAGATGAATATAAAGTGAAGTGAATATAATGTTGTCAGTAGCCTAACGGTTACAAACAGGCTCAGTAGTGAATGACACACTATCATGCTGATGGATTTTTTTTTTTTTGTGTTTTTAGCTGAGCTGGATCAGAGAATGTTCGGTTAAAACAGATCTGTGAAGTTTGACGGAAGTGATGTAATCTAGCGTTTTATATTTAAAGAAACTTTAAAGTGTTAAAACCCATTAACCCATCTGCAAGGCTAAAGCAGTCCGCCTAGGGGAAAACATAATAAGCGTAGTAAGTTTGTAAGTATTCAGAGGTATGACCACATTGACTTACAACAACTTGTACAGAACTGTATTATGTGTGTGGAGAAACTAAAATAATTCCATCCTAACTAGGAGAAACAGCAGTCACTGAGCACATCACAAGACCTATTTCAATCATCTAAACAAATCAGAGAGGTGGGTGGCAATTCAGAGGTCTGGAACCAGGCTACAACAGATCTGTCAGAAAGTTACTCCTATAAGCCTGAGATAAACCAACCTAGCCTCACATCGCAAGACCAAATGGCAAATGCAAATTAGTCTAGAACCTTTCATTTCAGTTAATTTTAATAGGGGCATTATCAACGTGTCATCAACGTGTTATCAACGTGATGTAGCGCTGAGCGACCAGAGACCAGGGCTGCCCATGTAGATGGCCAATCACAGCACATAATTGCGGGACTTGGCACAAAGCGGGTGGGAAAAAAATAACATCTAAGCAACAGAGAAATGTAAACTACTACAGCCTGCAGAGATGAGCTGGTATATTATGAGTTGGTGTATTAAACGTTTGCCAAATCCTGTCGGAAGTACATTAAACTTCTCAAGAAAAGCACAGTTGATAGTTTTAGCGAAAATATATCGTCCACTTCATTCAATACCGACGCTACAGCAGAAAATTCAGCTGCAGCCATCTTGGTTGTTTTTTAAAATGCCTCAACAACGCTCCTTTAATTTCACTGTTTTGTAGCTTGTAGTTAAGTTTATCTTGTACAATTCACACATTTTGACTGATAATCCAGTACAAATTAATTGTATTTGTACTTATCAAATGTTTTAGCCACATACACAGCTTTGTGGCAAAAGCGCGCACACACTTATAACTTTCAGCATCTGCTCTTGTTGCTGTAGGCTACCCATCACTGCAGAACACCAGGGATGTTGGAGTTTGTACCCCGTCATCTGGCCCACCCACCCACACACACATACACACACACACACAAACACACACACACACACACTGGTGAAATCTTCACAGAGAAACCTGTCGCATTTTGTACAAACCCACCACCAGCTCGCACATTTCCCAGGCAAGCTGTGATGTTAGGTCAAATATCCCTTGATACAGAAATCCACTAACATACTCTGCTGACCCTTGAGGTTCTCTGAAAATAGTGATTAAAGCAACTTGATACTTCTGAGCCAAGAGGGACTGCTTTGATTTCTTATTGCTGCACCACCCTCTTGACTTTTCCTGTCATTCCAATCAACACTTTCAGATGACAGGCAACATGCGGAGTGTTAGAAACCACTGGCAGGGCACCACAACTGAATCCATGGGATCCCCCTCTGCTGTCCTATATCCCAAATGAGAATATATTAATAACACTGACACCACCGCAAGCCAAGTGTCTGGGTTCAAAACTCATTTTCACTGTGTCGGGGGTTCATGCATAATCATCTGCTTCAACGACCTGTGAGACTTGCCTGCTGCAATCTTTACATCCCCAATTTGGAATAAAAAAATCTGCCTCCTCTTGGTACCCTCATGTCTCTTAGTCTCAATCCCCAAAACAGATGTGACACATCACTCTCTCTCTCTCTCACACACAGGCACACACACACACAGACACACCCGCACGCACACACACAGACACACACACACAAGCTTGCCCCAGGTCAGTCTTAACCCAGAACACGATAGGAAAAGAGAACTGTAAAAACTTGAAATTTCTCTCTTACTCAAAGAGATGCTTTATTAATATGTTATGCTCTTGCACAATGCAAACTAGTTCAATTCAAACTTGCTTTCTGACAGAGAAAAACAAAAGGATGTTTCAACAAGAAAAAAACAGGTCACAGAGATTGATTAAATGGGTAACCAAGAATGAATGAGATCAACAGCTACAACAGCTATTAACACAGCAACAACAGCAGAGTTACAGGCCATAACAACGCATTTGAATAAACAAAAGGTTTTCACACAGCTTGAATCCCAATTGCTCTGCTCAGGCAATTGTTTTTGACAGATTGAGCAGCGACACCACACATCCTAATCACCCTGATGATTTCATTAGGCTTCCCCCTTCTGCTGCAATGATTGCCTGAGGAAGAGTTCAGATCAAGAAGCATGTCACATTTTAAAGTTGACCCCTGGGAACAGAAATGTCCTCGCAAGCATTTTTCACCGAATGGTGGCAGTCATGTGACCTCTTGTGTTTCAGCAGGTAATGAATCCCTCAAGAGAAGAGTGGCCTGGTTGAGTTAGATCCCCCCAGCGGAGTGCATTGATTGACTGCAGTGCTACTCTCACCAATCTATCACACCAAATGAATGGTTAAAGTGAGCACCAAAGAAACAGCAGAGAACCGGAGGAGATGGACAAGGTGCATTGACTTTATCCTAGTCTGGCTCAACAGGGATAAAACCTGACATCCGGCGTGATGTCCCTTCCCTCTAGCTATCTCTGCTATCAGGGCTTAGCACCCCACAGGATGGTTGTGACTAGTTTAAAGGAATACAAACAAGCCAGAGCATTTTCCCTTCTGTCCGAGAATAGATGGGCAGTGTAGCCAGACCCTACCTCGGCGCTGACACAGCGCTGTGGAGATAGGTCTGGCATTGCAAGACTATCTTCATCCTAATGTAATAGGCAATGGGGGCTGATAAAGTCTGATGTTTAAGCTTTCAGATGGGAGGCTGAGCGCAGTGGAAGGGAGGGTGGCTTTGTCAGCCAATTTAACTTTTAACAGCATACCTGTGTGTTTTGACACAATGCAAAGGACCAATACATCTCTATAATATGCCGTCTGCTGACATGTTTTTAAGTGGGTGGGAAATAAAAATTCAAGCTATATCCTTGTGCTTGGCAATTTTGTTGGACTATCTCATGTACTCACGATGATACAGTATTGAAATCTGCGCTTTGCATCAAATCATTCTGTTATTTTTTTCCCTATTCAATCTCCTCTGGATGGTAACTTTCTAACAAATGAGATGCCAAAAACGACTCTATCAGGAGTAAGAAATTCTCTTTCCCTCGCTCTGTTCTGATAAGGGTTGTAAACCTTTGTTAGGTTTGTCAAGGTTATCATCTCTGGTCCCTCAATCTGGTCACAGAGGCGCATACATTAAACAGAGCATTTACAAATCATTACTAAGGTCCTGTCCATGGACCAGTACTGGGATAAACCAAAGACAAACAGAAAAAAATCTATTCATTAAATGAAGATCCATGTGTCAAGCCTGTGGGGGCTTTGTGATTTTTGTCTGTGTGCACATTTTTTCTGACATTCATTACCAAAAGTGTGCTTCACATTGGAACTGCAGAGCTGGAGCCCCAGTTTCCCTTAAGTCATTGTACATGGGAACTCTGAGACAGTCTGCTAAGCTGAGATATAGAAAGGGCACATTTTACAACCCAGCACGTTTCACATTTACTACTTTGCTCATAAAGATGTAGCAAACCGCATAGACAACTTATAAAATATTCATAAGAGCTGCTTCAATATTAACAAATAAACACACTCATTACTGCCACGTAAGAGGTGGGATCAAGAATCTAAAAGCACCAGGGGACCACTGGCCCTAAACCACTGAACTGTATTCGTTGGCATGGGTTCGGTAAGGCAGATGTAGGATTGGAGGACCCTTGAGTTTGAAGAGCCATCTTATTGCTGAGTAGAAGTGTAGCCCTCGCAGCTAAGAAGCAGATGCTCTGGGCTCGGCTCACTGGCTGACCTGTGAGCAAAACCAATCAGAGCTATAAACGGGAAACAATGTGCTATCATAGCGATATGCACTTGTTTTGATAAGGGGTTGTCTGCTTCAGTCCCTCCAGTTTGTCAGGGGGCTTGCTGTAATATTGGCAGAGGGTTATGAGAATGCCTGTAGGGCTGCACGCCGCAATTCAATTCCATGTGCGCTGCAATCTCGAAGCTTTCAGGCTCACTAAATCAATTACACAGAGTTGTGGAGGCTGTGCCTCTCACCCACATAACAGCTATTGTTTCTGTTTGCTTCTATTGGATGGACTAAATACACACTTTTATACTAATAAGTGTGTACACTAATACATGGGAAGAATGGCTTCATACATGGCTGTTTTATTTGATATGTGTTCAACTTTTAAACTGTCCAGTGTTTGATCTTTGAAGTAATCTTCAGAACTACTGTAGCAAGTCATAAAGAAGAACAAACAGGACCTGAAGTATTTGCATCTAAAGCAGACACTGTTTCAAGGCCCAATGGAAGCAGGAATGAATTTTTCTTCTCTATCAAACTGTGTCCTGGAGCAAGTCTTTGTTTGGAGAGACATTAATGACAGACAAGGGAGCTGCAGATCGACAGAGCCCGGGGGCATCAACACAGATCCCAGCTTAAAGTATGAAGGTCTGAAGAAAAAAAACATAAATGTGCACCAAGAGGGAAACAACACAAGTCCAGCTGCTACTCACAACACATGCCCCACAATGGATAAATCTCACTCACACACACACACACACAACACACACACACACACACACACAAACACGTACACTTACTCTTGCCTCAGTTTTTCACAAAATGAAATCATTTTGGTTACATAAACACAGGATGCTACAGTCGGCCTTTGTAGGGTTTAACGCTGTTAATCTTCCTGAACAGCCCCGCTCTGCCCATAGTTATGCCATCCTCACAACCTGTCAACTCTATACATTGTTAATACATTTCTTTTGAAATGTGACATGGAAACAGCAATGTTGGGATTGTTGAACAATTTCAGAATTTTAAAATGGAATGCATTTTCAACATGAAAGACAGTCAGTCAGTTTCCCCTCCAAATAACTGAATGGCTGAATGCAGATTTCAAGAAGAAGTCAGATGAGAGAGAGTAAATTAACACAATGACAGCCGGATGTTGATTGATAAATGTCTCGCCTTCGGCTTAACATACATTAATATATCTGACATCTCTATGGGATGTTTTTCAACAGCAATGCATATGGGAACATATAATTTACATGCATATAATACTGATGCAGCATAAGCTACAAAGAGCTAAACACTCTTTATTACGCCAAAATGACGCACCGACAAGGAGACCCTGAAAACCCAAATTAAAAACAATTTCCATGATATAGGCTACATTAATTAAAACTGCCCTATTAAGCCACTATATGTTGCAGCAGCACATACCTCTACGTGCAACCAGCGCTGCCCCGCCCTATTCAGCCGAGGCACTTGCCATCTTTGTGGTATTTGGGTTTTTTGGGGGAGGGGATCAGAGATTCAGTTAAAGCCTAAAAAGGGCGATCACGTTTCTGTGACAAACTAGTGTCGTTTTCGGAGACTGTCAAGCGGTTACACAGCCTCACACACGGCAAGTTGCCTCATGGGAAACCTCTCAGGCACGCCAACAAACTCAACAACTGTCGATATCTCCTGTGGCAAAACACACACAGTGCTGTAGGTCACACCATCACTCTGACGGAGATATGTAAAATAGACAGCTTTACGATAAACAGGACAAAAAAGCAAAAGCGTAAAAAGTTTAGAGATTGTCAGGCTTACAACACGTTGTGTATTTCACTAACTATGATTAAGCGACATTCTGGACATCACTGTGTGTAATGCAAATTAGGTGCGGTTAGATTTTTTATTTACAATTTAAACGAAAAGTCTTAAATATTTCACTGACGTATTTTATGCCGGCCTAAATGGGTCTTTTCTGCAGAACATGGATTTCTGCGTGGATTTTACCTATATAATATTACCTTTTGTAAAGTTTTTTTTTTATTCTTTAAAATGTTTTCTTTTCAGCACCAAAATGTTAAATGGTACGTTACTTATTACAAACAGCGTCCTGTCTTCTTACAACAAAACGCTCCCATAGCGCGCGAAGCTCCCCAAACCACGCAGACACAGCAGCAGCATCAGCAGCGGAGTGTGGATTTACCTGCAGGACACGGTGATCTCCACTTTGGTGGCCGGGATGCTCCCACTGATGGGGTCAAAGTCACAGACCGTCGCCGTGGCCTCCACTTTGTCCATAACGTCTCCCTCCATGTGTGCAGGAGACCCGGGCCAGCTCCCCGAGCCGCGTGAGTCCCTATGAACCTGGAGAGCCGACGGCGGAGAGCCGGAGCGCAGCGGATGAGCGAGCAGTAGCGGATACGGTCCAGACAAACCTCCTAAGTGCTGTCCATTGGACGGGCAACAGCATGGAAAGTTTATTGGGAGGCTGCAGCAGTGAGGCGATTGATTTAACTAAAGTGGGATCACATGCCAGGACGCATCAGAGCCCACTCCGCTGTTTACCAGGCAAAGAATGAGCTCTTTTGCCAGAGCAGCGTTTGAAAAGTAAGAGCTGTGAACTCCACCCCTCCTGTCTGCATTCTCCTACATGCGGGGCTGCGACTGACAACTCGTTGCAGATTCAAACTATCGCTTTATGTCTGGACGGATCGTTATTTGGCTCCAAATTGGTTTTTAAGAGCCTCTAAAAGAAAACAATTAAGCACCGAGGGGCTAATACATTGGATTGTGTATTTTTCTCTTATTACTTTAGGACAGATGAACATAGGTGAAATATTGTTTTATGAATGATTAGGATTATTAAGTGTTATTATTAAGTGCCCTGAGATAATTTCTGTTGTGACTTGACACTATACATAGAATTTAATTGAATTGAAGTTACTGAGAGTGCAATTTTCCTTTCTTTCTGTTTTGGTTTAAGAAAGCTCCAAGGGGGTTACCTGCTGCAGAATTAAAATACTGCCTCGAATTAACGACTAAATAAAATGTTCAAGATGAACCTTTAGGTCACACGCAATGGATGAATAGTTTATTTTCACCTCGTGTTGAAATTACATCAGTTCCTATAGAGCCACAAGCTCGTATTACTAATTGAGAGGCTGCTGGTGCTCTTTCAGCATCTGGACAGCTCCTCAAACTCTCGCTTAGGTCAAAGCCGGTTTCCTCGCTTATCTTGCCAGTAAAAAGTGACGTTTGTTTTTCAAACCTAGGCCTACTGTATATTCATCTCTGGAGACTGTATGGGAGGCTCCCATTTCATCGTTTTTTTTTTCATTTCACCAACAATCTGCTGACATGTTGATAAATTCAACCCGTCAAACATGTTATTCGTAGGTAAACTGCTTTACATCAAATTATTTGTGCATTTGTACTGTGTGTGTGTGTGTGGGGTGTTCTCCAAGCAGATCATCACTACTGATTGCTTCTCTCTTGCAAAACGTTCTTTAAGAAATCACTCCACTGAAACAATTCACACAGTTATCAGAGGCAAATAGGCAACAGCTTATGAATTCTCTCCAAATCATTGAGTTACACAATTTGGAAAGCATACTCTACATAAGCTACAAATTGAAACGCCTATATATATGTTCTATATTTCACATTTGAATCATACGGCCACGGAAACAGGTTATCTATCCATGCATGAAGGTTGACAGTGGTAATGCACTGCAATACTTACACACTTGAGAGTGAGACTTGGGCTGATGTGGGATGTACATTTCGGACACAGCACCACTAGAGCGCAGCTTCATCATTAGTCATGGCCACTCAGTAATTAGGCCCTGTGGTCGCTCTTGGTTGGTTGATTTTGAGCTCCGTTCAGTGCACTGTTCTCCACCGCCTGCTGTGAGGCTCTCCACTGTTCCCACTCGCAGACGCCCCACTTCCTATAGCTGTGGCAAGAGTGTAATTTACGGCGGTGTGTGTGTGTGTGTGTGTGTGTGTGTGTGTGTGTGTGTGTGTGTGTGTGTGTGTGTGTGTGTGTATGTGTTGTGTGTGTGTGTGTGTGTGTGTGTGTGTGTGTGTGTGTGTGTGTGTGGGAGGGCCAGATGACGGGGTACAAACTCCAACATCCCTGGTGTTCTGCAGTGATGGGTAGCCTACAGCAACAAGAGCAGATGCTGAAAGTTATACGTACATTTACTCACGTACTGAGTACAGTATTCTCAGGAAGTGCAATGTTTTACATTTTTATTTGGTACAACTTTGTTGAGAGGAAAATATTTGTCAGACAGCTTTTACTTTTTCAGCAAAGATAATATTTGTAATAACATATGCTATATTGTTGTATATAGAAATACAGTATGTCAATTATAAAAAAAATATATATATATTAGCCTACCACCACTTAATAATATTCAAGGCTTTGGGAAACACATGCTTTCTTGGGTTTTTTTTTGCCAAAAAAGTTAGATGAAAGTTTAAACTCTCATGTCTAAGACAAAGATGGTGGAAGAGGGGGAAACTGACAACCTTACAGTGACAACAGTGACATGACTACAGGTTCTAAAATAGGACTTTTATTTTCTAATGTGGTACTTGTGGTGCGGTTACTTCTAATTAAAGCTGCATCAATCAAATGTTGGTCACCAGGGGGCAGAAAAACATCAGAGCAAGCGACAAGATACACAGCCCCCACCATATCACAGACTTAAGGCGAGGGTATGCTCAAAACGAACTGGTTCAAACAACATGTCAACTGACCATGTCTAAAGGCTAACATTTTTATTCTTTACACTTCCAGGCGTGGTATAAAATCTGCCATGACAGAGAAGGGTGAGACACAATATTCGTTCAAACTGGGATAACGGCGCACAGTTTCAGTGACAGTCTTTCCTCTAAGGCATTCATACTGTCGCACTCATCTGTACAAATGAATGTTGACAGAGACAGTGATGTTGACAGTTGAAGAGAGCTTGAGAAACAAGTTGAAGTGCTGCCTATTTTCTTACCTCCACACACCTGCCTTCAGGCCACGTTCGGACCAACATGCATGTGTTTCACACACTGAATCATGATGATGATCAGGTGCCAAATACTTTAAATAACTGCAAACACAGCAAAAGAACAGTTTTAGATAAATACAGGGCTTGTAGTTTTCCACTATCATGACTGTTTTACTTTCAGACTGGTATACACATTCAGACTAATACAACACTATATGCAGTCTATGTACTGTCATCACATCATAAACAGCCAGAAGAAATAAGCATAACTAAACTGAAATGAACCAATAATGCAAATATGAAACTGGCAGCCCACTCAATAACTAGTGGGGGGGAAGATGCTATTGCCATCTACTGGCGAAAACTGATTTCACTAGAGCCATTTTACATCCGCATGGGGGAGTTTTTTAGAGACTTAAAAGTGACACCATGCATTTAATTAATAATAAATTATAGTTTAAAAATATATTAAGGGTTGTGGGTACGAGATAAGCAAACAAACTAACACACTAATAAATTAAATGTATTGACTGAGTTTTAAACAGGTGTGCAGTGTTATCATTAGCTTAGTCGTGCATTTGCCAGACCTATCTCCACAGCGCTGCAGAGTGTTGAAGATAAAAAAGTTAAAACCATGCTTATGTTTTAACGCAATATACTTTTAGGTAAAAAATATAAGAAAGATTTAATTTGAGGAACCACCCTCAACTTCTTTGGGATAAATTTGGAATCCTTAGAATGATTCGGGACTGATTGATGTAATTCCTGAAGAGGCATGTCATTTCAGTCCGCTGTCAGCTGCAGTGTATCATTTGTTTTTGTCATGTCGTTTTCATCATGCTGTTTTATTAAACCTTTTGCTTAACTTTCAATTGGACCCAAGCCTCTCATTCCTCCTCGGAAATCAAAAGAACACGTCTTTTAAATTTCTTAACAAGACGAAGGCCTGGCAACAGGATCATGCACCCCTGAGTAGGAGAAAAAATGGTCAGGGGTTGTTTGCATTTGTTTAAACCAATCACAATCGTCTTGGGTGGAGCTATAAGCTCTGGACGCAGCGAGAGCTCTGCAAAATGGTCTCGGGAAGGAACTCGTTTGAAACTCCATTGTGTAATTTTTTGAGTTGATTCTTAGCAAAAACCCCTTTGTTCTTTCACAAATATGTGCCCATTCATGTGTAATTACTTCCACCAACTAATCAAAGTGAGGGACATCCGGCGGAACTATCCGGTAATCCAGACTAGACCTCAATCAGCACTCCATGATTCGGTCACACTCCCTACGCGAACCTGAGTTATTTTGTACCTGGCTGTTACCCAACATCGGGATAAAAAATGGATTCTCGAAATCTCACAGGTGTCTGGTTTCTGCCCACAATGATAATATGTAAGCCTGTGATGAAAACAACGTGCAAACTTCCACAAAACGAGGCTGCTCTGTTCTGCTCGTATTCATTGCTGGAACGTACGTTAAGTTTGTTGCGCAGGGGCGCCGGGGCGCCGGGGCAGTATTTGTCTGTGGAAAGATCAGTCAAATCCTTCCGGGCGGACCGACGAAATCTGTGGATCAGGAGAAGATACCTCTGTAGACACAACCCTGGTAACAGATAGAGAAAAACGTTTTGACAATTATACTAAGATTTGACCAGGAAACAGCGGATGACCATCATCACTGTGTCCTGAAGTCACAAATGACTCGTCTGTCTTAGCTTCAAGCTCATCAATCTATTTTACTCAAACTGGACTTTTCTGAATTATAGTTTAATGTCTCACCTTTTACGTTAACTGAAGCAACACTCTGACATCAATGTAATGTTACCCTCTTTGTGGGTTTTTTTTCTGTCATTTTCAGTCTGCTCATGAAGCTGTTACACAGCCAGTAGACACACAGCAACATTAACATTAATTTACTCTGCCTTTTAGCTTCAAAGACAGGGTAGGGCAGACAAGGCCCAGTGGGTTTATCAGAACTTCTTTGCTGAATATGGCTGTTGATGAGAGCAGCCTAAATATAGGCTATATAGTAAATGTGCAATACAACCAAAACCATGAGCTCAAAGAGAGTCAAAAGCTACTGGAGCTGCAGTGTGGTGATCATTCTCTGTGGATTTATTATTTCAAGGGACCTCTTTCACATAATTACACATAGTCATTTGGTTCATTAAAATTATATAAAATGCAGCGGTAAGCACAATCTTGCAGGGCTTCTACTTGTAATTGAGTATTTCTTATGTTGTGGTACTCCACTATTTACGTAATCATCTGCATAAGTATTCTTCCACTGAATTTTATGATATACAGAAAAACATATTCTGTGAAAGCTGCTGGCATTTCCAAAGATTTAGATTAAAAACAAGCACACTAGAAAGTCTAATATCTATTTTCTGTGCAGTCTGAAAACATGCATCTACTTGTAATTGAACTTATGTGAAGCAACATACTGTAAATGTACAGTGGAAGAAATATTGGATATGAATTCTTTAGATGATTGTTCCTAAAACTGGAAATTTGTTTTCTTCAGTTTTTCACATCTCTGTTGAAAAGCAGACACTTTTCAAGGAGAAGTATGCCATCTGTGGCAACTGAATAACTAAATAAATGAACTTTCAGTATTTTTGTTTTCTTTCCCACTGAGGATAAACTGTGACCAGAGGCAGAGTTTATTAGTTGAAGGCACACAGTTGCAGCTTACTGGCATCAGACAGCAGCACAAAATTACAAGGAAAATACTTCTTCAATCTAAGATCTGTTCGTATGAGGCTTTGTGTGTTCTAAAAAGAAATGTGTTGATGCGTACCATTTTGTATTTTCATCACAGCTTGTGTTTTTTCGACTGTGTTTACACATTTTCTTTGCTGGCTTGTACAGTGTCTAGACTTTGACTTGACTTTGATATCAAGGGTTAAAGGACTTATGTCTTAGCAGGATTTGGAAAAACTTGTCCATGCTTTTATCTTCAGTAGACTTGACTACTGTAATGGTGTCTTTACAGGTCTCCCTAAAAAATCTATCAGACAGCTGCAGCTGATTCAGAACGCTGCTGCTCGAGAACTCACTAAGACCAAGGATGTGGATCACATCCCCCCAGTTCTGAAGTCTTTGCACTGGCTTCCTGTCCCTCAAATAATTGATTTCAAAATACTGCTGGTTTATAAATCTCCCAGACCTCTCAGGTTGTCTGGGACAGCTCTGCTTTCTGTCCCCAGAGTCAGAACTAAACAGGGGGAAGCAGAATTTTCAGTTTTTATGCTCCACATACAGTACCAGTCAATAGTTTGGACCCGCTTTCTCAATGAGAAAGTGTGTCCAAACCTTTGGTACTGTATCTGGAACAAACTCCCAGAAAACTGTAGATCTGCCGCAACTCTCAGTTCTTTTAAATCAAGGCTGAAGACCTTTCTTTTTGATCCTGCTTTTCTTTGAATAATTGTTAATTTCTTATACTGTACTGCACTGTAACTTTTATTCTCGTATTTTATCTGTTTTTAATTTTTTTTATTGTTTTTAACTGCTCTGAATTGCCCTGTTGCTGAAATGTGCTATACAAATAAAGCTGCCTTGCCTTGCATTGCCTTTGACATGTTCTTACTTTTTGACTTTGTACATCAACGTTTCCTATGTCTTATTAAGCATTTGTATTGATTAACTTTGTAACTGATAGTCTTATTAATCCAGCCATGTTTTTTTTTTTCTCCTTTTCGTAGCTATGTAACTTTTTTGTTGACAGTCAAGACGACAACAGCATGGAAACATTTAACAAAATAAGGTAAAATCAGAACACATCAGCATGTTTTTTGCACATGCAGAATGTTGCACTTTGAACTCCAGGCCTTCTATAGGCCAGCTTCACTCTCATTCTTCTGTGACATAAATCAACAATACCCCTGTGCCGGGCTGGAAACACATTTGTCATTATACTTTTTTAGATGACCTGATCACTTTGTCAGCGCTGTGGTTTCTCCGAAGAGAAGGAAACAGGGAGCATTAAAATCCCTCTGGCGCGATGATGTTTAAGTCATAATGAGGGGAGGAGTGTGTGGATCCACAGTCATACATGAAAATACAGAGAACAATTAAACACAACAGAGAAGTGGAGTATTGTCCATCTCTGCTCTATTGCACTGGCCCGTTGAGCAGCACTGACGTGAGGTGGATGGAGCATGCAGGGAGGAAGAGTGTGAGGTTTTAGCTCGTTCATCTTCTGTGTGACAGAGAAATGGTGAGGTGTGAGAGCATAACAAGACAGGGCTTCTTTATGTGGAAATGTATATGTGGTGTGTGTGTGTGTGTGTGTGTGTGTGTGTGTGTGTGTGTGTGTGTGTGTGTGTGTGTGTGTGTGTGTGTTTTTGTGTGTGTGTGTGTGTGTGTGTGTGTGTGTGTGTGTGTGTATTAGCATTAATGTCTGTCTCATCCATTACTCTGATTGAGCACCAGGAAATGTGATGTCGGCAGCCGCTACGCCACCATTACTAAAACACTGGAGCATGGCTGTTTTCAGTGGTGGTGGCCGGAAACAGCCGTGTTTTACTTCGGTGAAGCTCTGCCACTTCCCTGTCAGGGAGTTCATTATGTTGCGAAAGAGATTCACAGCCCCGTAGAGTGGAGGCATTTCTTGTTATAGAGTACAGTAGAGATATTTCAGACTGTATGTTGCAGCTAAAACCTGCTGCAGAATTCACACATAAAATCTTTTTGTGGTGTGAATCTCTGATAATAGATTGAGACTTACAGTCACAGTTGCAGTTATGTACAGTAAGTATGCCTTGATCACAGATTTGGTTCTCTCTGTGGTTTTGTTTTGAAATGCTGCAAATGTAACACAGGGTAGTTCATTCAAATTATTTTTCCTCGAAAAAAGAAGAAAAGAAATAGAAACAAATCATAGCATTTATTGATTGTTGTCATGCATGCAGGAGTCATATAATCTTTAATTGATTGCCAAGTGTGATTGCATGAGGTAGAAAAAAAGGCCGTACATTTTAATAAAAGAAAATAATACCGGGGTTTTTTCTCATATCCTCTGATGGATCATTTGCTTAGGCATCTGTGACAGCTGTGTGCAGGCTGGCTTCAACAGACAGGTCTGTTTCTCTTCTGCCTCATATCCAAAGCAAAATTTAACTTTGAACTTGTTGGGCCATCTGTACAATTAATGATGATAATATAAGTAAAATTATTTTTTGGTGGCAAAACCATGAGCAGAACGGTCGCTGTAATACTTCACCCAAGGCAGCTGAAATTTTATCTATTTCTTACTTATTTGTGTCATCGGACTCTGAAGGGTTTGCATTGTTTCTCTTTTCAAACTACAACAAAGTAAGACTATCTTTGGGCTCTAGCAACACATGACAAATACTTCATCTTTGTAGTAATATCAGTTACATATTCTGTTTGCAGAGTGAGTAGATGGACCAATCAATGCATCCAGTTTCTCTATTTAAATGCCAAGCTGTAACAGACAGAAATGATCCCCAGAGAAGTCATTTAGGGCTCCTCAGCTGGATAAGACCGCCTCCCTATGAATGCCAAGAGTCCGTAAACTTGTTAGAGACATAATCTGGAAAAGTTAAGGTCCCTCACATCTGCGTGCCTCTTGTGGGTGTCTCTGAATAAAGTGGTGTTGCCACACGTCTTCTTGCTTCACTTCACAGGCAACTCATCATCCCCCAGCAGCCTGACCTAGATCCAGCCATCCCTGTGCTCACATCGTATACATATTCATTGGGCTCTCTTAATCATAAGACAGCCCCTTGAGCGGAAGAGAAAACTCTCTAATTAGTTGCTATCATCCCATTGCAGCTCATTGGGTTGTGTTGCCTTGCCTGCCACGTGTTTTTCTCTCAGCGTGCTGTTATAGTCGTTTTCATGCAGGTTCAAGACTGGCTGTCATCTGCCATACCTATGGTCACTTGTAAAATAAAGGTTGTGATGAGTTTCCTGAGACTCTCATTATTCTACATTATGTTTGGTAAAGTTAACACATGATGCATGCTTGAAGCTTAGTAGTTTGAAACCACACCTCATGATCATGACTGACTGAAGTTTTTATAGCTGCTGACTCTCAGAGAAATAAATCAAAAGTATGCTTGCCTTCTTCAGATTGTGTTACTGTTCTCTTCCAGACACTTAGTGGTCTTTTATGCAAACTGTCTCCTGCAATAAGAAAAGACACTAAGACTAAACCAAAATTCATAACAGGCACTCTCTCCTCCTATTGTTCACAAAATGACTGATTGCAGTGTCAGTTGTCGGCTGATCACATTGGTAGCCCATAGCAATGCAAACCTACAGATACAGTGAATTCTGCAAAGCATTTCAAACCATTGTTTGTTTTCTACTGCCCGTAACTTTACTGCTTTGGTTCTCTCTCACTGCTCTCATCAGCATTTTCTTCAGCAGCGTCAGGCTGCTGTTTAAAAAAAAAAACAAAAAAAACAAGCAAGACTCCAAATGAATGTTAATGTTGCTCCATTAATGCAGAATGTATAAGCAACTGTATGCTAACAAGTTCCCCATATCATGATAATATGCCAATGTTGTGTTCACAGCTTGTTTCTGAAGTTTGACTGACTGAAGTGTGAAAACCTAATTCTAATCTTAACCCTACAATTAAACCTTAAAACCTCAAACAGTATTATGAAGAAGTAAAGACCTGATGAAATCGTTCCATCTGTCAGGGTTGAAACTCAAATTTGTCCCCACAAAGATAGATGTACAATAGCACACACACATTGGTATTACTTTACTTGTGAGAACACCATCAAAATCACGACTACATGGCAAACCCTAACACCAAACTAGCCCTCAAAGATGCTCTGGAAATAGAGAGCACTGGATACAATCTCCTCTATTTGCAAACATGTCTAAAAATGGTTCTCACAAAGATAGAAGTACATTAAAACCCATACACACTTGTGACTACTTGGCAGCTTCCACAGAGTTACAATTTATTTTTAGGAGCCAAATTGCAAGAAATTCCTTTATTATCACTGTCTGCTTGCATGAACTGCAAATGTAAAGGTGTCCAGTGTCAATCAATAAAAGAAAATAAATTGAACTACCTCAGAGGCAGGGAGCCTGAGAGAAATGTATTATGTAAATGTATAATCATCCACTGATTCCAAGGCCGTAGTACCATCTAAATTTTTCCATTTGAGCTTTTCATGCAACAGTAACACAGCCACTAATCATTCTACTTCAGGATGCTAACTGAAGCAATTTAGTTTGTGTTGACTGAAACTCAGCGGCTCCACTGTTCATCTTAAATGAAATAAGAATGATTTAGATGCTTAATAAAACCTGCTTTAGTAAGTGGCATCATCGCCATGGGTGAGACAACTATTAGGGACAATAGAAGAAGTGAGCCCCACTTTTGACCTCATCTGTTTGTTCAACAAGCACTGGGTCTAATCTTAAATGCTGCAGCATCCTGCCCCCACGATGCCCGGAGGCATGGAGATTTTTCTCTCCTACCCCTGATCAAAGTTTGCTTTCCAGTGTGGGCGGGAGGGACTTTCATCACAGTGTTTTCTCAAAGCTATATCCATGCAAATCATTGCATTTATCCCCTGTGCGCTGTGTGCAGTATGGGTGGAAATGAATACACAGCCAGTGATATGTGAATATTGCAAGATAAGACTCACAGCAGGCACAGTACACCACCAATGGCTCACTAAGGAGACATAGCAGGATTTCTCCCACACAGAGATCAAATGCAGGTGCAGGGGAGCACCACTGAGGCTGCAAAGGAGGAATATCATTACAGCACACATCCCCAAATATTATCAAAAGGGATCTGCCAGCAAAGAAGAAAAATATAGAGTGCTCACAGTCCTGTGGTATGTGCTTAAATACCACTGTGGCTGAGTGAGTGAGGACATCCTCAGATCATTAACATGTGAGGGGAGTGAACTCCTGTCTCTGTAGTGGACCTGTACATATCTGTGACAGTATGATTAATGTGACTCCACACCCTCTGCGTTATTCTACTCTTCGTGGCACTCACATAATGAGGAAAGGCTGCTCGCCAGCTGAAGCACTGCACTCTCTGTGCACATGCCCTCCGGTGCAGCCATCACAGCCCGAGGATGCTCCGAGCAGGATTTGCCATTATGGTTTTCCTCATTACAGGAGCAGCGTGATTTTAGGAGTTGATGGGCTTCACAAGGGGCCCGGGGAAGTCATCTCTGTCTGGGAAAAAAACTCATCAGTGGCAAGTGCGGGTAGCTGTACAAACCTGCTGTGGTGTCGTTAATGCCAGCAGTCTTTAACCCCTTGAGCTATTCCTTACCACCCCACTACCAGCAGCAGCTGCCACTTGACAGTTTCCATAGAAATGACAGCTCACTCACCTCCGTTATATTCTACAATCAAAGTCGATAGTGATAAAGTGAAGGAACTTATTACTTACATATTGTGAACACTTTTCTGCAATCCCATAATGTTTACAGTTTGTCCTTTATAGGCAGAACTTAAACCATCACGCCTTTACGTTCCCTTCATATGTACCCTCTGTGATGAAGAGACATATGTTCAGTATGTGTTTATATGAGCAACCTGTAGGCCAGATTACAAAAGGACAGACCACTGGGATGCACAAATTAAGATACCTAAAGATTGCCTGTTAGGGAAGAAACAGAAAAGCTAAACATTGAAGGCTTGCACTAGGTCAGTAAGAGTCCAATAAAGTTCTTAGATCCCCATGCTGTCCAGTATTTAGCCACATCCACTGCTTTATGTGATGGAGCACCTCTCCTTTCCTTTGCACCTCTCCTTTCCTTGTAGGTAAAAGAGAAGTAGTTAATGGCTAAATGCCCAGCGGTGGAAAGTGATTTAAAACTAAGCTGTTTTTTCTTGACTCTTTTCTGCCTGCACCTCCATCGCTGTGATTAATCAACTCACAAAGCTAATACAAACTGTAAATCCATGGTAAGGAAATCTCCAGTATAGACAAAATACACCACAAAGAAAAGATAGCAGCACCAAATGTTACTCAATCTGAAATGTTGACAGAAGAGAATAGAAAAAAAGTCTTTGCATACCCAGCAACTACCTTCGAAGCTCGATCCAGTCACTCTCATCCTGGTTTACAGTCGGTTATCATGAACTGGCATCATCACCAGCCGCTGTTTCATCAGTGTCTGATGCAAATGGTGTTTGTTGGATACTGTTCATTTGAACAGCCTTCTTCAAAAAGTGTGTGCATGTATGAAGAAGAGAGAGCAAGTATATCAGTATACTTTCTAAATTCAATTTGAGTGTGCCGTTGATGGGCACTTCTGCCCACAGTGCACAACGCAAAGGACATGGAGGAGAGACTCACAGCGGTGGCACATTAAAACTGTTAATTAAACTAACAATTAAAGTATTAGATGGTGGTTTGACACCATCCTTAATTAAGGATTAAATCTAAGCAAAACATTTAAACTCTTCTTTTTTTAAGGACGAGACCAACATTTTAAGAAATAGGCTTTGTGAACTTTCTTGGCAAGATTTATGTAAAATAATATCAATGTAATTATTGTGTCTGTGCAGTAAATATGACTGGAAGCAGGAGACAGTGATGTCAGATTTGATTGACACCAAGTATCCCAATCAAAGCTTCAAACATGCCCAATCGTCATAAACATAGCCCAATTTTTGGTCATCCATATACTTCCTGTTTAGCCTGGGAAAACCCTGACAAACTTCTGGTAAATTTGAGATTTGCTCTGCAAGACAGTCTGGCCAAGAGCCCATTCAAGCCCATTTCCAATTTTTCCAAATTGAAGCACCAATCACAACCATTGAGGCGGGCTTTACACGATGACGATAGCGCAGCGACAGCAAGCAGCTTTTTCAACATGACGGCCACCGAAGCGCAGCAACCCATTGATGCCGCTGTCGCTGCTACATCACCCGGATCGTTGGTCTGATTGGTTAAAGGACTATCCAATGCGCCCAGAGGCATTTGAGCGGCGTCCGTTGGTGACGCCCCTTTGGAAATGGGCTGTGAATGAAGCTTGCCCAGACCCACTCTCAGTTACAACTGAGAAAGGTCTGGTATCAACCAGGCTACTTCCTGTTATGTTTTGTGGCAGACTACGAGCTCTATTAGTGTATTATAGTATAATGAGCTGTTGAACTCAGTGCCCTGTTAATTTTATTAATACTAATTAAAGAAGAGGAGGGGGCAAATCATTGGATTGTTCCTACCCTCTAATACAACCCAAAGAGCTTTTTCCAGCCTCATACCTAAACATAAATGTTACAGTTTTAAACTTGTCCTAAACATTGTAAAAGTGCAGTTTGGTCTTGGCACATAATCTACGTGGTTAGGTTTAGGCATCAGAACTACTTATTTAAGTTTAGAAAAAGATTGTGGTTTGGGTTAAAATCTGTACATCTGTTGCGTTACTTTACTTCTGTGTGTACGGACATGACGTAATAACGCATGTGACACAGAACGTGACGCAATTCCGTTTGTTCCGTGAAGTTAAAATAACTCTATTTTATTGTAAATAAAATGTACTTTTTATTTACAAATGAGACATGAACTCCGGTCTGAAACTCCTCTGTTTGTTTGACCCATCTGGCCCTCTTATACTTTGTCACCTTACTTCCTGTTACGGCCACTACAGGGGACCACCTAACAATAAATGTAAATGTGGGTCGTAATGGCTGATTGTACAAACAGCTTATGGGGTTGTTTTTTTGGGGCAGACAGTCTCAGGAAAACGGCTAGTCTGGCTTTGTTCAAAGGTAACAAAATCTGCCTGGCAACCTCGAAGTGACAACTAGAATCAAGGAAGTAACTGTGCCCTGCCAAGAAATAGTCCAGCACATAACCTCCTTTAAAACAAATTAAAGAAATGTGTGTTTTTTACTTTGCTAGCTCTTGCTTTACATGTAGGAGCCCTATCGATCTTCTCAGAAAAAGAGAATAAACGGATTTCCCAAAATGTTAAATTATTCCTTTAACTGACAGTAGCTTTCCAAAGTGGCAGTTTGTTTGACATCTGTAAGTGCATGTCTTGCATCATTTACAGTTAGTAAGTTACAAAACTGTAAACTACACTGATTTCTGATAACAGCAAATTATGTATATAATGAATATTTTGTCGCAGATGCTGAACACAATTATAGTATGAAATTGGGACATAGACACAGGAGATAGAAATAGAGGACACGCTGTAAACTAATACCCTTTTATAATCCGTGGAGTAAACTTGCAGAGGAAGAAGAGTGACATGGAGAGTGGGCTGAATCTGCAGCAGAAATCCTTCACAGTCCAATTAACAGCAAGAATTTCCCCACAGCTCTCATAGCACAGCCTCACCAAATTTTACTGTTGAGGGGGAGTTATAGGCTACAAGGTTATACAACTGCTGGAGCATCACTTCATATACGCTGACAAAAAAACATGACACATGCAGTGACAATCTAAAAGTGAGCACATGACAAACAACACAAAAGCTAAATGAGCACATACAAGAATAGAGAGAACATAGATTTCTGTGTGGCGGCTGTCAACTTGACAGACATATTGATGGTGACATTTCAAAAGGGCACTGCACATCATGATTGAAATTATAGGTGTGTTTTCTTTAATCATTGGAGGGCCTCTGGTAATAATCATGTGAAAGTATACACAGGCAATCAAAGTTCAAAGTCTCAGGTTTTAGAAGGTTGGAAAAGAAAAGAATAACAATGAGATCCACCCCCTGAGATAAATATGCCTCCTTGCCACGCGTGTCCTTGCAAAACTGCACCCCGTATTCGATATCTCATGCAGTATGTGTGCATCTCGGAGATGAAGCTGGTGTCATTGCACAGATAGCAGCTGTGTTTGGTAGAAGCAGCAGCAGTGTTTTCACTGGGATTCAGTCTGTCAGGAGGACTGAATGATCACCCCATCTCACTTGATATCATGTTCACACACACACACACACACACACACACACACACACACACACACACACAGGGCTTCAATCCCAGAGTCTGCAAGCAAGGCATCCAGTGAATAAACACTTCACAAACCTAAATGAGGAAGACAGGGAGGAAATGACTTTTAAAGTAGGTGTTTGAATATGACAATCAATGTCATTAATGATTTTGTGTATTAATACAAGCAGTCTGGAGGATTGAAAGAACATCACACCACAAAGGATTTATGTAAAATACACTCAGGGTCCTTTTCAACATCAAAAGATAAGATAACACCATTACAGAACTCTCAAAAGGTATGTTTAACATTGGTTTTGAAATAAATCTTCCTGTTTATTACAAGTGACTGTGTAAACACTGTATGTAAATATACACATATATAGGACTGATCCTAGTCTGGCTGTTTAAGTGGAAGTATAGGAGGTGCACTCTCTTGGATCTCTCATCTGTGCATACATGCTAATAAGTGACCCAACTCAATACACTTAATGACATACTGCCCTCTCTTGGACAATATTGGTAAATGAAAGTTTTTTTTTCATCAACACAATGGGCCCTATTTTAACGATCTGAAACGCAAGTGTGAAACGCCAAACTTAAGTAGCTTTGTGGGCGGATCTCAGGCGCTGTTGCTATTATAACGGCGGGATAAATGAGTCTTGCGCCCTACGCAAATCTTAAATGGGTTGGTCTGAAGTAGCTAGGTGTGGTTTGGGCGTAACGTGAAAACAACCAATCAGAGCGTCATATTTCATTCCCTTTAAGAGCAGGCGCGCTTGTTGCATGGCGGATTGCTATTATGACGGCGGATTTGCCTGGCGCACGCCAGCGGGAGCTGTCCGGGATGCGGCAAAGTAACAAATGCCCGTCTTGGCCGGGTGGCGATGTTGCTGCGGCCTCTCGGGCGTATTTCCTCAAGTCTGGAGAGGATTGCTGCAGCCATGGAGCGTGGGCCTCCAAACGCACCACCTGCACCTGTTGTGCCCCCTCCTCCTCCTGGTCAGTGGCGGAATTGTTTTCTGAAACTGCAAAATAGGACCACGTAACGTTTTCGCCGGAACACGCCTCCTCTTTTCGCTGAACCGCCCCCTGGAGCGCAAATACATTCCCTAATTTACCGACGTGCGTCTATTGAGGGAAAAGTCCGCTAAATAGGTGCAAAATAGGAATGATACATGTGTCGGTGTACAAAGGCAATTGCGCTGAGTGCAAGATAGGGCCCAATGAGTGAAAAAGCACTTTGAGGTTTTTTCTGTGTTTTATTTTAGTCTTTTTTTTTGCACAAAAGCAGAGCATCTGTGATGGTGAAAATAATCTCATTAGTGTGACACCAAACACACATTCCAAGAGTTGTAACCATTGCAGATGCCCCAGTTACCCTAAATACAGTGATGCTGGGTCGCTGAGGGTGTGAAAGCCCATTGTGCTCCTTTTTCTGATTTACCAAGATGCATCTGGCTGAGCTCTGGATCGGCTCCTGCAAACCAGGCCAATTCTATCAGAGACGGGATGAAAGAAAACTGTCATCAGAGCCGGCTGGATGAGCATCTATAAAAGCTGCGGTGCTGTAATGAAAGGAAGACAACATTAGTACGGGGTCAGGCCTCAGGGAGGGGAGAATAAGGTTTGGGTTGTTGCTCTGAGAGGAGTACAAAAATGTGTATGCTCATCTTGTTTTCCTGGGCAGAGCCGCTGCAGCCATTACAACACCTGCACTAAACTCACAGAGCTCATTATCTTCACACATTGTTACTGCAGGGAAGCAAAGCCACAGTACAGCTGAGGGTGAAGGTTATTGATGCCACACAAGGGGGTGTTTAGAAGGTTATTACAGTATGCAGAAAGCTAGTGAGATTAAAACTATAGAAATGAAGGGATACCAGAGATACACTTAGATACAGTTTGCCCTCCTGCAACAACCCTCCTGCATACTGATTAGAGTGGTTTATTAAACTGAATAATAAGTAGCGAAGACTAACTCATATTATTCTCCTACAACTATGGCAGCACCCTCCTTTGGGACAATCATGAAAGAAATCAGTGCCTGAGTTTAAAAGACAGGTCATATTTAGATGAAATGCCTCTTCATCTCTAATTGGCACTGGCATAAAAATCTACTGTAGTGCTTGTTTGTTATGAATCCAAAGCCTGAGAACAGTATATTTTAAGATATACAGACACGTTGGTGGTGAGGAAGATGAGGCACATAACATTAAGCAATAATATAGCAAAGATAACGTATGATGGTGATAGAATATCTGCCACATTTCCAGAAAAACGTAATGATACTCTGCTCTCCGCCTCAGCACCAGACCTTAATCACATCACGGAATAAGCATGTCGCTCATTTGATGAAAGTTGGCCATAAATGTAATAAAGCTGCCAAGGTTATTAAAAGTGCCACAGGCCATTTTACAACAGCTCACACACCTCGTATTGGATTATGGAAAGAAATATGATGAACCAAGGAAGTACAACTTGCCCATTTACAAAAGGACTAGGGGAGGTTTAATGCCTGGTGACTAAATCCATTCATACACATTAATACCTAAGCAATGACAACCTGCAGATGTTCATCTCAGGTTGGTGGAAACTCAAAGACATCCTTTTAAGGAGTGCTGCAATTAAACTGCCTGTGCATATCAGCCATGCGTTGCCTGTGTACAAAATACATATACACTCCACTTTGATCACAGGTTACATTCAGCAGTTAATAAGTGTTCAGTTCACATGGGTATTTAGGGTTTTAAAGACTTTGTTTGTCTGTTGTTTGTCCATTGATTTTTTTTTTTTTTTTTTGGATTTCTTTATTTAAAAGGGACAGTGCACATTAATCAACATGAGTACAATGTCCAACATATAAATGTGCCAGATTTAGCCATACCAGCTAATTTTCATCTGTAGTCCCTAGATTAGAGTTGATGAGGCTCTGGAGGGGCTGATAACAACATTTAAAAGTGTTTATTTAGCTCAGATTGGGATAGACTTGACTTTATATTTACAATTGGATTAACACTGAAAAGTTAGTAAGAGTTATTGGAAAAATAGCTTACACAGCTGCCGGGTGCAGCTGGAAACAACAACGGTGAGAGCAGTGAGACTAAACCACAAGAGTAAAGCTGTGAGCCAGAAAACCAAAACAATGAGCTGAAAGACACTGAAATGCTCCATAGAGCTAAGGGGAACTGGAGTCGCCTGATAATTCCCACTGGTTTCATTACTACTATAACAATCATCTTACATTTTTTATTAAATTCAAGAGCTACTGTGATACTACCTGCATTTAAAACCCTCCTTCTTCAACTAACAACAATGCACACATGTTTCTTGTGCAACTTCACAAGAGAATCTTGAATGTCCACAAGGTTTGTCCAACTCAAAAATGTCCTCCTCTCCATAATCCAACCAAAATGTCCAAACACAGAATATATTTCCTCCCTTCAAAATGCAAAAATACAAATCGGGAAAAGCAATGTATTGCACCAAAAAAAAGAATCAAACTCACCGGATGTAGAATTGGGAAATGGTAATCCAGCCTTTTGTTGGATTTTAAATCATCTGCTGAATAGCTAGTCCTCAAATGCACTGATCTCCTTGTTCAATTCAGATATCAGGAAATCTGCCAGACTGGCAGATTGTTTTAACAGCGTCTCTGCACTGCGAGGCACAGGCATTATTGGACAAACAAACCTGACTCCCCTAGGTTTCAGGATGACATGGCAGATGAGCCCAGCTATTTCACCCATCTGAGGTAAAGAACCCAAATATATGCTCAACTCTCTAGGTCTGTGGCTCTCATACAGTGTGTTTAGATAGTAGAGCCTGCGGTTGTCCATGATGAACAGCAATGCTGGTATTGTTTTCACCCCTTTTTTTTTTTAACTTACTTTATTAATCCTGCAAGGGGAAATTACAACGTTTTCACTCTGTTTTTATTACACACATTACATACAGGCCTGAACTACACACACATGCACTTATGGAGAGATGTCAGAGTGAGGGAGCTGCCCATGGAAAGGTGCCCTGAGAAGTTGGGGGTTTAGTGCCTTGCTCAAGAGAACCTTGGCAGTGCCCAGGAGATGAAGTGGCACTGCTCCAGCTACCAGTCCACCACCATACGGGGACTTGAACCAGCGACCCTCCGGTTCCCAACCCAACTCCCTACTGACTGAACTACAATTTGGCATTGTGGCTGGTCTCTAGTTGTAACATCAATTAATTATTTCAGGTCCACTTTTAAGACATAAAAGTACAGGTAATTATCATAAAACAAAGACATTGTTTGGATGTCCTGGTGGCTAAGACAGTGATTGCAACATCCCTGGTTGGTTAACTTTGATGTATGTCTTCTCTTTCTCCTTTCATTTCCTGTCACATCTCTACCATTTACACAGGCTAAAAATACACACAGCATCTGTCTGTCAGGCTTTCTGAAGACAGGAATTCAGGTTGATTTTCTGCCAGTTTTCTTTCAGCTGGTTGCACTCAGTAAATCCACATTTGGTGAAAAGAATAGAGCCTGGATGAGGTGATGGCGAGGATGTATTCCCAAACACGCAAAGAAACTGTCTAGGAGCCCCAGGGAGCCAAAAGCCTCAGATTTACTTCAGTTGGTTTGTGGTAATATAATTGTGGCTCCTTTGTTATCTGGGGGCTCTTACTAGAATAACCAAAATGTATCTTTGTAAAAGTCTTCATTATTTCAGTTGATATTTTGTTTTTGTAATTGTGTATATTCCCAAATCAATTTGCATTTAATTAAATAACCACAGACGTTGTCTTTGGTGCTGTAGGCAAAATATAATTAAGATGCTGTCTTTATTCTGCTGTTTGACAGTTGTCGAGGAAATATTCAGATAACACTCCTGCTGCAAATCCTACTTTGAAAATGTTACATTAAATTATCAGCAAATTGTACTTTAGGTATCAAAAGTAAAAGTACTCATTCATGGCCCCTCTGACTCTTACAATACAGTAGTATTATACATTACAACTTTAGATCATTTTTATTACTGATGCAGCATTTTACTGTTGTAGTTAGTCGAAGTGGAGCTAATTCTAAAAGTATTTTACATACTGCTGGGTAGTCTAATCCTTATCAATGCATCGTATTTCATACACTCATCTTACTGTATGTTTTGTGTTAAAATCTTAGTTTGCAATTAATGTACAATATCTTACTCCGAATTGTTGTGAAATAGAATTATAAATTGGCATAAAATGGAAATACTGAAGTAAAGTACAAGTACAAATGTGTACATAAGTATAGTTGAGTAAATACACTACGAGGAAAGGGGTTAATAGAGGCCTTCATTTTATTTTTGTCCCATGGTTTCCTTAGAGGTTAATCCAGCTGCTGATGAAGTTTGATGAGCAGCCAGCTATCATCATGTAAAAACAGATTGCTCATTAAATACGGGACAAAAAAGAAAAGTTTAGCTAAAACATTATTGAGTGACAGATGGTTGAATGACAGCAAAGCCAATGCAAACTAAGTTTTATTTTTCTCAGTAAAGTGAAAGAGAAATGCTACTTTCATTTATAGTCAGGTGATGGTGGCACCTTTAAAATCAAACCTATGAGAATAAGGCGATAAAATGGTTACAACCTTTATCCTCCTGCTAATGTCAGATCCTGTCTGTAATGGGACATAAAGGTTGTGAAATCAAAATGGGTTTAGAGAGCTTTATTATCCACCTTGGTGTTAACCTCTGCAATTCATCCAGTGTATCAACCCTCAACACAGACATCACATGTCATCTTCATTTAGAAGCTATAACACAGCAGTGCTGCTCTGGTTTAAAAACAGATGGACACAGATTTATCTTTTAGTTATATTATTATATATATAATAGCCTGGAGAAGGTTTTATGTCAGAAAACAAAAAAAGACAAATTAAAAGGTTAATCCTCCTAAAGGTGTAAAGTATTGTGTGTTTGTGAGTGCATGAAGCCTTGATGCACGCATTGTCTTCTGCCATGTTTTCCACCAAGATGCTGCTTATACCACATCTCCTCTTCAAGGTGTCTGTGAAGAAACAGCAGGCTTGATGAAATCTTGACGCGACAGTCAGAGGCTGTCAAACGTATCAGGGATTACGCCTCATTAGAGCAGCTCCCCCACATTTTTTCTCCACAGACTGAGTTTGATTAGTCTTTTTATCTAAGCTTTGACGTCTCCTCTCCATCTCATCCCCCTCTCTCTCTGTCTTTCAGGCGGAGCTCATGCTTCCCTCTCCGTTACCCCCCACCGGCAGCTGATTGTCCCTCCTGAGCACCAGGGAGCTGTCAGGGAGCCTGTGGCGATGCGGGACAAACGCTCATCCCTGAATACTTTTCTCTGCACATGGCACAGTGTCATGCAGCAGGCCCTCAACTCTTTGTCATGAACACTGACTGGAGGGTAAAGAGTACAGATGGTGGCATGATCTGTCCGGCTGCCCCCTGTCAACCTTGGGCAAGGGTTGTCATCCCAAACTGAATATGGCCCATAAACGAGAAAAAGATTAGAAAGTGGGGCTGCAGCAAATGAGAGTTACAGTTTTTGCCCAAAAAAACCTCTAGTGTTGAATACACTTATCACAGTAACTTATCTGTTTAATTAAAATGTGAATGAAACTGTCTCCTGAACAGCAGTGTGTGTGTGTGTGTGTGTGTGTGTGTGTGTGTGTGTGTGTGTGTGTGTGTGTGTGTGTGTGTGTGTGTGTGTGTGTGTGTGTGTGTGAGAGAGAGAGAGAGAGAGAGAGAGAGAGAGAAAGAGAGCGAGAAAGAGAGAGAGATTATAATAACATGAAAGAAAGTGACCCACACTAACACACAAACTCTGACCATATTCACACCTGGGCACATACACATACACACAAACACACAAACACATTTAATGTTAAATTCTGTTTTTACAATTAGAATTTCATTTTTTTGTTTTGTTTCATATTGCTTAATAACTTTTGTTTAGTTTTTGCTGTGTGATTGGAAGCTTCCACATGTGTCAGGTTTTTCACATCTGTGCCATTTCTAAGCAGACTTCACTGTTGTGGAACAATCATTTTAATCGATCAAAGTATATTCCCTTATTGTGTTCCTGTCACTGGCAGTACGTTTTCAGATAAGCAGCATTCCAATAAAAAGAATCAGCTGAAGCGATATTAAATTTGACATCTGCAAACATTTACTTTAATCCTCCTGTGTATCAGCGGTAAACCTCAGCAAACTTTCAGGCAGAATCCACTAAATATCACATTATGACATTTAAAAACATTGGACAAAAGAGGAGTTTTACTAAACTAGTACTAATTCTAAATTAAAACAACAAAACAATCCAGTAAAATCGAAGTTAGGATATGAAAAATAACCACTGAACATTATAGCTTGCATGCATGTCAGTTGTTTTGTTGGTGATGATCAGATAGTTTGAACCAAAAGTAACATTTTGTTTGTTGATTTTGGAGCAAACTCAAGGGTTACAGGTTAGCTAGGCTAGATGTTCCAAGAAAGATGTACTTTCACATTTAATTGTATAATAATAGAAGTTTAGTGTTTAGATTCTACATATGTATGCTTATTTTTGCCTCCTAGTTCCTTATACTAATTAATATATGATATTTCAATGGTTATCTTTTTTGTTTTTTGTTTTTTGTTTCTTTATTGAATATTGTGAATAGACAGACATTCAGCAGGCCATGGACATTCTTATACAATTTAAGATTCCAGTGTGTAAAAAAGTGAGCAGTTAAAATCAAATCAATTAAATTAAATATCGAAAATAAGGCATCTAAACATAAACAAACAATAACATCAATAAAGTCAATATAGCTACCTTAATCAGGAGTTACAGAAAATAATTCTTTAAAATATAAACTTGTTTTCTTTGTCATAAGGGTTAATGCATCCATGTAAGTGAATTCAATCAGAAACAAATGTTAAGGTTTGGGAAGGACGTAGAGAATGTTTATCTTATCTGTTGTTGCTTATTCTTTTAATCTCTGATGTCAGAGCAACGTCATTAGAGAGGTGAGGGTGCTGTCCAGGGTGCTGAATCCTGAGCAAGGTCTTTCAATGCAAAGCAGCCACAGCAGCAGCAGGTGTGAGTGTGTTTGTGTGATGTGGCGAGTTTAAAGACTCAGGACATGTGGATTGAGTTTTGAAAAATGTTTTACTGATTTACTGAAGACGGACATACTTAAAGAAATACTTGGAAAATGGATCTGCTTCCAGCCCAGGAAGCTGCTAAAATCTACCACACCAACTATGTGAGAAACTCTCGAGCCATCGGCGTCATGTGGGCCGTGTTCACCATCTGCTTTGTCATCATCACCATGGTGGTCTTCATCCAGCCCTACTGGATCGGGGACAGCGTCAACACCCCGCAGGCCGGCTACTTCGGCCTCTTCCACTACTGCATCGGCAACGCGCTCACCTCGGAGCTCATCTGTAAGGGCAGCGTGTTCGACTTCAGCTCCATCCCTTCACCGGCCTTCAGGACCGCCATGTTCTTCGTGGGGACCTCCATGC
Source organism: Perca fluviatilis (assembly GCF_010015445.1). Classification (NCBI taxonomy): domain Eukaryota; kingdom Metazoa; phylum Chordata; class Actinopteri; order Perciformes; family Percidae; genus Perca; species Perca fluviatilis. The sequence continues at coordinate 22,630,700 of NC_053116.1, read as the reverse complement.
TGCTGATTGTGGGCACTATGGTCTGCTTCAGCTTGTTCTTCTTCTGCAACGCCGGGAACGTCTACAAGATCTGTGCGTGGATGCAGCTGGCCTCTGGTGAGGAAGAGTGTCCTCTACTTTATACGTTTAGTCTAGTCCACTGCATTTCAGGGGTTAACGTTGTACTTTTTACTTCACTACGACAGTTATACTTAGTAGTTACTGTTTAGATTAAGATTTCACGTAAAAAAAAAAAAAGATCAATTTATGAAATATGACGCATAGTTATTGTTAAAAGTACTAAACAGCATAAAGCTTCAAGTGCAGTAGTTATAATGATATATAGGCTAATGTATATGCTAATCTAATACAATGAAATGGTCCATTCCGCATCATGATTAGTTTTACACTTTTAATACAGAGTAGGCCTACAGTTTGCTAGTAATACTTTCTGTATGTACATTTTGTAATGCAGAACCTTTACTTGTAATGGAGTATTTCTACATTGGGGGATCACTACTTGTAAAGAAAAGTAAAGAAATACATTCTTCCACCACTGGTAGCATTCAATGTAAAAATGAACATGAATACATTCGATTAAAAGAAATCAGTAGCCAACATCATCATTTTGTAGGTAATGTTTTCATTACATTTTATTTTGTAGTACAGGACTGATACTGTACTTACAACTGAGTGAAGCTGACATGTAGTTACTATGTCATCAAAACGTTTCCTGGGTTTAAAATGGAGGTTTGAAAAACAAAGGAGTCTGTTGCTTTGCATATTCAGAGTTAAGGTTCAAATCTTGGCTAAGGTCAAAGGTCACATGTCTGTGGAGAAACTCCATGTCCACCACTTATTCTACTTTTTAAAACATTACAGTTGCTTTAGTGTCAGCATCTAATTATCCAAACAAAGACCACATTTTTACATTTTGTAAGGAAAGTACACATTCGACAAAACCTTGTTTTTTAGCACCTGAATATCAAAACTGTGGAAAGGAGCAGTGAGTCTGGAGGATGAGTGAGACTCTCTTATGAACTGCTCCCTCTAAACTGAGTGTGAGGTGATAAACTCATCTTCTCACCTCTCTGGTTTCAGGCGAGGAGTGTGTTTGGAACAAATGTGTTGATCCTCACTGTGGAAGCCAATAAGCGATCCAGTTTCAACCCAGACTCTGACACCTCTGATGGTGGATTGATTACATGTAACAAGATCCGTTGTTGCTGTGTTGTTAACTGATCTAAACTCACACCTGAAACACACCAGGGCTGAGGAAACTAGCCATATTAAGTATTAAGAACAAAATATACTGAAAGAATCAAAAGTAAAAGTACTCATTCTGCAGTAAAATGTCCCCTTTGACTGATATAGTATCATATATTACATTTTACTGATGCAACAAGCAGGCACATAGTTACAGTCTTTTTTCTAATGGTTTCCAACGTAGAGGTCAGGCCCTTCCATAAGTGTGGTATTTTCTAAAAGTATTTTAAATACAAGCCGAGAGACATGTATCACACTACTTTCCACTTTATTCTTCTTCTTCTCTGCACATCCTTTTCTTCATCTACGCACATACCTTTCACCTGTAACCTCACGGTGCACTCTAGCGCCCCTAGTGTTCATTAACAGTATTAACAGGACACACCAATAGGTTCACCAGATAAATCTGAGTGGTCATGAGATGATTAGTCTCGCATTGCCTGACCTTTCTCCACAGCGCTGCGCAGGAAGGTCTGGCCCTTCCACACAACATTCCTGGATAGGAGAAAAACATGCTCTGGTTTCAATTAAGAAAACTCCTCACATTTAAGAAGCTGGAAACTTTTTTACATGAAAAATTACCAAAACTATCAATTAATCAGCTGATTAGGCCTATATATTGTTGGGTAGTTTAATTTATAGCAAACCATCATATTTTATAAACTCTTTATATGTTTTGTGTGCAAAACTCTTAATTTTTAGAGTAACTACTAGTAACTTAAGCTGTCAGATAATGTATTGGAGTAAAACGTACAATATTTCTCTCTGAAATGTAGTAGAGTAGAATTAGAAAGTGTAAAGTACAAGTACCTCAAATTTGTAACTCAAGTACAGTACTTGAGTAAATGTACTTAGTTACTCCACCACTGTATTTGACTTGCCAATTCCTTGAAATGCATACTTGATCTGCAAAATTCAGATTTTAATCTAACTTTGTACAGTAACAATAGCAAAAGCCCAGAGGACTCTTTGCCAGATGAAGAGCATTTAACATTTAAGAACACACATAACAGTACATCATGCAAACAGCCCCACTGAGCATCTTTTGCTGCTGCACCATAAATACATGAAACCTTTGGCACTTTATAGGACTACATCATGCCTTATCCTGCACTGGGGGCTCAGAAGAAACTCTATTGTAATTATTTATTAAAGTAAGAGCACACAAGGGGTAATTATTGCAAGGCTCCACTATTTCAGTGTCTGTCTTCCCCCGCAGCTGCTTTGATGGTGATGGGCTGCATGATCTACCCAGACGGCTGGGACTCTCCAGAGGTGAAAAGGATGTGTGGTCAGAAGACGGATAAGTACAGCCTGGGGAACTGTACGGTGCGCTGGGCCTACATCCTGGCCATCATCAGCATCCTGGACGCCCTCCTCCTGGCACTTTTGTCCTTCACCCTCGGCAACCGGCAGGACAAACTGCTGCCAGATGACTTCGAGGTGGAAGGAGGAGCAGGTAATGCAAAGAGATGAAGGATGTGGGTATGGACCAAAGCAGAGAGGTAGCCATCTCTGCTCTTGAGCTTGGTTTGGGGAGCCTGAATGCTGGTTGTAGGTTTTTCCACAGCAGACATTTTGACTTGTCATAAAAGGAAAAGCACAGGTGTCTGTTCCTAGTAAAGCTGTGTGTGACAGTGAGCCAGCGTCCACAACACCAGGACCCTGAAAGTGAAGCAGCTAAATGGAATCCAGCCATTACCTATGCTTTTCCTACTTTGACATAAGTTTACTCTTTCCTTTTCACTTTTTCACTTGCACTTCTGGAGATAATCTAATTATACATATAAAAATGTCCACTCTGAACATTTTTATGTAGTTTAATCTTTAATGGTTTAATTAAATAATTAAGACTGGGCACAAATAAAACCTTAGAACCATAGAACATTATGAAATCCAAAACAAGGATGATTTGGCGATTTTCCAAAAATACCTACTGCATCATATTTGATACACATTTTACCACAACTTTCTCAACATTAGCAAAATGACTAGCTAGGCATGCGAGTTGAAACCCAACAAACCCCGTGCCTTAAATCCATTAAAAGGTATCTATAAGAGTGTTTTCCCTCTTTTACAGAAAATCCCTGATGAACATGGAGCTTCAGGACCAGTGTGATGCAGATGCAATGAGCAAGCATCCTGAGATGTTGTGATGTAGTTTTGGTCAAACTGCTCACCTGACTTTTGGTTAATTGAAATGCAGTTCTTTACTGCTTTACAATCCTGGCAAGAACTGCAGTTTCAAATCTGTACTTGATGCCAAACACCTAATAAAGGAGCTCGACACAATCACTTTGTATTGTATGAACATCTGTTTTTATTGTATGGTGTTGTACAGTTCCGTAAATCGACAACTTACACAAAGTCTATTTTCTTAAATCTGACACCGATGTAAATTTTGTTTTTACCTAGGCTCAATAGATACTTTACTTTGATATGATCAATTTGGGACACCATTGCATAACATCAGATCTCACCAGTTCTATGGTAAAAACAGAGACATTATTGAACAGATGGCAATACATACAACTGAGCTCGAACACATCTTCCATACGCTTTATTAAAACACAGCTATCCAGCTAAATAATCTTAGCGAAGATATAAGATTTGTTAAAAACTGTACATAACTGTAATATACATAAAGGCAAACTCTTTGGTACAGATATATACAGTTTATTTTCACTTTTTCTCCTTAAATTGGGCTTCTTAACATGTGGTCTTGCTGAAACCTTTAAAACACTATATTCCTGAATTGTTATAGTTGTATGAGAATACCAGACTCCCATGAGAATGAAAGATCTCATTTATTATAATTAATTAACCACACTAAGTACCAGGTGACAACGGATTTGTTATGACTAAATAATATGACCTAAATTATCAGACAGTGGATGTCTCAGTAAGAAATTGCTGTTAACATTACCAGAGTCAGTGTAAATATCAGCCCAGTGTGCAACTTCCTAAGCCTACTTTACAAATACAAAATATACCTTACATGTGTAACATAAGATAAAATAATTCATTAAAAAAAACAACACAGCACTAATGAAAATGCACAAGAGAAGAAGTGATAGCGAATCCTTCTAAAGGGAACAAAATGACCAAGAAAGGCTACATATCCTTAATTTGTTTGGGTTTTAGTGCAGGAGTGTAACAAACAAGGAAGAGTCACTAGCAGTACAGGTTTGCTTAGTTTGGTGGGTGAATGAAGCACAGCAGGTTCGAGCCAACATGCCCACAAAGTAATGTAATCCATTGGATTTCTAACGTCATCACACGGAGAGAAAAAGCAACAAATACGAAGCAAACATACACAGAAGCATTAGTTCAATAAGAAGAACACAAGAAACAAAAACGAAACAAAAAAAGAGAAATAAATATTCATCTGATATGCCCGAACTGGAAAGTGATCTGTTGCAGTCTCTGAAGAGAGTGGGAAGGAAGGGAGGTGCAATGGTTGAAAGTCTCCACTAGAGGGTGAGCCATGGGTGACGCAAGCACTCTGCGGCTGTGGCTCTCTTCTCTGGGACCAGGTCCAGCATGGGAAGCAGGAAGTCAGAAAAGCACTCGGCTTCTTCACGGGGCCACTCGTACTTGTCAATCAGCACCTCCAGCAGGCCCCATGGCTTCAGCTTGGTGATGTGTTTCAAATCACCTACAGACAATCAGACAGTGCTGCATCAGAGAGCCATGCAGGAATTCAGCACAACAATTTCCCCTGTGTAAATTCACTTCTACAAGGTAGTTAAGTCTATGAAAACATATATATATATAACAAATATAAGGATGGCATGCATTACATTTCTTACTTCATTTACTCTCACTGTATTTTCAAAACAGGCATTGCTTTTTTAAATAGTAATATTTAATATTGGAAATTTTTTAACAATAAAAGTTTAACATAAAACATATATTTTAATTTCACATAACACAACAGAGGAGTGAAAATATTATAAGCGGCTCTTGGGCAGAAAACCTTCTCTAATCTTGACACTGATGCTGCTTTGTTTTACCTTTCTTGGTGAAAAAATCCTTGGAATATTTGCCAGTCATTATGAGTTTGCGTGGGACACTCCCCAGCAGTTCAATGATCAGCGCTATATGGTCTACATGGCAGACGACAGCAAGAGGAGAGGAACAAGACAGACAAGACAAGCAACAGATTGGTCAGACAGTGTCCCGGACACAGGCCCACTCTGGGTGGGTGGGTGGAGGGCTGAGGAAGAGAGCGGTCAAGCTGACGGCCCACGCACACACGGATGGGCCAGATTGTTGCAGAGGTTGGGGTGCACAGACATACAGTTAGAAATCAGGTTATCAAACATGGCCACCAGACGCATGAGCTGTAATGTTCTTAAACTTTTTCCAGCTCTGTGTCAATAATCAACTGCAGTCATTTAGAAACTGGATGGGAAACTAACAAAATTTCCATATTGCCTATGACAAATGTATACAACTAGGGTTCGAAACTTTGTAATCAGCCTTTTCACAGTGTAGCTGACCTTTTGGATATAAAAAGGTCCTCACTTAATTGTATCCTATTTAGGGCTGGGCGATAAATCGATTTTTATTGATTGACTCAAATGTGTAGTCAACGTGGATTTGTCTAAATGAAAAATCGATTTTCTCCTTAACATCCGCCGACGCTCCCCTCTGGGCTCCCGTAGCTCCGAACGGGCTCATCCCTCTCTGATCTCCCCCCGCGCGTTTGCCATAGAGATACACAAACAACATGGCAGCGACTGGGACGAACATTAATTATTTTCTTAACCAGTCGTTTCATTACTTACTTATCCGTAATCTCCGCCGAAATGACCGGCCGCTCGCGGTGCACTGTCCCCGGCTGAGAGTCACCTATTCTGGGTAACTGAACCACCAGCTACAGCTGACCTGAAGGAGCACCATGCGGGGCACCAGAGGCCGTGTTGAGGAATTCTTTTGCGGCTCAACACATCTACTAAATGGGTGGTGATGGCGCAGTGGATATGACACGTGCCTTTGGTGTGGGAGATCCGGGTTCGATTCCCACTGCGATACATCAACCAATGTGTCCCTGAGCAAGACACTTAACCCCTAGTTGCTCCAGAGGCGTGCGACCTCTGACATATGTAGCAATTGTAAGTCGCTTTGGATAAAAGCGTCAGCTAAATGACATGTAATGTAATGTAAATGCTGCTGATACAACGAGCTTTGACGGAGGTCAGTAGCGGCTTAAACAACTTGCAATCGCCGCTGTGTAGCACGGAGCTCCGCTTCGACGTTTGTTTTTATCGCTATGAAGGAGCTTGCTACAGGTATGCTACATTCAAGAGACCATGGGAGGTTAACGTACGTTACTCAGCAACAGGTGAAAATAAGGGCAAGGCTGCGCAATAACGTTAAAATGATTTGAACTTTTAGCGAGGAACGAGTTACCACCTGTGTGAAAACGGCTTTATCTCACGCATCCGTTTTGTTGTTGAATATATAGCCCCCCCCCCCAAAAAAAAAAAAAAAATCCAACCTCAAACCATTTTATATTTCCACAAAATTGGCATGAATAATCATAATGGTACATGCCCCATGTGTGTGTATGAGTCAAAACAAAATAAAACTTGTTTTGAACAATTTCTTTGTCATCTGCAGATTGATTTTAAGTAGAGGGAGAAAAAAATCGATTTAAATCTTAAATCGGATTTTTTATTTATTTATTTATTTTTTTAAATCGGGGATTTTTTTTTAGGCTACAACTGAGTAGGAACTGAGTGTACCTCTGCCAGACAATCTTTGGCAGAACTACTGACACTTTAATCCCTGATGACCACTGTTCAAAGAAACATACATTTATAGGTCTGTATTAATTATTTTGCTTACTGGCCTGCACACACCAACAACTTTGGTAGATCTGAATGTGCTGACAGAAACCTTGCCCCTTCGCCTCCCATCCACCGTTTTCCAGAGCGAGCCACAGACAGAGGGGTAGCATACCTCTCTTGGTGAAGTATTCCTGTGAGTATTTCCCACTCAGAGCATAGTGGCGAGGGATTTTACCGAGCAACTCAATCATGAGAGCAAGATGGTCTGGAAATGAGGCACATCAGAGGAGGAGAGATTGAAAGTCAGAGGGTAACAGTTTGGAAAGGGAAGGAGATGTAAAGTGGGAGAGGGGATAGGAGAGAGATGGCAAACATGTCATGTGGAACAATGTATTAGGAACAATGGATGATGACAGCCTGGTATGACAAGAAGCACATGTATGAGAAACCTATATTATTTTTTTCATATCAAAAGCTACAAACATTTGAACCCATGTAGGCCATTTACTTTCATATCAGAAAACAAACCATCAAGATTGAATCAGACTGAAAATAAGGCTTAAAGCACAGCCATCAAAAACACATGCACGAAAACTTGTGCAGCAGATTCTGATACAGGATGAGTGATTAGTAAAAGAAACACAACAGAGCAAGCTGTGGAAGAATAAAAGCCTCATGAGTTCATGTACTGTAGGTGAAAAAGCAGATTCACAGCTGCGGCATGTGCCAATAAACTGAAGGTTGAATCTTAGCAAATACCTGACATGCCTCAGCAGAATCAAGTCAGTACAGAAATCTCAAGCTAAGCAGCGAGCCAACATTAGCATAACGGAAGCATAAGGATGAGAACAATGAAATGTGGAGAGTGGGTGAGGAAGAGATGAAGAATAGAGGAGTAAGGAAATGAGAGACGGCCCCGTCTCCAGTGCAGCAAAAGTGTGGTTCGAGGTGTTAGAGAGGAAATAAACACAGGAATGTTGGTACTCATCATACGACTCGCATCTAGATTTCTTCTAAATATGAGACCTTTTGAAATCACTGTAATAGAGTACCTCATTTACTGTAAATGTTAACACTGTGGAAACTTAATAAAAGTTCACTGCAACATATGCAAACTGCACAATAACTTGGAGTGAAGGTCACAACTTTTCATGCTTACTGTGAAACTCTTAGATGTGTGGATATTTCTAAATAACTCATAATGGCAATACAACACCAATGAGGCACAATTTTGCAAGAAAAACATCACAAGGCTTTTCACAGTAGCAATAACTGTTAAACGTTATCTGCAATGCTAAATGACTTACCAGTGAAACATACATTTCAAAAATACTATTAAATATATCATTTAGGATTAATGATGTGCAGTTAAAATAACGGGAGAAAAAGAGGAAAAGGAAGTCCCAGCAATACCTTCATCCCTGGAATAATCTTCCCCAGAATGTGGTTCAAATAAGTAGTCCCCTGTGGCGAGCTCAAAGGCCTGAGGAGACAACACAATCATAAACACAGGAAAGCTACTGTATGAAGGGATATATTTACACCCTCGCATCACCTGCTAAACTCTCATAACACTTCAAGATACATTAGACTAGGATTTTTTTCTTAGGCTTGATATAGTGCAATAGTCAGTACAATCTCTCTCACCATGCAGGCTGTGCTCCATACATCGGCCGGTGTGCTGTATCCAGCACCAATGAGCACCTCTAAGGACCTGTACTGTCGTGTCTGGATGTCTTCTGTAAAGTGCTTGTGCTGAGAGGAAGAGACAGAAAGAAAAGAAGCAAATCCTAAAAAAGGGTTCCAAAATATGTAAGAGTGGCAGCCAACAACTGTATCCAACTTCATCTCCCATTTAAATTTCAAATGAAACAAAGGAAGATTAAAGCTTTAGTGCGCAACTTTTTTTTATATTAATGACCGTCCATTACGTTCAAGCCATTGCCAAATGAGTTGCTACAAAGCTAATTAAGACTATCAGCTCCACACAACTCTCTCTGTATTTCTCAGCATGGCTATGTTCAGAAACTGGTATCATCACGCAACTTTCGCACGCAGAAAATCTAGCAAAGATAATTACCTCTTCTGAAGAGTCCATGCTTTTTTAATCATCCGTGTCCTCCTTGGTTACAAACAACTGTGTGGAGGAGGGGTGGGGGTGGTGCGCGATCACGGAAGGCTTGTATCATGTGGACGCACTGACAGTTTTGTTGTAATTACTTAGAATTCCTCATGGGGGAGACAGAAACTACGCACTATAGCTTTAAAGTATTTCTATTTTGGTAGCTTGATGACACTGCATGTGTCCCAAGCTGGAGGCTTCATCCCTAATCAGGAAATCCCTCAGGTCATTAGCAGGCTACTCACCACCCAGCAGGCATTTCCCAAGTCTGCAATCTTGACCTTGATCTTGTCTGAATTGAGTGGCTCAAGGGGGTTAACTAGCAGGGATCCTGCTGTTAGCTTGCCTATATCAGAAGCAGAGAGAGAGACAAAGAGACAAGAATGGACTAAAAATCTAATAAAAGAAGAGCCTAACGATCAATACTTCGAAGTTCACACGGCTGAGCCTATATTAAACTTCCAAAGCAACCCAGCCAGAGCAAACCGCTATCAAAAACCTCTTTGCAGTTAGCAGATGTACTCATTTTGCCTAACTGACCGTCCAGGCTTTCGGGCCAGTCCTCACCATCCTCCTGCTCCAGCTCTCCCTCCTCCAGCCCAGGAGGAAGATGTGTCTCAGTTACTCCACTGCTGTGAGCACCCCTGCCTTCAGTCTCAGTGTCCACACCGTTGCAGAGGAGGTGAACAGGGGACTCCTCGTGTTGCCCCTCCTGACTGTCACATTTCTCTGTGTGCCCTGCGTTGCCATTGTGTTGGTCCTCGTCCCTCCACTGGGACTGCCTCTGGTCTGCCTCCACATGGCCATTACAGTTAACCTCCAACAGCCCCTCTGGTCCCACCCTCATGAGATCTGCATTCACACTGCTCTCTGAAATATCAGGAAAAGACAATATTTTTTTTCTCCAAATTACTCATACCAAAGTTTTTATAACTGTCACAACCTTGACGGAACTTTAACCAACCGCAATACAAATTTAAGCACACAATACTCCTGTGATGTTGGCTTCTTACCTTCTGTTCCCTCATTTTCTAGCTCCAGAATAGACACTGGTCTGAGAGGAGCGCAGGCCCGTCCCTTTGGAGACTGCGGGTCCTCATCTTCATCCTCTTCATCCTCTCGTGTCTCGGTGGTCTTTTCCATCTCCTCCAGGTCCAGGATGCACTTTTCCAGCAGCTCAGCCTGCCGCTTCTGCTTCTTTTTTAACTTCTTCTTCTTGTTCTTGGACATTTTTACTGTCTGTCAGAGATGAACGTAAGAAACAAAATAGCTCACATAGATAGTTGCATATTTGTGGGACTCTAAATAAATGTGTTTATACTAAACAATGTGGGAGGCTGATGTCCTATGCAAAAAGTAAATAATAAAAGGGTTGTACCTGTTTTGGAGCAGGCGCTGTGCTTACTGAAAAGAGAAAATCAGATGAGTACAAACCAAATGTTACCAAATGGAGCTCATGAATGTACTAGAGATGCACGATTACAACTTTCTAGGCCAATTCCGATTTCTCATTGAGTTTGCTGCCGTTTACGATAAATAGTGTGGAAAACTCACACACATCTAAGTGCAATGTTATGGATATATATATATATATATATATATATATATATATATATATATATATATATATATATATATATATATATATACACATACATACATACATACATACATACATACATACATATATATATATTTCTCAAAACACACATACGCCTGTTTGAACATCAGTAACGTAACCTGAAAACATTTAAACGTCACCACTCATTTTACACAGTTTAGCAACAAACTAAACGCTGAGGGAACATTAATATTGGTTTTGAGCGGTATGCATCCCCACTAACCTGGGAAAGTGTTTTAAACAGTAACGTTAATACAGCGTGACGGAGGATTACAGTGTCTCTCTTCTTTTTTTTGTTTTTAATACAGCATCTCTTGCAGCGGGGAGTCCAAGGCAGAGGGACCGAGCTTTCGCTAAAGTTAGCTTCTTGTCTCATCTGGGTTCTGATAAACAGTAAATTCATCAAAGTCAGTTTGGCCAACACTATTTTCCGATAAACTGTTGCTGTCATATTTCACGGGACCCGCGTGAGTGCAATTTTCATGTTCCAGTTGTTCAGCCTCAGAGGGGAGAGAGAGCGGCTGACCGTTCGCCTGAGATCAGTAGAGCAGACGGCTCTGCAGAGCTGTGTATAATTACGACTTTATAACATTTCATAAACAGCTGATTGAGTTGATTTTTATCATGCGGCGCCCGAGTGCATTTGACCGGCATAAATCTGCATATGTCAGACTGACCTGCCGGTCATGGCCAATCACATGAAAATCGGCCAATTCCGGTCACCGGCCGGTCAATCGGTGCATCTCTAGAATGTACATATGAACAAGTGTTTGTCTCATACTTGCTGAACCAGAGGGAGGAGGCGCACCAGCCCTCTGCCACTCTGTGGCTTCAGCTGCAAGTTTCCGGACATAAGGCTCATCAACACTCATCAGGATATTCTCTGGCTTGATGTCTGTGTGGATGATCTGACACTTTGTGTGCAGGTAGTCCAGGCCTTGGAGTACCTGGAAAATCAATTAGAGAACAGTTGACTGATTGTAAAAGTTTAACTTTATCTTTGAACTGAAACACTTCTTAAATATTTAAATATCCTTTTATTATATCTCCTATATAACTTTCTCTATGACTCTTTTGGTTTTCAATACAGTTAAAATAAAAAGCTGATAAACATCTTGGCAAACATATGAAAAAGATTTATGTCAATTATCAAAGCATAAATAAAGAGCTATACATAGTGGCAATGTATCAATATTGCTATCAGTTACTTGCTTCATTATGACAAAAGCTACTAAAAAGAAAAAAATGAAAACACAAAATGCTGCGCCCTGACAGGTTAACTCACGCTGGAGGCTAACTGGCTCTTGTAAATGAGTGGAAGCTACAACTGAACCTTCATCAGGAGTCACCAGCATACAAAAAAGTGGGGACACTGTGGGTCTAATGTTACCTGTCTAATGATGCTCTTCACACAGGAAAGGGGCAGCCCTTGGTAATTGGACTTTATTATCCACTTTAATAAGTGATGCCCCAACACCTCAAACACCATGCAGACATCTGAAGATCACAGCAGTTAAGATAATACAAGTAAAGCCAAAGTGAAAACCCATCACAAGAAAACAGTTTACCAAACACATTGAGGCCCTGTGGTCATTCACCTACATGAGGATTATTAGCATTATTTATACTGTAAAAAGAAAGTAGGTCATAGGAGTGCAAAACACTACAGGGTTGTTAGGGAGTGTCATATTACAGCTACAGCTCTCCCTATGGCATTCAGGGGATCTTACTCAGCCAAAGTGCTGTGGTAGGTGGACCTCTGTTTGGGACACACAAGGTTCCATTGAGTAATCCCATCACCTGTTCACCAACTTTGTGCCTTGCATACTGCTTTCACAGCTACATTTGACACCAGGGGAAAGAATGATCCTCTCCTTGTCAAAGTATTTATCTAACAATTAACGGGCTTTAATCTTTCCAGTAGGAAGCAATTAAACAGATCACATCTGAATCATAAAACAATAACAGGAAGCATTAACAATATCTGGCTGTAAAAGATACGGGTTCCATTGATACCAGAGATCTTGAAGTCGTCTAACATCTGGACCACCATCTCGCGGTTGGGATCAGTGGGATCTGAGTTTCTAACCTGGGAAGAAAATAAAAGAAACAGAACAGCACAATCCAAACAATCAGGATTTACACTTACTAATGTTAGACTGGACAAATACAGGATTGGCATGCATGTATCTTTATCTGTAGTCATGTTATACTGCTTGAACATGCCTAACATGCTGAATGTTCATGTTACACAGTACCGTATGTGAAGTCACACATAATGTAAAGTCTATAATGGTTTTCACTGAAAGATGATTCACTGTTATGATCGTGAACTGTGTTCAATGTGTCTGCGTTGATGTCATTAGTACATAATTGTATACATTGACTGTGCTTCCTGATTTCAACTCATAAAAACTTTGGTGTGCAATTAACTCCTCTACTCACAGATCTGAGGAGTTTGATCTCATCCACTGCTGTCTCTGTGTAGTGCTCCGCACTCTTTACCACCTTCATTGCAACAAACCTCTTCACCCTGCAACCACAGAGCAAGTAACGTTCGCTAACAGGAAGCACCGTACAAGGTCCTACCACAACAGTCTCAGAGTCAGCTGCTACTGAATCTGTATCCAACTTCAGGCCTCAAAAACAAAATAGTGCAGTAAGAATATGCAATAAACTTTTTCTCGTACTGGATGTCCCAGGCGAGCCACACCGTGGAGAAGTGTCCCCAGCCCAGTTTCCGGATTACATGGTATTTTCCGTTGTAAAGGTCTCCTACTTTCACATGGTGGTAGCCACCTAAAAGAGAAAAATGCACATTGCCTAGACAGTTCAAACTAGACCTAGGCGATATGGCAAAAAATGTGATCACAATATATTTCCCATTTTGATCGATATTTATCACAATATAATTTTTTGCTGATACTGCCCCATTCGCAGTGCATACTGACCGAAGCCTGAAGAAACCAGAGGTTGATTACACCTTAGAATATAGTTTATTAACATATAAAATAAGAAAAACATGACTTTACAATATTCAGCACAATGTTTTTGTTGAGGACTCACATTACACATTATGTCCCACTGGTCAACAGAGCAGTACTGCCCTCTACTTGCAAAAGAAATTAAGAGTAGCCCTCTTTTCCTCATACAGAGTCATCTTACAATTAAGTTTCCTTTTTTGTGTCTACAAAATGAACAACTGCAAACTAGTGAGTAGTCAGTTTTGTAAACAATCTAAAACTACTTAAAAGCAACATATTAAATGTTAACTCCTGCCAAGAAAGCATCTCAAATGTTTGTAGAGCTAGCACTAAACCAAAGTAAACAAGTGCATGTGTAAACAAGTGTCTTTCGCTATACAATAACTAGGATTGGGCATCGAGAACAGATTCCTACTTGGAATCGGTTAAATAATTACGATTCCAGTGGAATCGTTTCTTTATTGGAATCGTTTAGAGGGTTTGGTTTCAAATCCGATCATCGTTGCCCTCAGCGCCACTTACGCTCATTTCTTCTCCCTTTTCCAACTTCACCTTCTTCTCCATACCTAAACCTGAACCAACCCTTATCCCTAACCATAACTATGTATGGGGAAAACACTATTTGACAGGGGAACACACTCCGATACAACACCGGCAACAAACGCTCACAACAGGAAGTGGGCATGCCGGTAAGCCGAAAAGCCAGACTGGCAGTTGTGTAATCGGGTAAATATGTCCAAAGCTTATTATCGTTATCGACCAGAATTTTATCGTGATCCCGTTTCGAGATTGTTTTATCGCCCAGCCCTAGTTCAGATAGGTCAGTCAACAACCTAATAAAAGGCCTTTTTTTTTAATTGTAACTCTCGTACACACATCTTAACTTGGTTCTCTTAGTTAAATTAAGGCAGTAAATTGGCAATACTCTTTATTGCAAACCACACAAACGCTTTAATCAAATGTTTAAATCTGGTTATTCATAAGAACTGGGTTATAGCCTGCAGGTAAACATTCTGAATAAGACGGGACTCACCTTTGCAGTAGTCGTTGGGGTCCTCCTGCTCCTCATCATCAGAGCCGAGGATCTCCTCAGGTTCCTCGGGTTCCTGAGGCGAGGCTTCTTGTTGGGGATGCTGTCGAGCTCTGGGATTGACTGGCTGCCTGATGAACATAAGAAATCATATACTTTATTAGCCTGCATAATGTATTACAGGTTATTGTTCCAAAGACAAAACAATAGAGCAGCAGTTAGCATTAATCTTACATGAGAGCTGTACTGTACTGGCCAGACACCAGACCTTCAAACCTCTGACAGGGTATGAATTTGAATCACATCACCAGGTATTTCAGTTGTGGGCTTTAGTGTAACTGCCTTCAAGTGTTGTTGGTTTGACAGTATCTGTCCTGGTTTAACCAATTGAATTTATCTACACTTTTAATTTAAATTCATGTAAAACACCATTAAGAATGACCTATATCGAATGATTTTGAACTTCAACCGCAGCTCAAACAAACGGCACGGGAAATCCAGAGCTAATCTGCAAGATTGTTGTAATTTTATTTGACCTCTGTATCTGCTAGAGACAAATATTCACAAACAAATACACAGCAGTTTGCACATTGACAGAGACTGTTAGCGAGCAAAGACACCTTGAGTTATAAAAACATTTTTCAGGTCAACTGCCTTTGAACTGCTGCTGATGACTGAAAACTGTATTTGAACTTCTATATCTTGTTCATGCTGGGGATGAATGGTTTTTGCCACAACAGATCGACACTGACCCTCCCCCTTCCACAAATATCCCACACACAAAATATAGGAGACATTGTAAGAAATCTGTTCTGCAGGCTATATTTTCTTAATGCACAGCCATGCAGCTGTCGCGCATGCCTGAATAAGAATGGCTTTACTAAACTTAACTCAGTCCTATTTTAGGTTTAAAGACATATTTCAACGATTTAAATCCAGCTCTGTGTCATGTCATGATGTGTTGACACATCTTGTGTTTAGATGACAGTGTTTGGCTTCCCTCCGTGGCATGTGCATAGAGCTCCCGTGGATATCCTGGAGATCCGCCGGATGACGCAAAAAACTGGATTTCAGCAGACCTCCGCTCCTCCCTGCACTGGTGCCATGAAGGAAAGCCAAACACTGTTTATCTGCACACACTGCCCACACAAAGATGACACAGAGCTGGTTTAAAACTGTTCCGTTAAGTCTGTGCTGTGCAACTGTATTGTTTATGAAAATATAAAACATTGTTGAATCACGACTTCAGTACTCTGTATTGGTAGATATTGTATAACAAATTAGGATCAGGGTAAAAAAAAAAAACTGCAGCTGCATTTAAAAGAAGACAAACTGCCACCACCTTTGACTGTTTTCCTGCTTCCAACGTTAGCTACATGATTGCTGGATATACCAAACTAACTTTTCTTCACTTTCCTGGAGCACGAGCAGATAGCTGTAAGGAACATCGACTGTTGTGTGGAATAAGGAAAAAACAGACGCTGTGGTTTATTGCCATTTCTTTAAACCAATCACAATTGTCTTGGGCAGCGCTAAGCGCCAGACGGAGCAACAGTGCCTCTGTAAAATAGCCTCGGGAAAGAACTTGTTTTGGTGGAACATGTGTACGTTAAAAGGTTGTTTTAGTTGTGCAACAGAAAACTCAGATTGGACAGATAGTCTAGCTAGCTGTCTGGATTTACCCTGCAGAGATCTGAGGAGCAGTTAACCATAGTCCTCATAAATCGACCACAGTTTGAAATGCCAACACAAACAAAGCGGAAGGGGATGGACATCCTGCCGAAATGAGGGACAACCGGTGGAAATTCTGGCAGCACCTGAACAATCCTGGAAATGAAACGGCGTCGATAAAGACTACTGATATAGTGCCCAGCATGCAAGCATGACTGTGGCATGCAACAATAGCGTTTTTTAGTTATATTTAGCTTCTTAGTATCATATGATTCTTCTGCCTTATGGAAATGCCTGTTTCAGCCATGAAGATAACACTGTCAGGAGGTGAGTATCTGTAATAGTGCTGTTTTCAGTGTAACACCATGCTTCAGTGGGCTGATGTGGGCTTCTTCATTCTCTAGTTTTAAATATAGCACAGGCTGTTTGTTATGTAAGAATCCAGAGGATGCCACTGATGGCATGATTAGTAAATTGTTAAGTATACCAAAATAATCAGTATTGGAGATCAACGCTTAAATTGTATATTTTGAGACCTGATTGTCGCATAATATTAATGCAATCATTCATAAACTATTTTTATAGTAGGACATAGTCTTGGGTGGTTTATTATAGGCACTGAATACAGCACATTCTATACGGATAATTTACAACTTATATCTTATAAAATTAACTGTCCAAATGAATAATGCTAATGCCCTTACTTGAACCCCATGCAAAAAACATTTGTAAACCAACCTAGTGTTCAACCTCTGGATTCTTTTGAGATAATGTTAATCAGTCTTACACTTCTTTATCTTTGGATCATGCACATACCAAAATAAAATGCAAGCATGCAGTCAAGGACCTTGGGTGAATTTCACATCTAAACGGCTGGACCATGTACAGACTAGGGCTGCACGATATGAGGAAAATATGCGATAACGTTGTTGAATATTGCGATAACGATATTACTTGCGATAAATAACAGATATTAACTGTTCTCAGTTCTGCCACTTTCAGTATTCTGCTAAAATACAACAAATTGCTTGTTGAATTTAAAACAAATGAAAGGAAATAATTTCTAACATTAATTTATTGAACAAATTGAACATTGAATTGAATATAAAAGGCAGCACTAAAAAAGAATGACAGCTACATTATGAAGTGAGTTTTCTACTCATATTTTCTTTCAACTAAACACAAAAAGTCTTTGAGTTTCTTTCGCAATATGTCGCAGCCTGCAATGTGTTTATTGCGCCAGTTGATATTGCGATGACGATACAAAATCGATATATTGTGCAGCCCTAGACAGCCACAGCTCATGTGTCAAACTGAAACAATCACCTCTGACTGAACTGAACAAATGCATGCTTGAGGGTGTCATGCACATAATGAAGAGACGACGAATCTTAAATGGGGGTTTAAAAAAAAAAAACTCACTTTTTGCTGGTCTTCTTTGCTTTCCCCCTCTTCTTCCTCGCCTGGAGTGCAAGAACTGTCAAAAGAAACCAGTAACCAATTACCTTGCCATTGTCTGGTTGCCGTTTGTTGTCTACTTAGCTAACACTCAAGACACAAAAAAGGATGGACACTGTCTGAGGTAGAGGATATAATTACTTTCTCACCTACAGCTCATAAACCTGGTCATTATGCATTGTATTATGTCATATTTGCAACTACCAATATCCAAATAATTGCGGTGCATCTGTCGGTCTGCCAGTCACCCGGTTTGATACTGGAAGCCATCTAACGTTAAGTTACATCACTAAGCTACCCAAATACCTAACGTTAGGTAACTGTAACGATAGTGTGACATTAGCTAAGTAACTCGACTCTGGTGGGTAACTGGTCGGTTAACACAATAACGGCTGGTTAATGTTGATACTGTTATAGGTTGTGTGTAAAACGGACAGACATAGAAAGCTAAACGCAGCCACATAATCCTGACATGTCCCATTGAAGCTAAAGCTAATGTCTAGAGAGCTAGCGTAGCTCGCTTCAGCTCAACAGTGCGTGACAGACGCGTTCAATTAAACCACCCTCTGGATGTATGCAGCTCGGCTACACTTTACATTTGTGACCTTGAAGGAACATCAACTGCAGTGTCAACACACACACGGGCTAGCATTACTCATACAGTGTACGGCGTGTCGGTGTAAAGATTTACCTTTTCTTTCCATGTTGGCTGGATTCGTAGCTTAGCCGTTAGCTACACTACCAGTGATCGAATGTTCCACGCATGCGCACTGGTTCGTTTTGCTTAAGGGGGGAGCCATAGAGCTTCCCCAGTGATGTCCCCACCTGAACACCAGACGATATTTTTTTTTATGATTTTTACTACACTGAAGCTGCAGGGCAACACATACAGTGAACAGTCTGTTATAAATAAGTATTTAATGTGGTAGTACTGATGGGATTTCCAACTAATTATTTAATTTCTTATTTACTTTTACTGCATGAAAATGGCTACGGTATGTTGACCTAAAGTTTGTAGTTATAGTGTTTGATGTACCTGATGGAGGGAGAGCTGATGAAATGGTTTCTGCCCACATAACAAATTAACTAGAATAACTACTAAGTAGTACTTAGAACTAAGTTTCTATGGCCTGTGTTAAATTTTAATATTCACAGCCAATAAATTATATTTGTATTATAAACAATCGGTCAGATGTTGCCAATAAATATTTCCATGTTGTATTTAACATTTTTCTTACATGTATGCCTAACAATCCCTCACATTTGGTTGATAAAAAGTTGTAAGAGGGACATTTGACAGTACCACAAACTGTAATGGGGACACTTTTTTAACTAGCATAAAAAGATAAGTGCAGAGAAGCCAAAGTTATCCAGTGGAATTACTTTTTGGCCGACATGTTTAAACAATAGGTCTGTTTTAAGTTAATTTCACCTGATAATATCAGGGCTATAGTCCATAAATGTTAACATTATTTTGTCAGCATCAGTTATTTAATTGTGGCTTAATAAGCATTTGACACTTAAGAGATATACAGTCAGACATTGATTTTCCATTTGCAAAAGTTGCTGCTGCTGAACCACAGACAAAAATGCAGCCTGTATCACTCCTCCTGCACACCAGTGATTCACTATGCACTTAAGACCAAGTGCTTTTTCATCTTTGTGAGTGAATGGCCAAATCTAAGGTTTTTCAATTTTATGTTGTAGTTTTCTGTTTATCAGTGTTTTTTCCTCAAGAACAGGACGGATACAGCCCTAGTCATCATCGTAGGTGCTTAAGAGGAAGTCAAAATATTCCTTAAGTAAAAATGAATTTTCAAAATGCTAAATAAATGTGCAGGCGATTGTCGTCTTGGTCAAACCATCCACATCAATTCATGTATTAATTATCAAGTTAAATCGCAGAATTGGGATGAATGCTAAAAAGTTATGCAAGTATGGGAAATAGTAAATAAATGAAAAAGAAAAACATAGGTCTCTTAAAAATAAGTCTTTATTTTGTTAAACAAAGGACAGAAGATAGTAGTTAATCTGCTGGACTAAAAATAGTTTAAGGGATATTTCGATTTGTTTATAAATACCACCTCCACAAAGTATAAATACATCTGAAATCCCTCTTTTACACATTTAAGCAGTATTTCTATTAGAGGTTTTAGCATGACACTTACAATTCCTGTAAACCAACAACACACTCTCGCAAACACACACAAAGTCTTTAACTGATGTACATACTAATATTGATTGCTTTATAACATAAGCACAATAAGTCAGAGATTTAAAAAATAATGCACAGATATTTACATAGTTTTGAGTAGAGCATGTACCCATGAATATTTTTTTCCCTTACTCAGGTGCCTTATTGAATAGCATTGTCCTTAAACAGCAAAGGCTCAGATTTTCCTGTGTAGCCAAAACATGTATAAGAGTCTCACAGAGCATCTAAACTATCAAAATAAACATTAAAATGTGTGAAATTTAGTTGGTGAGCACTGAAGGTCAGTGACTACACAGAACACGCACATTCCCAAATTGTCAAATACCTAAAAACATATCTACTTCTGTCGCTGATATGAAACTCTTCAGAGTTATCTCTTTTTAAATGTGGGAGCAATTATCATAACTGAATCACTTTACAAATATGTGTGACCCAGTGCTATATGTGAGAGCTTGGCAGGGCGAGTGGTAGACTAGCATATTCCTTTTTCAATTAATAGGACACAGAAGCTTATTCATAAGTTACTCAAAAGAAAATTTAAAAAACACAAAATAGCACAGCTATAGGTCCAGGTGTTTCAGCATCTCCGTGTCACAGTGACGAGTCATCAAAGTCTAAATTTAAAAATATCTGAATATAAAATGATTTCAGCTACTGGCAAGAAGTGACATTTCCCAGCAAAAGACCAACAACATTAGTGGTTCATAAATAAGAATAATGATAACTGGTCAAGCTCTTCCTTTCCCAGCGCTGGTAATGATTTCCTCGCAAGAGCTAATTGTGGACAATGTTTTCTGTGTTAAAAAAAAGACAAAGGCTGGTATGCACTCTCATACAAGTGTGTCTGACAGTTTGTTTAACACTAATGCACATGTTCGAGGTTGTTACAAATTGTCGGAGAATGGACTTAATGTGGGTAGCGGGTCTCGTTACTCCATGTCGTCCTCATCGAAAATAGGTGGCTCAAAACTACACAACTCTTCGTAGGTTAATCCTGCAAGAAATAAGAAAATGTTCAAATACATATCTGGATTCCTATACTGTCAGTATGGCATCTCTCTTTAGTTTCTTTTTCTTCCATATAACAGACATGAATAGATTTGTAAAGATTTTTTCTCTGTGTAGAATAATGACATACGTTTCCACTCTTCAATCTCCAGCTCGCGGCTCTCAAAGCTCTGGTCGTACAGCTCAGCCTCGGGCTCGTCATCTGGGTCGTGGTACTGAGCAAAGTAGGGGTGAGCCAGAGCCTCGGCTGCGGTTATCCGCTTGTCTGTGTCCAGAACCAGCATTTTCTCCAGAAGGTCCACAGCTTAAAAACATGTAAACAGAGACAAATCTTCAACAGTCTATGATCCATTAAAGAAATGTCATATTACTCACACAAAATAGCCAAAACAATTTATTTTAAAAACAAAATATGAATTGCAGTTAGAAGGGCTGACACTTGTATTACCTAGTGGGTTGGCACCAATGAACACATCAGCAAAGTTCCTCTTGGGCATGTGTGGCAAGGAGCTGATGTAGTTCCTGGCCTGGAATACAGTAAATCAAACGTCAGCTCCTACTAGCAGCAACATTTCGGCAACATTCACCCTGTTTTATAATGCTCACGCATTTCCATGCTACGGATTCTTTTCAATGTAGCACCCTGCATCACATTATTACATTTCCATCTACAGACATGACTACACTGTATCACATGAATGTATTTATATACTATAAAGAGTATGTTGGTTGTAAAGCTTAAGCCTATGCAGTACTTAAGGTTCAATGTTTATTTTTTACTGAAGATTTTTCACCCATATTTTTTATGACCCCACGCACCCAAAAGGTTGACGTGTTTCCTTGTGCTTGACAACACTGATTAGTGCAGGTTACAGTCCTCCTTTGGTGAGGAATAGTCCCCTTTTACTGACCGCTTATGGCAGAAAGCACAGCGACATAAACAAAAACAGGTTTTATTAAGCAATATTAGTGAGAGTTTTTAGCTCCAATTGTCTGTTCGCACCGAGTTTTTGACTTCCTGAAATGAGACGCAAGCAGTCAAAAATCACATACACAACTGCAGTTTATAGGTATGGAATGTGTAGCTTGTGGTAAACGTGATCGACAGCCCTAATGTGTTGCCCAATTCAAGACGTCGAGGAAAAACATGGTGGTGTGGCTCTCTTTGTCTGGTTTTAATGGTTAAACAAAGTGTGCCAATACTATTTTTAATATCCAATTTTCATGATGATTTTAAAATTCTCTTTTGAATTTTTCAATAACAAATCTACATGAATTAAAAAGATTTATTTTTTTAATAACGAGCCCCAAATGTCCTGTAGAAAGAAAAGACCCTGCTGTTCTGGTCTCCTCGCTCTTATTCTACCGGTTGTAATTTCCCTGATAATAAACCTTGCGGTGTAACAGAAAAGTTTAGGTTGCAGACGGACAATTATTCGATCATTTGGAATGAAAAATAACATGTAAATTACACAGAAACATGTTGAGAGAAGCAAGACACCAAGTTTCAGGATATGTGCAACCAAAAACAGAAAGAAAACCACAGAACAAATCATCTTTCACAAAGAAATATGCTCTAACGACTGCATCACCAACAGTAACCGCAACTATTAAAACAGATTGTGCATGTTTAATTCTGAAGAGACATTTTAATACTATCCAGAGTGAAATGACAAGCACAAAAATGCCTTTATCACACAAGTTCAGAGCCACTTCTGGCAATCATTGTTACAATATCATGCAGCAAGCAGGTCAGACAACACACAATTAGGATTAAACTGGAAAACTAAAATCTTAAATCTCTGGTAGTGTCCCCTAGAGGTTGTGCTGCTCCTTACACCCAACTTGACCAGAGTAGATTCAACAGAGTGATGCTCTCATTAGTGTGGCCACCTTCATTACCCTATCTCTTAAGATAATTCAATTTAAATACAAGATTTACATTAGGATTACAGTTCAATCTTGGCATCAAATATTACTGCTATTATTAATCCATAAATGTTAGAATGGAACCATTTTGGGGTAACACTCAGAATAGATATAGGATACTAAGCCAAGAACGGTGTTGCTTTGAATGCAAAGAAAGAGTTCCAGCAGATCCGACGGTCCTCCCGCCTCGTTCTACTGTCTGGTCTAAAGTAAGTAACTGTGGATCCTGCTCACCTCATGGCTGGGCATCCTGCTTATGAGAGATGCTGGGGGTGTTCCTGTTAGACGCATTATCTGCTGAAGCTGGTTTATATCTATGAAGCTTGTGTCAAGGGGAGTATAGCGACAGAGCAGAGTAGGTTAAGAAGCTGCTTGCTTCTCAATCTAACACTGTGCGGATAAACTCTAAATAAGCTACAATGTTATGTTGAAAAGCAAGCTTCAAGCTTTGAAGCAAAATGTGACAAAAAAAAAAAACGACAACACAACACAATACTTTGCATATAGTCAATCAGTGAAAGCCAGAGCTCAATCACCTGTTTCATAATCACATCATGACAAACAAACTTAATTCACCCAGTTAAAGAGGCAGAAAGCAAGTCTCGAACCCACAAAGCTGAATGCTGGAAAACATGCGGTCAGTTTGGTAGCAGATCCACCAAGTTATTGCACAACAGTGTGGCAAGTTTGGAGCAGAAAACTGGTTAGAGAAAAATCTTGCATATCCTTGTGAACTCACAGACTCTGAAGATATTTTCATCAAGAGTTCGGGCCCTGGTGTTCCGACGAGCAGCAAGATTAGCTTCAACTGATCAATGTCTACCGGCACACGGTAAAGGAAGACCAGATGATGGATAAGGGAGAATGTGTAATCTGACCTGTTAGCTTTCATCTTCCTTGTGAAACGTAGGTTACTTATCTGAGATATTATATGTCACTATATTTACTTTGTATTTCACACATGAGATGCGGCAAGAGAAAAAGCCCACACGTAAGTCTGCACAGAGGAGAGAACATTGTGAATTGTAACCTGCAGACAGCTACAACACAACAAAAGCGGAGGCAGTGGACAGCCCTGTTGTACACTTAACACAACAAGCACAGCTGTTAGTCTGAAAACGCTGGCAGGGGCAGAGAAAATTAAACAAAATATTAAGCACTGACAGCGCAGATTGATAGGCCCATACTAATACTGGCAGTGGGGCATGCAGAAAGTGGACCCGAGCCAATGACGCATACTGACTGTGTAAAAAGAGTTGAAGCACGGCAGTGGAAACATTACAGCAAAGGGCATGTGTCAAGACAAAGGGGAAGTGTGGAAACAGCTACTATCTGTGTTACGTTTGAAATATTAAAAACACCTCAGGCAGCGTCATGTTGGAAGAGACAAGCAGAAAAGCTTTTTTTTTTTTTTTTTAATCAAAAAGGACACTGAAAAGAAGAAGCATTGCTGATAGTTTCTGCCACTGTTCTGGCAAAAAAACTCATAAATCAAGTACTGATTCATTATGTTTTTTATGTCAAAGCACATTTAACTTGTTTGATTTGTTATGCAAATGGTGTGTTAGAGTCTTCTCCAGCTACGCAAGTTCTAAACATACTGTACTCTCAAATGAAAAGGATACGGTCGGTTCCAGGAAATAGAGTTTTTCCCGTGAGGAGTTCTGCCATTATACAGCCCACTGACCAAATATCCACTGAAACACAGAAAAGCAGCACACACACATTAAGTTTCACGCGTCAAGCAACTCTATCATTATGTATAGGTGCAAAAAGTCACTGGGGAAGATCTTTTGTCATCTACCTGTCATGTTGTAATGCATCCAGTTCAGCATTATCTCTGGTGCGCGGTACCAGCGGGTGGCCACATAGCCCGTCATCTCATCATCAGTGTGCCGCGCCAAACCAAAGTCCAAAATCTGGAAGCAATGGAAGTGCAAAAAAGCTGAGTTGTTTGTAAAATCTTCACATTTGTGGACTCAGGATAAACCAACGTTTTAAATGAGAGCAGCAGTTCACTGACCTTAAGCTCACAGTCTTCATTTACTGCCAGGTTACTAGGTTTCAGATCCTGAATGATGAACATCATTTTGGTTAGACAGTACATCTGAAATCTTGATTACTACTTTTCATGATTGAAAACAAATCTGTCCTTTTGTTGTTGAACTTAAAATGGAAGCATTACATCATGAACACCATGTAAAAGTAAAGGTCCTGTTTTTGACTTCCCTTCAGTGTTTGCACAAGGCACAGGCCCAACTCTGCCAAGTGGAAGATGTCATAAACCCTGACACACTTTACACACTTCTCTTTTTACAATCGGGGCCAAAGACACTGTGACATTTGTCAGACAAAAAACAAAAGAATATGTATGTGTATATTCACAAGTCTTCATTAGTTTTTATACAGTATATGTTTCCGGTGCACTTTTGCAATTATAACTTTATCTTCCAGCCGTTTTCTCTTTTATATTGTTCTACTTTATATTATGTATTTATATAGCTTTATATTTTCTTTTTTTTTGTAGAGCTGACTCTAAGAGCAATGCACAAAACTTACAATGTACCTGTATGGCCTGTACCTGTGCAAATGGCAATAAACATCTATTCTAAAAAACAAATTAAAAAAACATGGCACTTACTCTGTGAATGATGTCTGCTGAGTGGATATACTGTTGAGAAATGGAGGACATGTAAATTACAATATCAGTTTAAAGATGTATTGATTTACCGCTACAGTACATATACAGTAATGTCATAGGCAGTGCAGTACAATGTAACCACTGATTGTGCTAACATTTGGGAAAATAAGCTAATTCGCTTTCTTGCTGAGAGTTAGATGAGAACATTGATCAATCTTTTCATCTGGCTCTTGGCAAGAAAACAAATAAGAGGATTTTCCAAAAAGTCAAGCTATTTCTCTTAAACCTCACCTTTAACCCTCTGAGGATCTGGTATATGAGGAACTGCACATGGTCATCTGTGAGTTTCTGACATTTCACTATGTTGTTGAGATCTGCCCCCATTAAGTGAGTCACAAGATACCTGTCAATCATAAAAGTGTAAAACAGACACAAATATCACAAGACATGTCAATGTTTTCTCACTCCATTAAAAGCCAGATGGATCTAAATGAATACATTTGCGCTTCCAACATTTCGTTCAACAGTTTCTTTGCAGTCTGAAACTAATTTCCAGTATGGCTAAGTGTAGCTTAAACCAGTTCTGCTCCTACTTCTTTTCAGTCTAACTTCCCCTACAAAGGCACTGAAGGCCAAGACCTTCACAAATGAAACCTCATTTAACAACACACCCGGATAAATAGGCATAATGGGACTGCATCAGTGGATAATTCAAATCAAATGCCAGAGCTGTTTAAAATGTCCAAACAGCACTTGTGACGAGAGCAGGATGCTACAGCCAAAGTACACAGAGCCATGTGCTGCTTCATCAGTCTGCCCCTCAACAAATACCCATTTCATGAATACTCTTCTCACACAGCGCAGAGAGCGAGGCCTTAAAATAGCACACAGACACTGTCCAAAGTTCACCCGCCTTGGGAAAAAAAATAAAAATGGATTTAAATAGTGACCTCTGTCTTCCTCTCTCCTATAGGAACAGGAGCTCTGAGGAGCCTTACCACAGCATAGTGACGCAGTGTCTGAATCTTTCTTTTAATGACCCATACTTAGATAGTATGGTTTTATTTATTTATTATTTTTTTTTTTATATATATATATATATATATATATATATATATATATATATATATATAGGATTTTTTCCTGCATATCATACTGCATTTAGAACAATTCTTATTTTACCATATTTTCTTCTGACAGGCTGTGACTCAGCATTTATTACCCTGCCACGTAAGGGATAATGTAGAGCGAGCCGGTCATTATTAAGAATTAGAAGCCTGACAGGGTGATGCAGGACTTGAATCAGCCTGAAGGGATAAAGACCCGATCAATCTAAATGATTTCACTCATTACATGGGGAGTTACTAAAGAAAATCAATAATTTGACAAAATATTGATTAAAACATGATTTTATTAATTTAAACATGGTCCTCCAGAATCTATGATCAGTATTACGTCCATAGCAACAGTCTGCTATTCATAGCAGTGGTCTGCTATACAAAAACAACAGACCGTAGAATGCCGTATTTGACAAATCAGAATGGAGTATTCAGCAAAGCTGCGTAATAAGGAGGTTATGTTTTCGGGTCACTTTGTTTGTTTGTTAGTAGAATTACAGAAAAACTACTGGCCCAATTTTCCTTTGGCTCTTTGAATGCCCTTCTAGCTCCATACCACCCACCTATACTCTTCCCCCCTATTTCTCCTTACTCTAAGGAACCCAGTCTCACACACAATCTACATGCAAGATCTTGTATTACTACTAGGCCTGTAACAATTATTACATAATTGTCAATTTTTTTATTATCCCGGATTTTTTGTTTAACCGCAATTAATTGCTATCATTAGCTAAGGTCTTAAGGGGTATGACTGGTATTTGTTGATTTTGTTTGTTATTATTTCAATTTTTAGTTGTTGACACTTGACCCTAAACACGTTCATAGCAACAAAAATGATAATAAAGAGGCGTAGTTTACTTCATAGGCTGTGTACTTGTGTTATTATCTGGGTCACATGACAGGTATATAACCCAAAGTTGTATCCTTGTTTGCTAAAGTAATAAATAAACAAACATTTTTTCAATTTGACTGAAAGAGACAATTATATTGTTAATCGCAATTATTTCTGAGACAATTAATTGTACAGCAAAATTTGGGATTGTTACAGCTGTAATTACTACTACTAGATTATTTTCATTATCAAACTTGTAGTCTACAGCCTCAACCAACACAAGTGACATCACTTGAGGCAATTTATAAGACTTTCCCCTCCCTCTGGAGGTACAAAAGGCTTCAAACTACTTTTTTTCCCAAATATGCAGTAGTACTCCCCACAACCTGTAAACAAACTTCAATGGGAGTTCCCCTTTAAAAAAATATTCACAAAGATATTAATCTTTACTACAGCACTTTCATGACATCACATAGACACATTGCTTGGGAGAGAGGCTATTTGGGGACATGTGAATTCTGTTGAATCTTTTAAAAAGCAATTGAAGACTCTGCTATTCAAGCAGGCTTTTAGTTAGTCAAGTTTTTATTTTTAATGGAGTTTTTTTTTTTATCATTTTTAACTGCTCTTTAATGTAAAGCACTTTGAATTGCCCTGTTGCTGAAATGTGCTATACAAATAAAGCTGCCTTGCCTTCTATTTGTATTTAAATTTTCCTGTATTTTAATTTGTTGCATTGTGTTACATTTTATTGTGAAGCACTTTGTGATTTTTATCTTTGAAAGGTGCTAATAAACTTTACACTACGCTTTAGCATACTGTATCAGCCCCAGCTGTCAACTGAATGCCTTTTTCAGATTTTGCATTAAAAATTCATCTTGGGTGGTCTGACAGTGGACAGCTCTCAATACAGGCATTAATGCAGCTAACAAAACCCATTCTGAGCAGTCAGGGAGGCAACAGAATATGCAGTGTAGCATGCAAGCAGGGTTTCCTGCAGTGTTTTATACAGCAGTAGAGGTGGGCTTTTATAACGTAAAGTACTAGACGACTGCCAGAGATACTGTATTATACCTATAAAACATTTTAATGTACATCATCTCTGGCGGTCAGGAAAAATAAAACAATAACCTTTAGTAGAAAGAGCAGAGGTGCCATTTCTCACAGCAAATGCCATATATTAATGAGTGTGGAAACCCTGCATTGCAAGCACATCCCTAACCACATTCACACAGGGCCTAATGTAGGATTCATGCGACACAAATAACTTCACAAGTGAATTTAGTTGATTTTCATATGCTAAACTACTCGGAAAAAGGTTAACTTATGACGAAGCTCAAATGTGAAGCATTTTCTGTTTAGCAGTGACTGCAGTTTCCCACAGTTAAAAATCAGGGAGCACCGTCTCCAAGTTCTTGGGCTCTGGTCTTGGGAGTTGACATATTCTCTCAGTATTTGAGTGAGTTTCCTCCCACACAAAATGGCATGCATGTTAGGTAATAGAAATAATACTGCCAATGCTGTTGACCAAGTCCTCAGACATGAAATGAGTCCCTGGGAGTTGCACTGCCCACTCCTAAACTGCTTCAAAATATTTAGGATGAGTCAAATCTTGAGGAATAATTTCCATACAGAAATGTAGAAAGTATGAAAATCAATAATTAGCATGAAGAAAAATCTGACTCCAAGTTGAGACACATTCTTATGTTGAGTGTCGACTGAAATCTGTCACAATTTAATCTCGATACAGTACAAGTCACTCAGTGTGCAGAGGAGAGAAAGAGACATTGCACACATGACAGGAGAGGCGGCACGCTCGTCTGAGGATTGAGTCACCGTCTAGCTGTCCACTTCCCTTTTTCATATGACTTAACATCATCAAACAATAAATACCTGTTTGCCAGCAAAGCAGGTTATGTTTCACAAAGCCAGAAAGCTGGAAACAAAGGGAAGGAAGCTGGGTGGTGAAACAACTCTAGCAGCAGCCTGCAAGTGAATAACTAACAGAGTTGACAGTCTAAGAAGAAATGTTCCAGTGTGTTTAGTCAGTTGGCCTGCCTCCAGGTGTTTCCCAGCCACAGCTAGGATTATCTGCTGCTGTGAAACTAAATGCTGCCGTGTGTTGTTGCTGAAGTGAACTTGGGATGAAGGTTATTATTCTAAACAAAACACATTCAACTTACACATCAGTGAATTCCTTCAGACTTGTAGCAGGGCTGAAGACATCTAGGAGGCCAATCACCTGCAAACAAATATGAAAACCAATGTGGAGTGAACAACCCAAAGAACAATAGGCAGCAACTAAACCATAATTATAAGTGAATAGGCAACATAATAAGCAAAGAAATTGTGAGGCATTGCATAGGCAAACACACACATTGTTTTTCTATGACTGTTCATCATCAGACAGAACAAAAAGGGAAGAGAAACAAGTGGACTCACATTTTCATGTTTCATGTGCTTCAGCAACCGCATCTCTCTATATGTTCTCTTGGCATGGATGATGGACTGAAATGGCCGAGAGAGCTTCTTCACAGCTATCTTCAAACCAGTCTTCACATCATATGCAGAACTGTTGAAAAAAAGTGGGCAAACATTTAAGCACAGTAATAATACACTTATCACTGTAACCCTACTTACAAGTCTTAATACAACGTTTTGTCAGCATGAGCAGGTTAAAGAATAAAACCTACATGTGATGAAAATCAAAACACTTTGAACTAGAAATTAACTTGAAATGAAAAGCAAGCTTGTCACTTTTAGGCAGAGGAGGAAAAACTGTTTTGGTTCAGAACGGTCTGAGTTTACTCTCAAAACCAAATTGGGTGCAGTAAGAGCTGCTGAAGGCTGCAGAAAAGGGCGACATCAGCAGAAAATGTCATCTCTCAGCAGATTGGGAATAGCCCTGCCTGCAGTCTGTCCTGCTCTCTAAAGGCTGACTGTCTCTAAGCCAAACCCAACAATTCCTCCTGCTCAGCTCACCTAACCAGTCACAGCCAGTGGACAGCCACCGGTGACTACTGCTGGGAATCAGAAACCAGTGTGACCAGGAATGCATTAACGTCACACTTCGTTAATGCTGAAATATCCAATATTTTACATCCATACCATATCAACCAATACCAATGTCTTTTTGGGAGTATTATTGAAAATGTGGATACACATGTCAAGCTATTAAAACATGCATATGTTTAAAAAAGCATCTATAGGAAGAGCAATTCCACAACAACCAAATTATAAATATGGATAATCCAAAAAAAAAAAAATGCATTTTCAGAGAGAGACACTGGGTGCTCAACCTCAAAGATATAAATCAGTTGTTTATTAAATAGAAAAATCGGGCTTTAAGGCCTCTGGCCAAAATGTGTCAGAAATTATATTTTAATAAAAGCTGCACAGACATTGACTGCTTTGATGCTAAATGTGAATAATATTGTGGCTCAGTAGATAAAGCAGGTTGTATATTAATCACAGAGTTAGCGGTTCTCTCTGTGTGTGTGTGTGTGTGTGTGTGTGTGTGTGTGTGTGTGTGTGTGTGTGTGTGTGTGTGTGTGTGTGTGTGTGTGTGTGTGTGTGTGTGTGTGTGTGTGTGTGTGTGTGTGTGTGTGAGAGAGAGAATTAGAGACCAATTGGTAAGCACTTTGAATAAAAGCACTAAACATGCAGTCTATTTATAAATAATGCTGATGTAGGAGTCACTTTCTGATTGGGAGAACTAACTGTTATTAGTAGTAGTAGTAGTAGTAGTATTTTCTATATACTGTACAGTTTTCCGGTATGTGCCATAACATTAAAGCTGTTGCAGTTCCAGTAAAAATAAATTGATCAGAAAGTCACAGTAAACTAACATGTAAACACTAACAATATAAACCAGTGTACTGTTTGGGGCATCAGTCAATGCACTGGGGAGCAGACAGTAATCTGACCAGCAACAGATTATCTTATTGCCCAGCAACAGCACAGCTGTCCACTTCCATTTGCAAAACAAACATCTGCCAACTAAATCAAGTGTACCGCTGACAATGTTAAGTCCTAGATAGTATCAGCAGCAGCATAACCTATTTAATCACCAGACCAATGCAACGGGACTATCCTATGAAAGTTTACACTTTTGCAATAGGGAAATCCACCTCACCAGCAAGATCTTCTGAAAGAAATCAAGAGGCAAGATCCCATCTCCACTGTAAATGCAAATGATTCTGTGCTGCAAATTTCATTAATAAAATTTACTGAGAGCAGCATATATCTTATATGCAGTTTTCAGTAATCATTTTTAGTAGTTATCAAGATGTTTTCATTACAGCTATTAAATATATTGAAATTATCATAATTGATATTTTGATGAGACTACCCCATCTACCCACCTATATTTGTGATTTGTATGACCAGGAAAGTTTCCTGGTCTTAATGGATGTTTTACAGTTAAAGTCACACAATTGTTTTTACAATTAATAGAATTAACATTTAATCTATAATATACCAGAAAAACTGAAACTAAAATGTTCAGTTATATAAAACAGAAAAGCAACACATCCCGAAACCAGGTTTTTGTTGTTGTTGCTGAATGACAATTAATCAATGATCAACATTTTGTGATTTTTTTTTTGTTCATTGACTAATAAATCGACCATAGTTTCAGCACAAATCTGAAGTGAAGTGAGTGAAAATAAAATAAAAATGTGGCCACTTTGTCAACACTACTAGTAATGTTTACTCTGAGACAATATCAGAGTATACTAAATATGTAAGGTTATATCAATAAAGCACCAATATTATAAATATTGTCACATCATCCATATGAAGGTAGCGAGTCAAAACATATTAGTAATAACGTTAGGTGTTCTCAAGATCCAACACACATTAGCAACACCCAAAAATAACGTTATCTGTTTGCCTCATCTTTACTTACTCGGATTACAGCACCT
The DNA here is from genome assembly GCF_010015445.1 of Perca fluviatilis. NCBI lineage: Eukaryota > Metazoa > Chordata > Actinopteri > Perciformes > Percidae > Perca > Perca fluviatilis. Next base: position 22,598,103 of record NC_053116.1, on the reverse strand, counting down.
GTTGGTGGGACTAATAATGTAAATTAAATATCTTTTTCCAAACCAAATGTCATTAAACTAGCCTCTGGAAACAGGATATGCAGCTCCAGTATGTTAATTAGAAATACTTATTGATTACTCAGTTCTGCGATTGTCCACTGATTAGATTAGACTCCGGTACTTTTCAACAGTTGAACGTTATTGTTAGTGAGCAGCTTCCTGTTGTGTTGCTTGTGTGTATATGCAGTTAAACAGATTAAATAACGTTACAAGTTTTACAAGTGGATAGCACGACATAGATAGAAAGTAAACAGGTTTTCTGTTGAAAGGCACATCGTGGCTCCACCTTGCTAGCCGACAATCAAGACGAGCTAACCTAACTTTAGCATCTGCAGCACAGGCCTCGTCTAAATGAATGGAGGTTAAGTTAGGTGACTAACGTTAGACTACACAAACGAACATATAAAGTGATTTACCACACGGATCCGTAGGCGCCAGAGCCAACCGGGGACAGGTTTTGGTAGCGCTCCGGGACTTCCCATATCGTCTTGTTGACCTCATGCCGATAAAACTTGGGTCTATCTTTCTGCGACATTCCTGCAGAACGAACTGCCGACCACCGACTTGACTTTCTGCTCTGAGGTGGGTCCTCCGAGGCGTGCAGTTAAACTTCCCCCAAGTTACGAAAAGAGAAGCAAATGAAACGTTTCTCGTCGTTAGATAACTTTAAATAATCGAAAGTTACGGTGCTGCCTTCTTGCGAAATTTTGCACAATCACTGTCTGCTAAATGCACGTTTTAAAATCTTCACGCTATTTGTTCCTCTCTCCGCTTGCTTTCAGACAGCTCCCGAGATTTCACCCCGCTTGCAACACGTCGCAAAATCTCGCGAGAGAAAACAACTTGGGACAGCCGAGACGAGACCCTTCTTTTAACACATCCATCGACCCCTCAATGTACGAGATGAGAACAGGAACCAAACAAAATTAAGTAATAAGACACCTCATGAAAAACAATTGTCAAAATTGTGGAGTTATAAAACGAGTGAGGGGTGGAATGATTATTCAGATCCATTTGTGAGGACTAGTCAAAGAGTCCTATAGGATTTTCATCTTTTCCAATCGAATCCCTTAGTATTCCCATACATTTAAAAAAAAAAAATCCTAAAGGAATTCTATAGGAAATGTTTTTGTTCTTTTAGGATTTTCGCAGTCCTATTGGAAATCTTTTTTTCTATTGGTTCCAATAAAATCTTTTAGGATTCCTATTAATTTTTCATCTTGCAAGAAGTCCATAAAAAAGCTACCCCTGTATATATTTCATTTAATAGACACTGTGCTCCAGTTTTCTGCACTCAGCCATTGTACGTAATAGAAAGAGTTGTTACCCCTTTATGCCACAAGAGGGAGTATACCTTTACATTACCATTGTGGCCAACACTGGAAGCTTTTATTACAATTTCCGTCTGCTATTTCATCACTAAATTCACTAATTATTTTTTTTGGGGTCGAGAAATCAACTGTAAAGATTTCTAATATGAGTTTTTTTTAGGAAAACGGATGGTTGAGAACCTCCACAAACTGACGCAACAGCCAGCTGCCTGCTGGGTCGATCGCACCTGCAAGCAATTAGCAAAAAGACTGAAAACAGCCCAAACTGGTTGGAGCACATTTCATGGCATTGTCTCTTCAAAGTCTAGATTAATATGATAATATGATGATTCTGGGATAAAATCACGAGTAATTTGATTAGGTCATCCACAGCAGGTATAATACATGCAAGCAGCCGCATGGTAGTCCTGAAGCGATGTGGTTCCTTGAAGAAGAAAAAAGACAATTTTCCTGACTTTTTTTTTCTTGTAAATTTGTGAGTTTTTTTCTCTCGTAAATTTACCACTTTAATTTCAAAGAATATCCAAGTTTTTTTTCTCATAAATTTACGACTTTAATCTCAGAATATTAGCCTACCCCTCTCCCCTGACTCTGTATACTATTTGTTTTCCTTTGGCCTATTTTTATGACTTACTGTGTGTATTGCTGTCATAAAAATACTTTTTATAAAGAGTTATTTTATTAATTAAAGGCCACATGAAACTGCATTTTTAAACATAAGAAGTAGTTACATAAAAGCATTGTATAATATACGTAATTGTAAAGAGATGCAATATGATTTTACGAAGAGCACCTGAAGGGTTCCCAATACATTTGATGTTGTTTTTTATTGTAGAAAATGTCTTTACTTCACAATAAAGCAAGATCATATCCTTAGGTGCAGCAGAAAAGGTTATCAAAAGCTGTAGAAAATCACATATTGTCAAATAACATAAGACTGGATGGCTGGTCTAATAAAAAACAGAATAGCCTAATAACAAAGAACAGAAGAAAATGAAATATACACTCACAGTTATCTAAAATGTACACAGATGTGTGAGAACACATCTAATACAATTGTAACTTTATCCGCAGTTTGGCTCTTATATAATTTTGAAACACACCATTGGGCTTTGAAAAATACAGAATATCCCCAATATGAAGACTTTCTATTGCAGTATTAGGTTTGGCAACCTAACATATGACAAACAATACTAAATAAAATTGTTTCTCTTTACATTATTGTAAAACTCCTGCAGTAAGTAAATATCTTTTTTAATAAATAAAATGCATTCAACAGCCCATCTCTGTAATCTGTGACTCCTTCTGTTGGAGCTCATTATCTAAAGTTTAACAGATCCTCTGCACTCTGGTAGAAGGTTCTGTTCAACCTTCTGAATTAAGCGTCATCAGAGTCCTCCTCTCTTTGACGGCGTGAAGATGATTTAAGTGGAACTGAATCAAATCCATCTGATGTCCTCTGAAAACACATTGATAATAAAATAAAGCATGAGAAGTTGCCTTATACCGTACGTAGCTCAATGTGTGTTAATGGAGGGGTTATTTACCTCTCGTGAGAAGGACTTTATTTTGGTGAAGAAGGATTTCTTGGTGAGGTCCATGAGGTCGTCCTCGGCATCCTCTCCCTCCATTATTGCACAGCTGTCTGCAGTGGGCAGCTCACACTCCCTACCCTCAGAGCTCATCATCAGCTTGGAGTACTTATACTGCAACCTGCAGACAGAGAATGATACAAAATAACATCTCATCTTTGGAGTTTTCATACTATAAATTAATCTTATTTACTAGTATGACATATTAGTGCTTTAACAAACATCAAAGGAAATGTGAAGCTCAGCAGTCTCACTTGCGTGTCTTCTTCCAGAAATAGCAGCTGATACTGATGAGCAGCACAGCAGCGATCGTTCCTGTGGAAACACCGAACTTGAGCCAGAAATCCAGAGTCACACATGCACTGACTTTTTGTGCTGGTAGTGACTCTCCACCGTAACACTGCAATGGCTGCTGCCATACATACGTGGTTCTCTGAAACACACGTGTGACGCATGGCGCACACACACACACACACACACACACACACACACACACACACACACACACACACACACACACACACACACACACACACACACACACACACACACAGTTGCCTTGGTCACATATGAGATCACTACTTGAATCCTAATATTTACAGTATTTTCCTTACAGGAATAATGAGCTTTAGAGTTGTTGGTAGGCAGATTTTGTTACCCTTTGACGGAGTCCAGTCCAGTCTTAATGCTAAAATAAGCTAACCGGCTTATAGATGTACCCTTATATTTAATGGACAGACATAATAGTGGTATCAGTCTTCTCATTTAACTCTGCCAGAGAGCAAATAAATATATTTCTTAAAATGACAAACTATTAGTGTTTCACAGTGTCCATATCACACTTACAGTACCTTAAGTGAAATGCAAGATGCCCCTATCTGGGGCTAAATGATCATATAAAATGGAAGTTTCCAACACAACACAAGTTTGTGATCGACCTGTGATGGATTTGTGGGTTAGAGGAGGTAAAACATTTTTTGTCAATACATCTGTGCCTGTGCAGCACTACCTGTATTCCCTGGATGCAAGCGCTGACAATCTCTCTGTAGTGGTTTTTGGTGCAGAGTGGACATGCATGCTGGCTCTGCCACAGAAAGTGGAAAGTACAACCATCACACGTCCCCTCTGAACAGTTACTGTGGAGGAAAACACAGATAAGAGATCACAATTTTGTGTGATGAAAAAGATCTCCAAGGAGTCCTGTGGGGTCAAAAGTTGAGCTTGGTCACAGTGAAGGATACCTTGGCAGTGTGATGTGGTCTTCAGCAGTCACTGTGGGATTGCATCTCAGTCTAACGGTGGCTGATCTGCCTTGTTTACAAGCCTGAGTCGTCTCGCTGGACCTGGAAACATCACAAACATGACCAACATAAAAGTTTCAACTGACTTAGACTGTTTTTGATTCTGTATTACATTGCACACTTCAACAAATTATCAAACTTCCAGCATCAAATATTTACAATTAAAAATATGTATTAGAAAGCATCAAAATGGAGTTGTTATTTTACTTACTTGTAATAGAAGATGACATCAGGTAGGCTGGAAGCAGAGGGAAACAGCCATTTTGGAGATGAGATGCTATCCAGGGTCGTGTCAGTGGTCACACCTTCAGAATAAGATGATATAATATATAACAATTAATAAAAATTGTAAATTTTTATCTGATATATGACATGCACAAAATGTAAACCAGCAGTTCCAACTTTTTTTGCTATCAACCACAAAGAGCAACGTATATTTCAACCTTCTGTCACAGGCTGCATATGTCTGAGATGTGAGCCATTTAATCCAAGAGTTATTTTCCCTGTGTTTAGACTACACTATAGGGTATGAAACTACAAGTCTACAGCCACACTAATGGCTCTGTGAGGCTGTACTGTGGTATAATGGTGCTCTGAGCTAAATGCTAATGTCAGCGTGCAAAAGGCTCACAGTGAGAATACAGACGAAACAATATATGGCAATATGTGTTGCCCTTTATTAATATCAGAACGTTTTTAACACACATTTTCCATAAATGAATAAATTTGGTATTGGAAAACCATACAAACATATCCTCTCATTTACAGCAATAGATGTCTGCAGCATTCAGTCCATACCGATGAGTGAGTCACCAATGATGAAGGGCTGGGTGGACACCATGCTCTGACTCCTGATATCAGAGGGAACCACAGTGGACTGACAGATGTAACCTTTGACCTCTCTCCTGCTCTCTGTCACATTGTCCACACAGGCAGCAGGTACTCTGCCCTGTGAGAGAAACGCAGCAGGTTTAAATGCAACGTCAAACAAAATTTGACAAAAAATAGAAAGTCATCAGGATCACAGCTTCTCACCTCTTTCCCACACACTCCCAAATTAAAGTGATTGAAATATCTCAGGCCTTTATTGGTGAAGCGGGGGCTGCTGTGGAAGGCGGTGACGTTGGACAGAGGAGAAAAGTCATAGTGTAACAGCGCGCCTCCTTTCGTCTGAATGTCCAACGCACAGTCACTGAGACAAGCTGTATGGGCCTGGAGGATGGAGAGGTACATAAACGTGCTGTTTACAGTAGGTGGAATAATATCAAGTTCCAGCTGTGGTAAACCCAAATAAGACAACTGGGAAATGCTGATATCAGCTGGAATATAGAAGCATGCAAACACCTAATTCTGCGTGCTGTTACAGTAGAGGGCATCTTATCAGTGAATCTTAAGTTGATTTGGTTTTTGTGTTTTTGTTTTGTTTAGAATTAGATGTGTGAAAGCTATGTGATGTGGCTCAATATACTGTATATTTGGTGAGAGGTAAATAGCAGACCAGCAAATGCTGGTAACAAAACAATTAAAAATCAAATATGGCAGAAAATAGTGTCCACATGAGAACGTTCACTTTTGGGTAGAATGAGAAACAGAGTAATTGCATAATAAAAGAAATGAACATGTTGAGTGTTATACAGATATAGGCAGAGATATAGATACATTCAGGGACATAGCCAGAATTTTAGAAATGCTGAGGTCATGAGTCCAAATTCCCACAAAAGTTTATAAAACTTTCTGATTTAAATTTTTTATTTTTTATTTTATTTATTCAAATAAATAATTATAATAATAACAAAAATATATATATACACATACTTTACTAATAATATTTGTATTTTAATAATAATTTAGTTTTTTTTATTATAACTAAAAACAGCTGAACATAAAGATAGAGTCTACAAATACAAAAATCAGCCTTCAAAGTATTTATTTATATATTTATATTTGTAGAAAATATACTCCTCTCAGGTCGTTAAGGCCCACAAATCCCAGAAAGAACCCCAAAGACAAGACCTTTGTGTCTATAGCCATGCATACATTTATGTGGTAATATATTTAGTCAGGAATTTGTATTTAGAGCTTTTCAGTGGAAAGGATTTTGATCCCATTACCTTGTTTCTCTGTGTGTTTGGTCCACACTGAACACAAGCAGCCTCTCCGACAGGCTGATCGGCCCTGATGAAGGTGTTCGGTGGGCAGCTCTTACACACTCCTGTCTCATTGACCATGTAGTGTCCTGGTGGGCAGGGAACACAGGCGGAGCCAGCCTTAGCAGAACTCAAGGCACAGCGGCGACATTGGGAGGCCACACCTCTGATCACATTGGTGATGTGGATGGAGAAGATCTTTGCAGCATCCGCGCTGTATTTCCTCTCCTGAGGGACAAGAATCACAAGGTGTCATTCACCAGCTGAGTCGCTCTACACACAATGTAGTTGTTGGTTCTGCTTAAAGGACATTTTTAGAAAGTCTATCCCTATTTTCTACTCAGTTCTCATGCAGTCCATGTGCAAAAGTAATTCAATTTTTTTCAAATTGGACACAAACTCTGCCAAAAAACAAACTGCCCCCTAGAGTTCAGTGCAATAACTGGGGCAGACTCACTGTCAGTGCAAAAAAACCAAAACACTCCACAAATCAGCAAAAGCAAACATGATACAGCAGTTTATCATAACAAATTCCGGTGAGAATTTAAAATGTTTACAGCCATAATTGGTAAATAAATTCACAGTATTTATTGCTAAATTCCGTGCTTCATTTTCTTGCCTTCTTGAAAATCGAATGGATGTGTCAGCCTTCCTCTTACATGTACCCATAGTTCTCAGCATGTTGTTTTTACAATGTCTGATTATAACTAAGTAAACTTTAAAAACAGAAATTACAAAGTGTGGTACCAAGGTAGAAAAGAAGAAACATTGAGAGAGAGACAAGAGTATAACGATATTTATATATAAAATATACATTTTTAAACACAGACACAAAGTGCACATACTAAGATATATAAACTATAACATGAAGGGATTTAGTCTCACCATGTTAAGTTCCTCAGTTCGTTGAAATGTCCAGGTGAAGCTGGTGGTGCTGTTGCTCTGGATCAGGTAGGAGTATGACTGTTTCCTGTTGCTGCCTTTCCACTGCTCCACCACATCATTATTCCACTGGTTATAACCCTGCAGAGAAATACACTCACCTCATATAAATATATATGTATATATTCATACTGATGTCAACCTTATATATATATGAGCAATTCTGCTCACCGCCAAGAAGTAAAATTTGCAGTCAGCTGTACACGTGGTCTCAAAGACGAAGGTGATGCGAGAAAGTTCACTCCTCTCACTGTCTTTGGCCATGGACTGAGGCAGCCTGTGGAAACAAGTGGCATTTCATTCAATGTTTACAACTGGGATTTATAGTGTATACATATTAAGATGTTTAATTCCTTTCAGAAATGTTTGACTTTACCTGTATCCAGGGACATTGAGCATGAGCATCAGGTAGTCTGTGTCCTGATCCCCAGGGGTGGTGTAGACATACTCTCCAGCCACCTCCCATGCTGTCATTACAAATACAATTAAAAAAAAAGCACATTAACACTCCAATACTATCCTTCTAACAATGCAGACAATAATTGAGGTGGACATGCGGCGTCTTTAAAATAACTCTTCTAACATCTGTATACTGTAAATAAGGATCAAAGCATTAATTAATACCATAAGAAATGCATAGTCTTAACCTGTAAATTAATCTTTGACCCTGGAAATAGTAGCAGACAAAATAACCATACCAGCTTTTGTACCTTTGCACTTTAGCAGATTATTTTGTCAAATGCTGGGGCTGTTTTGTTGGTTATTTTATAAGAATTACATCCTGTACTTTTCCTTTATCTTCCAGATAATTGCTTTTTGGATGTTGTGCTATTTGTGCTTTAACCTCTGGCTGTTTTAGTCATTTTGTTCCCCTTCTGTTCTGTGCCTTTTAGAGTATTTTTTCTGACTGTGATGATTATCATTCAACTGCTGTGATGTCTGCCCTCTCCCTCTACACTGTGTTGCCTTCTCACCCGTGCTGTGTTCGGACTCGCTGAACTCTCGTTGGAAGATGGAGCTCTTCATGTTGCTCGGCATCGTGTTCCACCATTTGTACTCGAGACCCATCACTGGTTCCGTGCCAGAAGGGCACTTGGTACAGGCTGTGAGTAAATAATGTGTCATTAGGTCAAGGAACACATGGACTAAAAAACAGTTATGATAGTTTTATATACTGTTACAGTTTTATATACTTTCTTTTTTACATCACTTTGCAGTCAAGGCGTCTAATCAGTTTTGGTGATTTTTACAGGGACAGCAGATAGAGTATAAGGAGTGTACTGATTGTGCACCTGTTCCGTTTGAGTAGAAACCATCGTTGCAGGGTTCACAGGTGGAAGAGTTGGTGACAAAGAAACCCGGGTTACATGGAGGACAGGTTTGCTTCTCCCCTGATGCAGGCAGCTTCACGGCTCCTTCAACAGTCTCACTGCAGATCTTAGGCTCAATCCACTTGTACATTAGCTGAGTCTGAGACGCACAGCAAGCCAGACATGGACACATGAAAGAAGCCACCAGATGCTCTGTGGCACACACAATCGGCCCAGGCAATTTATATTCAAAGAAACCTAATAGTTGCACCAGATGGCTGCTAGCTATTTACTAGGTAACATCTCTCTCTGTGTGTTTACCTTTACTCAAGCATAAGCTCTGCCTTAACACACAGTCATGTCCTTTTCTACATTACCTTTCCCTCAGAGTCACAGGGAGTGTGGGTGTAGAAGTAGTCACTGTTTGTACACGCAGGTCTCGATTTGCAGCTCCCTGAACCAGCCACTGGAAAAATAGTAACCGAGCCAGGGGGGGAAACAATGGGCGGGGACGAGGGAAAACACACAGCTCACATTAAGATCCAGAGATAAGACAAACCTTACACACTTAAGCAGTAAATGCAGTATTTGCATGCAGAACGCCTTGCATGTGTGTGTGTGTGTGTGTGTGTGTGTGTGTGTGTGTGTGTGTGTGTGTGTGTGTGTGTGTGTGTGTGTGTGTGTGTGTGTGTGACAACATGCAAATACAAATATATAAGAGTATGCTGATCAATGATATAACTGGTGTCAGAAATTCAAACCTTTCATACCTGAATATTTGTCCTGTTCGCACTGATGGCAAACGATGGCGCCCTTGTTGGAATAGGTTTCAGCAGGGCAGGGGGTACAGCGGGCAGATCCTGCTTTTGCACTGTAGGTGCCGGGTTTACAATGGAAACACTCTGATGTGTAGGCCACCCCTGGATAAAAACCATCAATCAACTTGTAATCATTACCTGGAAAAAGTTGAGGAGTGAACAAATGTTTAAAACTGCTGTACACAACACACTACAGGCAATAATCTACCTGAGATGGCAATGTTCCTTAACAGCACGGGCTTGACAGCACTGCCCTGCAGAGTATACGCAGTGGTTCTCCAATACAGCACATTGTTGCCGCTGTTAAGCTCAGCCTGCACAGAGTGAATGTGAATGTGAAAATGAGAAAGGAACAAAAGAGAAAACATGAGAGCTTTTAATCTGAATTCTAATGCTATACTCAGACAAACCCCATATTTGCTAAAGTTGCTTTCAGAGATCTTCATCCACCGGCTCTCTGTGTCTGTAGACTGACACTGGTCATTCTGAACCTAAGGAGAGGGGAAAAAGATTCAGATGTGACCGAATATCCCCCCCCCCCCCCAAAAAAAAAACAGCCATCTTTGTCAACATCAACAGTCGTTTTTGAATTACTTACATAGAACTCAAAGTAAATGCTGTTGTCAGGGTAGAAATATTCAAAGGTCACAGTTCCAGGTTTCTTCAGGCTCACAGCATAGGACAGTGTTGCAGTGCACTCATCTGTATTTGAGGCTACGTAATCACCCTTTGGTGTCCAGGTTGAGCTGGAGAAACATCAGCAGCAGAAACAGTTTGATGAGCTTCTTGAAATAGTAAGAGCTTAGATTGATAAACAAAATCAAAACTAAAAAATGTATACTAACTTGGAGCAGTCTGTGTGGTCATCCCAGCCGTTCGTGGGCAACCCATGGGTGACAAAACCAGACGGCAGGCTGTCCCACTCATCAAAGGCCTCACCGGTGCCAAGAGAGTAGGTGCCTACAGCACACTTCTGGCACTGCTGCGACTGCATGTTGAGGAACTCCCCCTCACTACAGGAGAAGGCTGTAAGAGGAAGAGAAAGAAAGAGACCACATTGGAAATGTATCATGGAGATGTTGACAACATGACAAGGAACAGACAAAAGAGTGTGGTAACAATGTAATATATATAAAGCTGTAAAACAGATTGAGGTATAAGAGGAGGACACTCACTGCACTGAGTGCCTTTGACTGGATCTGGGAGGCCTGTGCATGTGTCGGCTTTGTTGGGAACCGCCACTCTCCATCGTGACCCGAGTACGTCACACTCTGTGTACTCAAAGTGATAATCTGACTGCAGGGACAAAACACAGGTGTTAGTTTCACACAGCTGGATGAAAACACACTACACACCATACATACATCAAATAGATTTAATTTATACATAAAGGTGCAAGTCAGCATGCATGTGAACAGCAAATGGAGCTGTTATTACAACCAGTTCAGAAGATTGTTTTACACCTCTGGAATTTCTTTTCCAAAACCAGGCAAACCTCTTTTCCAAATAAAGTCACAGCTAATATTTGCCCAGGAAGCCATCTCAACTGTTTTACTTATCAAGGATGTGCTGCAACTCTGCACCAGTAAAACTCCCTTCAGCGTTTATTTACTTATAGCCAAGAGGGGAGAGATGTTGATCCATCCAATCCTTTTGTAAACATGTAATTCTCAGTGTTGTCGCAGGACTTTGGAGACAGCAGGCGCTCAGGTGCAAAGCTTTTGCAGTATTTGTCTGTCGTGCTTTTTGGAGCTGACTGACAAACACTGTCCTACCCATCCCCCCTGTGTCATTTGGGATGTGACATAACGTTAAAAGTTATCTTGTAGATCTGACACCTTCTGAAACAAGCCGTGAATACTGACACAGTGTTATCTTGGCCAACAGCAGGCTGTAATATTCCAAGTAGTCAGACTAACCCAAGCCCACATAGCCTTGTGGGATTAATATTTAACAGAAACAGAGCAGCAGCACTCCTCTGGGTCTGTTTTTGATTAGAGTTGCTACATTAGCTGTGGTTGGGGTATCAGGTGAACATGTTTGGGTGGGAGGATCTGATGTAAAAATGCATCAAACTGGGGAAGTGCTGTAGCCTAATCGCCTCCTTTAAACAAACATGAGGAAACCAAGACAACGGGACATGATGACCGCTGTGCCTCATGGTCAATGGATTGGCATGGAAACTAACTCACCTCCTTCCCCAAATCATCATCACCTATAAGCCCAATAGACTCAAATTGCAAGACTACTTTTTCCTTACAACTGTCATATCTTAATTCTACCCATCTGCAGTAAAGTATGGTGATAAAAAATAAATGGTTTGAGTATTATCAAACTGTACTGTTATGCAAATGAAAACAGATATAGAAGGGCGAGAGCACGGCAGTGGATGTAACATATGGACATTCTAGTAAAACAATGAAGCAAGCAGAAGTGAAGTGACTAATGTAATGTTAAACATATTTTCATTTCTATTCTATTTCATGGCTAAAGCTGTTTAAGAGGCTTTAGGTCAGCCATTTCAACATTTTTAGAAATGTTGCACGGTGGCTTTAAATTAGCCTACATTTTCACATACAGCTCATCCATAAGCAATTTACCTGATTAAACATTAATATGCACATTCAATTGTAATAGGAAACAATTCACACCTGAATAATGTTAGCTTTTGGGGGTAGTTGTTATTATTTATAATGTCGAAATGGCTAACAATTAAACAATATGAATCTTCTCACCTCTTTGCACATGGGCAACTCCGCATTGGCTTGTGCAAAAAGCAACCACAGTAAAAAGTGGCGCAGGTGTATCGGGCCTCGCTGCATCGTCGCCTTCGGTCAGTGCTGAAGTGATGGAGACGGAGGAGCAGAGGGTTGACCTGCACCTAAAGGTGCAGCCCGCCTGGCGGCTGAAGGCGCGGCTGCAAGCTGAGCAAACATTCTCCTGGATAACTGGCTCTGGTGCCTGTTACTCTGAGTCATCTTTTAATGCCCAGCTTGTGTTGTACCTGCCTTCTGCTATTTGGACATTCAATGTAGAATTGAGTCCTTCGTAATCTTCAAGAAAAAAATATTAGCCTACTTAGCACGGTTAGGCCTACACGTATTTTTAGCGACTCGATCATGGCTAATAAAAGGTGGTGGATTTAAAAAATATAGCCTATATATTTATTTCACGGTGGCAAGTGGCCGTTTCATCATTTTTACAAAAGGGACACAGCAGTTAACTTACATGTGGGAAAAATAATGTGTAAACACGACACGTCATGACACGACACGTAATCTGAGGGAGCGCATTCGCAAAAACAATATAGGCGTAGACATACTCACATATAACCCACATAAACCTTCACAAACATGTTTCCTGATTCCTAATGAGATATAGCCTAGGAAATAAATATTAAACAAATGTAGAAGTAGGCCTAAATGAGGGATGAATTACACACTTAATCACACTATAAAATGTATAAATTCACTTCACAACAATAATAGAATAAAGGGGGCGACCTAGCTCACCCACTAGAGCGTGCGCCCCATGTCAGGCTGAGTCCTTACGGCATTGGCCGTGGGTTCGAATCCGACCTGCGGCCTTTGCTGCATGTCGCCCCCCTCTCCCCTTTCTTATTTAAGCTATCGATTAAAGGCCATAAAAGCCAACCAAAAAAATAGAAGAAAAAAAAGAATAGAGGATAAATAACCAATATGGTGTTAAGAAAGCACATCAAATATATTCTTATAACAGTCTATACATTTGTTGTCTTATGTATTATTAATCAAAGAAAGGGATTTAAGAAGTGACTCAAATTCCACTAAAAAAAAGAGGCGATGAGGGTTGAGAACCCAAGAATTTTTTCTTATGAAAGAAAAAATTCCCTATTAAAACAAAAAAGTTCACCACATAAATTAGAGATGCATGTTACATCCTTTAGAATAAAATTATGAGTGACCATGGGGGGATGGAAAATGAAACAATTCCACAAAAAGAACAGGAGCTATCAATATCCATATATCTAGATATTACAGAATTTACTGGATAGATTTTGTGTCAAATGTAAAAATTAATTTATTTTTGCTTTGTTAAAAATACAAAGTTTCTGAGGTAAAAGCCATGTTTTTTTCAGTTTGTCTTCCAATAAGACTTTCCTCTTTGAATAATTTTGTTTTTACTTTGCTAAATTTGACGGATATATTTATTATAAAATGTTTCATCAGGCAATTCAATACCATTCAAAGACAATGTAGGTTGAGCATATAAGCTAACTTCATTAAAACAAACACTTAATCAGATACTAGCTCAAACCTGAAGTTACAGCCACAGCCTTGTATTCCTTAAAAGGAATTGGAAAGTTGTGCTTTGATATAAAGTACTCTCGGACATTGTATTGTGTATTGTATGCAGCTTATCTGGCTTTTATTGTAATTTTTGAAGAATATAATGTACTATTTAAAAAAAATAAATTAAAAAAAAGGAGGGAAGCATTGCTTCGTTTTCTTTTGAAAAGGTCTATCCGGAAGTTTGCAGTTGCTTAGAAACCAGGTTGTAAACATTTAAGTAGGGTTCATTCGGGTTCATTCCTCATAAAAAGCTAACAGCAACAACATCATTACGGACATATATTGTGTTTTTCGTCTGCAGAGCTTCGTGTTGTCATTAAATATGTCTAGCCGGGATCCTTTCCCCTCCACAAAGTTTGAAAACTGCTTCACTCTCAGCGGATTCCGGCCGCAGCAGGTGGGTTTTCCTACTGATAAAAACGTTATGTTTGTCTTTATAAGCTAAAGGTTTAACCAACCGTGACTTCATGTGCAGAGGTTACTTTCAAAACACACATTTGATACTGACAATTTTGATACTGGACATAAAGCATTTTTTTCTCTTCTATTCGAACAACCTAGCTAGCTATAAGGGATGTCCAACATGCTGTAAACTCCTGTTATTTTGAATGAACATCACCCTACTAGCTACTAAATGCTGTGTTTTTCTTGTCCGGCCTTATTAACCTGCTACGCAAAAATATCCCGATGGGTTCCTAGTAAACCCTGCTAAAATATTACATTGCCCATGATTAATTGTCTGATAATTTAATTAAACACAAATCATCACAAAACTGAAATAATAAAGGGACACAGAGACCCACTTCAAAACAAGGCCTTAATTAAGATCCGGTATTAAAGCAGATGTAGTCAGTCCAATATCATGCAACTTGATACTGTGCTTTAGCAGGGCATATTCACATATTAGCAAACAAAGTTAAATGAAATGACCATAAACTGGTTGGCCATGGAACCTTCAAACAGCAAATAGCCAATGAAAACGTTAATGTTACCTCAATGTAAATATACAGAGTTAGTGTACCTGAGTATATCCTATCCCAAAAATACAGTCCCACATTTCTCTAAAGTTGTCATTTAAGCAAACTATACCCTGATTGATGGATCCCTCCAAGCATTTAAAATTTTGTATAAAACATTTACACTTTTGTTCACTATGGGCGTTACCTAAAGAAACATGCTAGTTTGACATGTTCGAGATCAGCCATTGTTGGCTCATTATATGGATTATTTTTAAATTCTTTGGTGAATAGATATTCATCAGTACAAGTCTTTAAATTATTTTGTGCTCTAATGTTTATCAAAATATAAACAATTTTGATTTTTCCCTCCTTGCTAATTGCACAGAGAAAAACCTATGATAAACCAACTCACATAGCCCAAACAGAGGAACCCTGGAGTCGCCTCCATGATACAGCCACTCTGGCCAGCTCCCGGCAGAGTGTTACGCATTATGAGCATCAGGTAACCTGCAGGGCGATGCATGATTTTGATCTTCACTTATGAAACCAGAACAATATTTCAAAGCAAGTACTTTGAATGCACCACTCTTTTCTCAACCACAGGCTCCAAACGACAGCCTCGACTTCCAACTAAAGTCAGTCTACGATCACCACAAGGACTTCTTCTGGAGAAAGAATCAGATTTTATACCAGAAGGAGACCGTGTCTGAGGACAGCAGGTGGGTATTTGTGAATTTTAATGTGTGGCCTGGCAGTACAACTTCACTCTGTTGGCATGGCATTTCAGGAGTCAAATTCAACCGTGTTTAAATTTCAATTTATAGGAAGCAGGGAAACTTAAAACAGGATGTGCTGGAAAAGGAACAAGAGAACGACATCAGAGTGTGGGTCGATCCACAGAGGTGCTCCATTTACAGCATTAAGTGAAGCTCAGGTGAAGTTCAGTTATATTATGATCCCCAGTTATTGCAGCAGGTGTCTGTGTGGATAAACAAACATTAATAAACCTTCAATTTCCTGACATAGAATCTGACTCTAACCAAACCCACTGATTCTGGGGAGAATCTGGCTTTGTGTGGAGCGAGGCGTGTCCCAAATACCAATACAATGCCCTTTTTTCCCCTCCACAGGCATTTTCAAACAAGGGCTACACCAAGGAGAATGGTGGCTTCTTCTATTCAACATGAAGTTTCCAGTACTACTATCTCTAACTGCTAACATCACAAAAGCTCTGTAAATAAAAGGAGTTATTTCAGTGCATTTGTGTATTGCTTGTGTTTATGCAAATGCCCTACATAGAAAACTGAATACTGAAAGGTGATTCATGGAAGAAAAAGATTTCAGGATCACTTCAACCACAAAAATCTCAACAAACACTGACCAAAACTACATGGTGGAATAAAGCATGCTTAAATGGCCAAGTGAATATGTAATGAAGGTACAAAAGTAAGGTACATTTCTGCATATTTTTAAATAACTTTTGTGCTTTTAACGCACAATGGTAGTGCCGTTTGTAGATTTAACTTTTGTTCAGATTGCCCCCAAATTTCATGCACATTAACACGTGCCCTTTTTCTTTAATAAAAAAAACAGTTTATTTTTGCATGCAAATACTTCTGTTCATATGAATTTTCTAGAAAATATCATTACCTACTTCATACTGCATTTCGTACTGAAGCAGTATTCAAGCAAAGCATACCATTAGATATTTATAAATATCAGCATTCTAAATAAATGTAACATACCCATTTAGAACACAAACAGCAGAATATTTTATTAAAATGTAAAAAAACATCTGCATGTGAACTGTTAACAGAGGAACAGTTGTACATATTTTGTATTATCAAAAGAATAAACCTGTTGCTGCATAAATAGAAAAACTGGGCAAATGAGAAAACAACAAATATTCTCAATGCATATTACAATTTACCATCTGTTGGACAACCCTTTCACAGAATCATTCAAATCTTCTCTTTTCAAGCTTTATATAGCAAATTATATCTAAAATAAAACCGCTAAACAGAAATTATTTATAATGAATGATAAAATATATTTTTTACAGTTGTATATTTTGAACTAACTGAACTGGAAACAGACTGAACTCAGGCAGGAAAGATCAGACAGTGGGTTCATGCCCTGGCTTTTCTTTCGAGACATCGTCTGATGAAAGCCTTCTCGTCCCATTGGTTGGGCGGAAGCATTTGGCCGCCATTATGGACACAAAGGACAGTCATCTCATCAGCGTACTGAAGATTCTGCAGCAGCTGAAGACAAACACCAGAGGAGCAAAGGTTCAGAAAAAAATGAAGAGCGCAGAGACGCATGGGTCACATAATACAGCGGATAAACATTAAAATAAAACATTTCACTTTTAACTCCGTTTTTGGTTTCCACCAACTCCTGAGGGAAATATCTGGCTCTTCAGCTGCTAAATGCTCTGCTATGTTCACCAGCTAGTTTCTGACTTTGTCTGTTGTTTGGTGCGGAGTAGGTAGTTTAGAGTGGGTTCTTTGCTTTAGAGTGGGCTTTTAGAACTTTTTCGCTGAAAACATCTGGAAACGAGGATGGTGAGTGAACCAAAACAGTAAAGATGTAGGTCGTAAAACCAAAACAATAAGCTGAAAGATGTTAAAACGTTCTGTAGAGCAGAGGAGAACTGTAGAGTTGGGTGATTATGATCCTTCTCTCTGTCTCACCACCGTGAGCGACACCTTTCAGTATTGATCCATTGTTAATATAAAATATTGATTATAGCCGCAGAATATATTATGCAGACTCAATGAGTGTTACCATCAGAACACACTCATTAGAAGGTACAAACACTCACTTTGGGTGTTATGAAGAAGTACTGGGACGTTGTCTCTTTGCAGGCCGTGCGGACCACAATGTCAAAGACTCTTCTCTCATTTACAGGATCCATTCCCTACACAAAAGAGAGAAAGTGCTGTGGAGTAAGGTCTGGCTACACCACATATACATTCTGCGATAGGAGGAAAAAATGCTCTTGGTTGTTTGCACTTCTTTAAAAGGTCCCATGACATGGTGCTATTTGGATGCTTTTATATAGACCTTAGTGGTCCCCTAATACTGTATCTGAAGTCTCTTTCCCAAAATTCAGCCTTGGTGCAGAATTACAGCCACTCGAGCCAGTCCCACAATGAGCTTTCCTTGGGCAAGGTGGAGGGTGTGTGTGTGGCCTTGACCTACTGCCACTTTGCTCGTTTGAAAGCCATGATGTCTCTCTCTCATGGGTGGGCCAAATTCTCTGAGCGGGCAAAGCAGAGAAAGGGGAGGTAACCTTGCTCCTTATGACCTCATAAGGAGAAGATTCCAGATCGGCCCATCTGAGCTTTCATTTTCTCAAAGGCAGAGCAGGATACCCAGGGCTCGGTTTAAACCTATCACCATTTCTAGCTACTGGGGGACCATAGGCAGGCTGGGGGAACTCATATTAATGTAAAAAACCTCATAAAGTGAAATTTTCATGCCATGGGACCTTTAAACCAATCACAATCACTAAGGTCCAGACGCAGCGACGATGGCTTTGCTAATCTCTGGAAGGAACTTGTTTTGGTGGAACATTTGCACCCCGCAAAAGACCACATAAAGCCATATAAAATATTAAATGAAGTTAACTGTTCACACAATACAGTACCGTGACCTATTATTAATTAGCTTGATACATGGTTAAACATAATTTGCTCTTACCAGTGTATCTCCGTGTATACTTCGTCCTTAGCAATCCTCTCCATTTGGTTCCAAATCGTCCCAGTTAGATAGTAAATGTCGTAAACATATTCGTTGTAAATCTTTACAATCATTCACCGAAAGAACCAAGGAGGCCTGCCTTATTGCACGATCCAAATTTTCTTTAAAACTTGCCCTTTTCAGCGTGTAGCTTGCTAGCTCAAAATTTGTTTTGTTGTTTTGTTTGTTGTTGTTAGCGAAGAGATGTTGAGAATGGCAAAGCCCAGAGAGCAGAAAGCGAGGGCCAAAGTCTGACATTCACACACTGGATGGCAGGCTTAATCCTGGAAATGTACTTCCGTTGATCCAGACTAACTGCTTTACTAACAAATGATGTTAGTGAAGCGAAAACTCACTTTGTTAAATCACTAAGAAACCTGCAAAATCTTCAGAGGACAGAACAAACCGATATGAAAGTGTGTGTGAGAGAGCACTACCTGGTTGATCTCGTCCACCACCCTGAAGGGGCAGCGGTTGAGCTCCTGCAGGGCCATGAGGTAGAGCATTGTGGAGACGCTGCGCTCTCCTCCGCTCTGATGGTAAGCAGTCAGCTCGTGGAGCTGAGTGCTGCTGTGGAACTTCACCCGAATTCGGATCCCATACTTGTCATACTCCTCCTGCAATGAAAGGCAGCATTTAATGGGGTAATAAATACAATTCTTATTGCCTGAACCAAAACAATGACCATAAGATATATTAGAGCTTTACAGGAATACATACTGTATACCACTGTTAAAAAAATACCAACTACATCTTATGTGAATAATTAATAAGGATGTCAGAGTGTGTGTGTGTGTGTGTGTGTGTGTGTGTGTGTGTGTGTGTGTGTGTGTGTGTGTGTGTGTGTGTGTGTGTGTGTGTGTGTGTGTGTGTGTGTGTGTGTGTGCATTTACCTCATTCTCTGAGTGCAAATCCACCTCTCCTGCACACTGCATGGAGCGGAAGAAATCACTGAACTTGCCATTAATCTGTTCCACCAGCTGCTTCAGCGGGTTCAGCCAGCGCTCCTTAGCCTGTGAGACACATACAGAAATCTCTACACACACATTTATACACAGGATGGCCATGCTGTCATATAAGAAATCGCAGACTGATATTTCTTTACAAACAAATCCCAGAGCAATCACTGCAGGGACACATAATGCACCTCTGATATGTTCTGTCGGTAGACGTTCAGGGCATTGCTCCTGTCTTCCAGCTCTTTCTCCAGATGTTTGATCTCCTGCTCTCTTTTGTTGTACTCTTCAACAACCTGCAAAACGGAGATAATTAACGTGAGAAGCATTCACACTGAGGGTACACGTCACGATGTATTCATACTCCCAATTTCTGTCCAAAAAAGTAAGAAAGCCAACAAAAAATTAATGGCAAAGAACAAATTAATAAATAACAATAAGATGGCTTGCATGGTGTGATCACAGTTTGCTATAGAGATGGAAAAAACGTCAGCTGATTCTCATGTGCTCTTACTCTTTCACTGAGGCCAGTGAAGCACTCAGCCCTGGCCCGCTCCTCATTCAGCAGTGTATCGATCTCGTCCAGCGTGTCGGGCAAATCGCTAAAAGCCTGCAATATGAAAAAAAAAAAAACAGGAATATTTTATGAGCTAATTAAACTAAATTAAAGAGATTAAAGCTGGTTTCATTCAGCAATATAATAAACACAATGATAAACACTAACATTACGCAGGTCTTCAGGTAATGACTCATCTGGTTGCATCCTGCAGATCGTCTTTGCTCTCTTCAACAGGCCTTTGCATTGTTCTGTCAGTTGGACCTTCCTCTGCTCCAGACGGCTGCATTTTTGCTGCAAGAAGACGTGTGCTGTTAGCATGTTAGCAGACAGCAGTGATACAGAATGAGGAGTAGATCATGACATACAGGAGTTAACGTCATGGACACTCCAGCAGGGCAGATGTATATGGAAAGGTGTGTGTGAAACGCTTACATCAATGGTCTTGAGTTCAGAAGCGCCTTCTCTACAATCATTCTCCAGCTTGGTCTTCTCAGCCATCAGCCCCACCGTCTCCAAAGCCAGGTACACCTTCTCCATAGTCAGCTTGGCTCTCAGCTACAGACAATGGAGAGACAGGGAAAAGGGAGGCCACAAGAATTGCACAGCATTAAGTTTTAATATGCATTCATTAAAGAGAATTTGACTGGCAAACAGTCAAAGTCCTTGACTGTTACTCAACTCCACTTCTATAATAAAGTCCATTATTCGGATGTTGTGAAATACCTGCCATATAAAAACCACATTTATGGGATCCTTGCATGACTGCATATTAACACCAACTTTAATAACTTATTAAAAGAGAGTCATGTTCAGCAACAAATTAAGACTGCAAACAAGAACAAAAGATATGGATTTTTTTTAAATTTTTGAACACACCCTCAAAGCACCTTGCTAGCTTGCAGCATGCAACAGACAGCTTTGTTAGGCAGTTTTGTCTTCAGATAGCTTTTTACACAGATCAACCAGTGGCCGGGCCATCGTGAATGACAAATTGTGTTCCGCTATGAACGTGCACACACGTATTTCTTTTTATCACAAACACTGTCGGTCATTAAAAGGCGCAGTGGCAGCGATGGCCGTTGCTTCCGGTAACGTACTCGTATGACAGAGTGCACGGGCCGAAGCTTTGTGACCAGCATTTAAGTCATGACGAGCAAGCACTTTCTTACCGCTGCTGCCGTAGTCTCTTCCTCGAATATATGCTGCAGAACTCGGGTAAACTCAGTGCATCATCCCATGTGGACTTTTTAATTTATTTAAATTTTTTCTAGAATAGCCACACGCCGGAGTACTTTAAGCCCTGTTGCTAACACGGAGGATTAAAAAACATGATGGACTCTTCAGAAGAGGTAATTATCTTGTAATTTTGATGTCCTCTTTGTCTCCAAAGCTGAACGCTGCTGTTTTCCTTTCTCAACGGTAACGTAAAATGCATGCCTCGAGCTTCTACGTGCGAAAGTCACCGGACGACACCATTTTGTAAACATAGCCATGCTGAGAAATACAGAGAGAGCTTTGTATCAACTCATTTGGCAATGGCTTGAATGTAACGGACGTTCATTAATATAAAATAGTTGCGCACTACAACTTTAACAAAACTTTTTTTTTTAAATAAAAATTTCAGCCTATCACAGCTATTAAATGTTTAGCAGTCATTTACATGTCCTTAGTTCTAAGTTCACTGATCCATACCTTCATTTGACTCATGAACACTGTGACTGTGGACACCTTCTGAGAATTGACAGCTGCAATTTTCTCTTTAGTCTCCTCTTCAATCTTCTGCAGGTCAATAACACTCTGCTCCATCTGCCTCAGACTGAACACATGGAAAGAGGGAGTGAGACTACTTTGAATAGATTTGCATTAGCCAAACTAACACATCTTTACAGAGACAATTTACTAGTCGGGTCATATATGCCAACATATGACAAGATACCGAGGGAAACGTTCTGTGCCTGTTGGGCCTTTTGACTATTTAAAGGTCCCCTATTATACTTCAGCATCATATTTGTACTCTTGGGGTCTAATAGAATAGGTTTACGTGCTTTGATGTTCTCATACTGCCCATTGCTACAGTGCATTCACCTGAAACACTAGGCTCGTTCGAGAAGAATTGCGTCTTGCTTGTAAGGCCGGCTACACACTGGCTGCTTGGCGTGAGCATTTCTGTTGCGTGTTTTTTTCTGTCTTTAGACACCAGAAACGTGTCTGACGCGACACTGCTGCTGCTAGCCTTGTCTGTACACATGTATGTTTCCCATTGATAAAATGCCCTAAAGCAGTAGTATACTTCATGTTAAACATAAATATATATTTGATTACAGCAAAGACAACATCGGCAGTATTGACGGCAAAAAATGCGCCTGTCAATGTGCATTTATGTCAAACATCAAAATGTAATTTATTAATATGTATTTGTGTCAAAATTACATATAAACATCTTTTCGTAT
Source organism: Perca fluviatilis (assembly GCF_010015445.1). NCBI lineage: Eukaryota > Metazoa > Chordata > Actinopteri > Perciformes > Percidae > Perca > Perca fluviatilis. The sequence goes on along the minus strand of NC_053116.1, from coordinate 22,575,621 downwards.
TCTATTTTACCTGGAAACGCTTCCAACACACTTGCATGTCGTGTGAAAAATAGGCGTTGGTTCTATTTCTAGCATGAATGCGTTTTTGGCACGGCACGAGACGCGCCTGAGACGTGTGTCACGCAGGCAGCGTGTAAGCTCTAACCGGTTAACATGGGAGCCAAAATAAAAGTGGACACGCCATGCAGCCAATGCGTAGCAGGCCTAAAGTGGACGAGAGCAAGTGGCAGCAGCCAGGGGTGGTGACAAAAATTTGCTGTCAAGTCGGACAGTTAACAGCCGTTTCCAGCAGCCTTCAGTCTGAACAGGAAGTCACAGAAACACTCACATCCTGTTAGGTCCGATTCCGATTTAATAAAGTGTTATCAGACCTATATATCAGCTTGTACACAGTCTCCAGTTGTTTTTTATTATGACATGTTAAAATGCTCTACACTGTTGCTGATGTTAATAAACAACAGAATGTAGATGATCCGTAATCTGACTGGATTTAGTCTCTCTGACTACTAAACGTCACTATCAACCACACGTGTTCTGTACAGAATAAGCCTTTAGATCAGACAAAAAAGCACTTAAAATCCCTCCAATTCAAAAACAATAAAAAGTTTATATAAAACGTCATCATATTGAGTCGATTCTGAACCAATCAGCTGTTAGATCAGCTGAGAGCCAGGCATTTCCCATCATGCCCTTTGTCTAGCAGTCTGTGGAAAGCAACTGCGTCGGCTGGCTCTAAAAACTGCGGCTGCCTTGGTCACGTGAGGTTATCGTAGCCCACGTGTGCATGACGTCAGAGCAAGTCAGGATCAAGTCGGACACAAATCTAACCGGCATGCATCGGGCGGCGATCACCAGTGATCGATTCTGCGCAGGCCTGGCTCCCCTCAAACGAGCCTACTGTTTGAGCTTTTGGCCTGCCTTCCTGAAAAGCATAACAGGGGCTCTTTAAGACTTGCCTGTCCTGCTTGGTGCTGATTTTCTGCTCCAGTTGTCTCTTTTTGCCCTTTACTTCAGAAAGGTGCTTCTTCTCTGCCAACAATTCATTGTCACGGCGATCCAGTGAGACGGCTTCTGTCTGCAGGGCCTTCATCCGTTCTTCAATGTCTTGTAACTTCAACTCACAGGCCTAGTCGCAGTGGGGGTTAACAGTTAAACTCTAACATATTGAGATGTCTCAAGGCATATTTATGGGAGTAGCAGAAACTAGATTTGGTAAATGTTGGAGTTAAAAAAAAAGGCTCAAGGCTATGCTTCCAAAAGTGTTCCCGTGTCTCTCCCCTTACCTTCATCTGCTGCTCCAGCTGCCGTTTCTCTTCAGCGTCCACAGTGATGGTGAGGTACTGGGAAGGGTGAACTGCGGAGTTACTGGTGCTGATCTTGTTGGAGTAATGGGACCTCTTCAATGTGTACCTCTCCTCTGTTGTATAGAACACCCTGAGGTAGGGCTCCTCAATCACCTGTGAGGAAGAATGGTCATGGTCAGCAGAGACGCCTCACAAAATATGAAGTTAAACACTGACAACTCCGAGCAGGTTCTCTGAACTTCAAATGGTCCAGCTGGGAAATATCGTGAGAAAACAAAAGTGACGCAAAATACAGTAAAACTTAATCAGACAGTAACAAAATGCATCATTAATTAACACAATCCACTACATTGTCAGATCAGCAAACAATTTCTTTGACATCAAATTGAAGAATGCAACATCCTGACAACTCTGAAAGGCACTAGGTCCAAATAGTTGAATGGTTGAATTGAGTGATTAAATTATTTTGATAGGTGGTGCTTATTTACAGACAGATATATCCTACCAATTGAAATGACTTGCCTACTACTCTGCTGTTGTGTTGTAAGAACTTGAATAATATTGTAAGAGGAACGTACCGTTTTAATCATGGCTTTAGTTTGGTCATTGCCCACAGGGACGTCATGCACCTTGTACTGATGACAGAGGTAACTCATCACCTCATCAGGGGCGTCGAACATCTCGCGTAGGTAGGTGAAGAACCCAAAACGCCTACAAAAAGAAATCTAATTAAAACATATCAAAGTAAGTGTAAAACTAAAAAGTAGTGGTCACAGACAAAGACACAGTTACACAGTCAAATTCATTAATTTCTCTCACCTCAGGGCCTCAATACTCCGTGATGGCGGCCGCCTAGAACACGACTCCACCGGAGCAGAAATGGAGTTCACCTTCAAGTTCAACTTGTCACGGACCTGAGGTTTGGGACAGATCAAACTAAAGGTCTTATTTGGGAGGGTAAAAACTGGATGTCACACACAAAGTTAGGATTTGTCTGACAATTTGCACTCAAAGGAATTTTCATCCTCCACCCAGAACATGACAATCATACTCTGCAGCACCCTGACCTCAGTCATGAACCTCTCCATGTCGTCTTTTCTCTGGAATACAAACGCTCGCAGATCGTGGAATGAGATGTGGTTCTCCACGAACTTAGCAAAACGATGATCTTTCACATTGATCTAAGGAATGTGAAAAGGATTAGCATGTGAGCTATGCAACTGATACAAAAAAAAAAAAAACACCCCAATCACAATAATGATCAACAACAATTTTTTCAAAATCTTTTTTGTGAAAAATCACTGCTAAAAGTAGAACTTTATGGAATAATTCATGTCACTGTTTGGTTTTGTGAGGATTCCTAAAAGGCCAATAAAATAGGTTAATAAAAAAAGAAAGAACTCACCCCAATTTCAAAGAAATAAAATCAAGAATGTAAAACCCAACCATTAGCATTGAACACACCAGTTTTATTCTGTCAACCTGCCATGTGTACCCATTGTGGTAATACTTTATTTCAACCCCCCATTTAGCATTTATAAGCACTATATAAAAATGTAATAAAAAAAAGAAGAAGAAGAAAAAGAAGTTTATAATACACTGTAATGTAGTTGTATGAAAAGAGAAGGACATTTCTAAGTGTTTATTCATTTATTGTGTTTGTTAACAATTATATAATTCCAACTGTGTTTTTTCCTTAATTATGTGTTCTACAGCAGCCTTTCCTTATGAGAGCTGCCCTGATGCCCTTATGAGAGAGTTATACTGTAGTTGTTGACAAATACACTTATATCTGCATATAAACTTACAATGTTATCTACATTATAATGTCTTATAAACAATGTGTTAAATTTTATATTCTGCTCATAAATGCCAAATGGGGTGGGGCTCACTGGGACTCACCACCAGCATCATGGGCTCGTGGACATTTCCACCAAAGAGTTGTCTGTTCTGTCTGAGCCACTGGATGGCGTAGTGTGTGTCCCTGTGGCGTCCTCGCAGCTTCTCCTCTTTGGCATTCATCATGTTGTTCATGTCATTGAGCTTTCTCTCCAACACTGACAATTTAAACAAATAAACAAACATATGAACCACATTTGTGTGATACCTATGTTAGCAGAATCAAATGATTTCATCTTTATGTAAACTGGTTCAGCAGACACTGCAGTGTTTGTGGGAAACTCTCACTTCTGTACTCGGCAATGAGGTTGTCCTTCTCCCTGCGTAGGTCAGCCTTCTCTCCTTCCACCTTGGCTCTCTCTTCGCGGATGGTCCTCAGTTCGACATTTACAGCATTGATCCGCGGCATCACGTCAGGTTGGTCGCCAACTTTGGCAAGCTCCGCCTTCAAGTCGTCAATGGTCCGCCTGGTGTTGCTGATTCGCCTCTGGTGGTCTTCCTCTTCCATCTGCTTCAGCCTCAGCGTTTGTTTAATATCTTCAATCTGTAGAGAAGAACAAGGAGAGTTATCATTTATTATGAACAACGCACAGCTGCCGATAAAGTCTTCTTCATTCTGTAATAAAGGCACACGGAACAGGAAAAGTCAGCAACATCAGACTATATGAAGTAGGATTGTATCATAAATATAAAAAAACATATTGATCATTCAAATGGGTGGCAATTTCTTTTATCATCTCTTCTTAGTTGATACAGAGCTAGGAAAACATTGTTTCGTTAACTGAGTGTATGAAGTGTGAACCATGGCAGATACAAAAAGGAGAAAGTCCAGTTAGTGTATGATCCACGTTCTTACAAAACGGATTAGATTTAATGTTCTGTTCACTCACAAATATGAAGCCCCTGTTCAATAATTTATATATAAAAAAAATCAATAAATAAATCCATATATTTTACTTTTAAACTGTACTTATCTATGCCTTTTACTTTAAGTCACTTTTTCATTATGCTGCTATTGCTGCTGTTCTGCTGCAAATACTGCTACTGATTTTATTTTATCTATTTTATTAATTTGTCTGTTTCCTGTTTTGTCTACATCCAGAGAAGCCATACACAATTTCATTGTACCTGGTATAATGACAAAAAATATATTCTGATATGGCAAATTAATGGTTGCCACAAATCAAAAATCTCTTGTTTCTTTTCATTACAAGAGAAAACGTTCTTTCCAACATATAAGCAATTGGCTTCCATACGTTGTCAAGTCTATCAGATGGGTTGTTTTAGTAGATGACAACAACATAGATTACTTATTGTAAGTTAAGAGTCTCACCTCTTTATTTTTTCGATCCAACTGATCTTGTTTCTGTTTGCACTTCAGAGAGGCTTCTTTGATAGCGACAGTCTGAAAAACAACACGCTCACAGTTCATCATGATAATATCAAACATTACATTCCAGTATTCATTGTACTGTAGCAAAATATGCTAAAAACTCAGAGCTTCTCATTTTAATGACAACGCTAAGCCTACTTTCAAAAGGTTTATAATCAATTTCAATTATTCCTGCTTCACATTCAGTAAAGATGTATTTAAGAAATAAACCCATGCTATAATGTAATAGCTGGCAGGATTCTCAAGGGTGCCGCTCAAAAGTGTCTTAACATTTTTTTTATGCATTTCTGTGGGCAGTGTAATGCTCCGATTGATTTATAATGTACTTACAATTCATGTCAAATCCATCCCCAAAGAGGCTTTCAATTAAACCATTCAAGTACCTGATTCAAAACTATCAGTGAGAGCTCATGGCTAGACCCCTCGGCTCCATAGATACACACAGATCAAAAGTAATAAATAGGCTGAAAGTAAATCTACAAAAAAAAATTATTAACCATATTTGGGGTGGCAGTAGCTCAGTCGGTAGGGAGTTGTGTTGGGAACCGGAGGGTCGCTGGTAAAAGTCCCCGTACGGACTCTCTACAGCAATGGTAGCTGGAGAGATGCCAGTTCACCTCCTGGGCACTGCCAAAGTGCTCTTGAGCAAGGCGCCGTCTGTCTGTCTGTCTGTCTGTCTGTCTGTCTGTATGTATGTATGTATGTATGTATTAGGGGTGGTACGGTTCATGAAAAAACACCCGAACCGCTCGGTTCCCTAGTCTCGGTTCGGAGCATGTGTGTACCGCACGGTTCGTCAGTACACTGTTAAGCTGCACTAACCTCTTACTGCCGTAGTGCCCACTTTCGACACCTATGTTAAAACACTAACTGGAAATGACGAGCGGGATGGGCGTGACAAACGCAACCCATGGCAGCTGATTGGACGATCGTGTCACATGGGTCTGGCTGGTCCCAAATTTCAAAATAGACTGTCATGGCGGCTCGTTCAGAGTACGATCTCATATTGTACTAAAATAGTTCACCGAAACGTGTTTCTGAAAACATTTTAAGCGAGAAATAGGCCATGCAGTTGCTGAATCTGTCTTCATTTCAGATCGACAAAGGTCAGTTTAAAAGATTTTCATCAGATTTTGAGAGACACCGAGCCGACCGCTCCTCAAGTGGAGTGGGGCGCCGCTGCAGGTCACGTCACGTCACGTCACCTGCAGAAATGTCAAGTGGGAGAGAGGCTGCCCGGAGCTGTAGGATGCGCCAGCGTCGTTTATAGTCTGGTGTGTGGGAACATTTTGGATTTCATGGTACCTATGATGAAATAAAACAATATATAGAACTGCCACTGTGTGCATGTTTTGTGCAACATGCATTCAATATGCTAATTTTAGCTATATATCATATGCTGAAGTATATTCTGGAGTGTTAAAGATTAAAAGAAAAAATAACAAGAACCGTACAGAACCGAAAACCGTGACCCTAAAACCGTGATACAAACCGAACCGTGGGTTTTGTGAACCGTACCACCCCTAATATATATATGAATATATTTTATTTATTTTTTTCTTCTTTGACCCAACTATTATACTGTAGCCCTATCAGAGAGTAAGAACTTTTACCTTAGCCTTTATTTGTGCCTCAGTGGGCTTCAGCTGGTTGTCAATCAGCTGGATCTTCCTCAGCATGGGCGCCTGGGCCTGCTTCAGGGCAGAGAGCTGCTTTTTGGCCTCGTCTCGTTCCTTCTTCGTGCCCTCCAGCTCTTTACGGGTGGTCTCGTACTCCTAGTATCAGAGGGGAAAAAAATCAGAGCTAACACAGTCAAAAGAATTCAGTTTAACTCTGACTGCACACAGTGTTTATGTATCTCTTCCACCACTCACCACCCATGGTTTCTTCTTCTCAAGTAACTCAATCATGTCCAGATGCCTCTTCTTTTCATAGTAACGGTTTACATCATGTTTGTTCCTCTCATTCCTCTGTTTGGCCTTCTCGAGAAAACTGGACTTCTCTTTCACAATGTTCTAAAGGAAAACAAACCACCAACACTGAAAAACATCTGAGGTCTGCAATGCTGCCTTTAAATCTTTTCAATGTTAGAGGGAGGGAGGGGGTTAAATAATGGAGGGTGTAACAGAGATTTTGTTTTGTTAAAAGTGGTGACAGATAAACAGAAGAAAGGGGAAATTCCACTTAGATGATCAGTGAAAAAGACTCAAAAAAACATATCTACATAAAGTAGCTCTTTGAAATGCATTCCTTTTTGACAATTATGCTTACCTCCTGTTCTCGTTCTTTGTTGCGGAAGTTTTTGAGCTCACAGTGGTACTCATACATCTCTGGTGGTCCCACTGACTTCTCAGTTGCCTCCAGCAACTCAATTTTGGACATTTTGGCAAACTCTCCTACTTTTTCCTTTAGGGACAAACCAAGCACACAAACAGGAAATATGGAAAACATTGAGCAAAGTGTTGTTGGAAGTAACATTTAAAGCCAGTTAGAATGGATTTTTATGAATAAAATAAAATTGTATGTGTCCTCCATGAAAGCTTTGTTTGAAAAATAGAAAAAAATTATCAGCCTGCATTAACAAATATTGAGATTACAAACCAGTATGCAATAAGGCATTCACACAAATGATGCCTGCACCCTACAATGTGAAAGCACTAATTAAACAGCCTTACCTCCATTTCAGCAGCTATTACTCTAATTGACACAAACATACCTGAGGCAGAAACTGGCAGAGGTTGCTGACTTGGATACACAGAGTTTTGACTTCTTCTTCCACTGCTTTCTGGTTGCAGTGTCTTCCATTCAGCATCCACAGCGACTGATTGTTCTCCACATGGATCTCTCTGTTAATCACTACATTACCACCAGTCTTGTACCTGGAATAAGAAGAGCAATAGTTTGATTCTACAAATTAGATACATCTAGGAGAAAATATAATACAATTATTCCTAAATCATTAAATAGCTGACACACTTGCTGGAAAAAACAGTAGTATAATTTAAGGTTGAACTGTCTGTATTTCTAAAATGCTGAGCTATGTTAACAAGATTAATATGTCATGGTTTCTAAATGGATCAGAAATGTCTGAATAAATGCAACACAAATGTATTTCACCTATCTAATAGCTTGCTATTAGTAAAGTAACTGTGTGGCTGCAAACTCTTTCACATAACTTACAGTTCAATCTCAATAAATCCTTTACGGCACCCGCGTTTGACATAGAGCCCAACCTACAGAAAAAAATAAACAGTTCGTCATCAGAATTATAATTGATTTGTCAGGGAAAATAACTGACACTGGTTCAGGGATCTGAGACAAACCATTACATGCAGTGAAGGACAATGAAATACATCCAAATAAAAATGCCAATATTAATCCTCTATCATGCATTTTTATTTACTCCTTGTTTATTTTTTGGAAATAAATCAAGGCCTGATCTAATTCAAATCCAGTCATTGTGTAATTCTGCAGTTTACCTTGTCGCCTCTGCCCAGGATAGCGGTCTTGCCAGCCAGACCCAGACAGATGGCACAGACAATGCTAGACTTGCCAGTTCCATTGGCTCCAACAATCATGTTCAGATTAGGTCCAGGATGCACCACAGAGTAGTCATAGGTCCTGTCAGAGTACAAGATAGATATTTATATGCAGTGTTTTATAGCAGAGATGGACCACCTTGCCTGAAATCAAGGGAATCTCCACTAGCATCATAAAATATTATTTAAAAAAATATGATGCTTTTAACTATACTTACTAGAGTGCCATTTCATGCAGTAAATACCATATTGATCAAGTGTTGCTATTGCTTAGGCTCATGTACTGACTAAACTGATCATGAGATAAGAAGGTGCATCGGGATCTGTGTGGTTTATAATTATAATAAAGGCCATGCTAATGAGAGGTCCAAAAAAACTGTCCCGTTACAATGAAGAGCCTGTGCAGTATGGAAAGCATGGTAGACTAGCACCTACAACACAGACAATCCTTCAAACTTTAGGACTCGATCCTCTGGTTGTACTAGTTAGAGCTTTTTGACAGTCAACACCCACCGTGCTTAAGTACTTAAGATGCATTTATTTAGTAGACTAAATATAGTCTACTAAATACTTAGTCAACAAAATATGTAGTCTTGTCTACCATTGTTGTTATAAACGGGATCAAGATATTAGAAACACCTGTCAGTATAAAGCAGGTGAACAGCGTCACAAACGACAGTCTCCAAAATGACCATGAAGTTAAAACATCTCTACACCGATCTCGACAAAAGCTGAACATTGTCAAATGCATAAAGGGACCGTTGTTGCATCAGACTGCAGTAGTTTTAACAAGGTAACGTTACACCCGACGAACTGTCAGGTGAACGGATCCATTCTGAAGTGAACATTATAGAAATAGCGTTAGCCATTATGGAGAATTGACTTAGGCTTCTCCCTCAAGATCTTGAGACATGATTTGGGCTCCTACTCAAGACCTGAATTTTAATTTGTCCCTTACAATCTTTAATTGGAACTTAACATATGTTAATTGGGACTTGCTTTGTGCCTTACAGTGTGAATACATTTTACATGACAGCCGTGCAACTGACATCGCTGGTTTCTAGCTGGGGGTAACGTAACGTTCACGTTACACGACTTGGTGATGCTTTTACACATCAAAAATCCTGATACAGTGCCAGGTAGCGCTAATTTGTTAGCATGTCTGCTAGATTAGCCGTCTATCTATTAAGAGGGTGTATATTCTTCCAGGCTGGCGGAAGTTGAGTTTCGGTTTATAGTCGGTGTTGTGTGTTGTTGATTGACAGCTGAGACACAATAACTTACAGGAAGTTTTTCATGGTGAGGCGAAGTATGGATCCCTCAACAAAACGACCGTCTCCATCGCTGCCATCGGGCGAACTGCCTGTTAACATGTTCGCTACGCTATTAGAAGTTTGAGAGCCGCTGTTAACATGGCTGGTCCGCTTTCTTTTGCTGGACGAAGCCATGGTGGTAAGCAAAAAGAGAAGCCTGCCAAGGGAACTACAAACACGCTCGTTCACTCCTCGCCCTCCTCCCGCGCTTCGCCTCGTCTTTACTGAAAGCTGGTTGGACAAAACATGTCACGTGTGTACACAAAGATTGACGTAATCGCCAAGGATAACGTTCATTATCGCGAGACATTATGTCCCTACTGATAAATTAAGACCTTACATTCATGAATAAAACCAACTCAGTCAACCCAATTGGTACTTGTAAAACATTAACAAATAATATAATTACATGTGCCTTAAGAAAATTATATTGATGTGAACAGAAAATATTACAGATAGCTAGCTTCTGAGCTAACAGTATATACTATATATACACTATAAATTATATACACTGCTCAAAAAAATAAAGGGAACACTTAAACAACTCAATGTAACTCCCAAGTCAATCACACTTCTGTGAAATCAAACTGTCCACTTAGGAAGCAACACTGATTGACAATACATTTCATATGCTCTTGTGCAAGTGGAATAGACAACAGGTGGAAATTATAGGCAATTAGCAAGACACCCCCAATAAAGAAGTGGTTCTGCAGGTGGTGACCACAGACCACTTCTCAGTTCCTATGCTTCCTGGCTGATGTTTTGGTCACTTTTGAATGCTGGCGGTGCTTTCACTCTAGTGGTAGCATGAGACGGAGTGTACAACCCACACAAGTGGCTCAGGTAGTGCAGCTCATCCAGGATGGCACATCAATGCGAGCTGTGGCAAGAAGGTTTGCTGTGTCTGTCAGCGTAGTGTCCAGAGCATGGAGGCGCTACCAGGAGACAGGCCAGTACATCAGGAGACGTGGAGGAGGCCGTAGGAGGGCAACAACCAGCACCAGGACCGCTACCTCCGCCTTGGTGCAAGGAGGAGCAGGAGGAGCACTGCCAGAGCCCTGCAAAATGACCTCCAGCAGGCCACAAATATGCGTGTGTTTGCTCAAACGGTCAGAAACAGACTGCATGAGGGTGGTATGGTATGAGGGCCCGACGTCCACAGGTGGGGGTTGTGCTTACAGCCCAACACCATGCAGGACGTTTGGCATTTGCCAGAGAACACCAAGATTGGCAAAATTGCCACTGGCGCCCTGTGCTCTTCAGATGAAAGCAGGTTCACACTGAGCACATGTGACAGAGTCTGGAGACGCCGTGGAGAACGTTCTGCTGCCTGCAACATCCTCCAGCATGACCGGTTTGGCGGTGGGTCAGTAATGGTGTGGGGTGGCATTTCTTTGGGGGGCCGCACAGCCCTCCATGTGCTCACCAGAGGTAGCCTGACTGCCATTAGGTACCGAGATGAGATCCTCAGACCCCTTGTGAGACCATATGCTGGTGCGGTTGGCCCTGGGTTTCTCCTAATGCAAGACAATGCTAGACCTCATGTGGCTGGAGTGTGTCAGCAGTTTCTGCAAGAGGAAGGCATTGATGCTATGGACTGGCCCGCCTGTTTCCCAAACCTGAATCCAATTGACCACATCTGGGACATCATGTCTCGCTCCATCCACTAACGCCACGTTGCACCACAGACTGTCCAGGAGTTGGCGGATGCTTTAGTCCAGGTCTGGGAGGAGATCCCTCAGGAGACCATCCGACACCTCATCAGGAGCATGCCCAGGCGTTGTAGGGAGGTCATACAGGCACGTGGAGGCCACACACACTGAGCCTCATTTTGACTTGTTTTAAGGACATAAGTTGGATCAGCCTGTAGTGTGGTTTTCCACTTTAATTTTGAGTGTGACTCCAAATCAAGACCTCCATGGGTTGATAAATTTGATTTCCATTGATAATTTTTGTTGTCAGCACATTCAACTATGTAAAGGAAAAAGGTATTTAATAAAATTATTTCATTCAGATCTAGGATATGTTATTTTAGTTTTCCCTTTATTTGTTTTGTGTGTGTGTGTGTGTCTTTACCTTACATACTTTACTTACTGTATTATATATTATTATACCAACTGTTTACACCTCTGTGTATATGTATTACTTGTTGTTCCCAATAATGTATATAATTTGCAAATACTGTCTAAACAAATGTATATTTATATATTTTTTATATTTTAGCCATTTAATTCAACTGTACTATTGTCTTAAGAGTCTCATTTTGCTTATGTGATTTACTTTTATATTTATTGAGCATTGTTGAAGGGAGCCTGAGATACTTTTTTTTTTTTTTTTTTAATTGGAAACGACTGCTTATTGTAATTGTTGTGCACATGACAATAACTTGTACATTTGTATGATATAAGCACAGAAATATTGTGTTGGTATTAGAATAGGTGAGCTTTCTTTTGGAATTACATACCACCATACTGTAAAACATGTATTTATGATTTAGACCAGGAATTAGGATATTGAATATTCTTTTTGAGTTCTGTGGAGTAACATTGACATCTGCTCCTTTATTACAGGTCTACAAAACAGTCTTGGTTGACTTCAAGAACTTTAGGAGAAGAAATACTGAAAAGTGAATGAACCAGCCACAGTATAAAGATTTTATTTTCACTGTACAATTTGTTTTATTAATGAGGAAATTCCACACAATCAAAATGAAATTGACTGAATCCAATAAATTTGCCACATAACTATCTGAATAAAGAACCAAATGTAATGTTATAAAGGATTTGTTGAAAACATTTAAGTTTATTTTATTCCTTCTCCTCTACTCCTATTATATTGCATTATACAGAGAGGGTTTTAGTATCAGGCTAATCATTGTTATAAATGGGGTGGACAAAATATTAGAAACAGGTCATGGTAGGATTTATTGCAGGGTGTTGTAATAATGAATGGTTTTAGGTGTACCTGATAAAATGGCACCTGAGAGCAGTTCCCTTTATCTGAAAAAAAGAGAGATAAATAAGGGAGAAAAAAAGGAATAAAGTGTTCATATGCATGTTTTTTATTTCTATTGTCTTAATGCATATTTCTTCATACTGCACTTAAGACCTATGTTTTGTTTTGAGTATGAAAGGTTTTGTGCAAACAGGTTTGTTTTCAATAAGTCACAGACTAGGACTGCTTGGTTCTTTAGGGAATTATTGTAAATATTGACACACAAAAGGTAATGTACACATTACTTTATAATTTCATATTTTGTGGCATTTTTTAGGAAGGAGGAATAAGGAACTTGTTTTAAGTGTTCCACCAAAAAAAAGTTCCTTCCAGAGACTATTTTGCAGAGCCACCGCAGATTGTGATTGGTTTAAAGAAAGGCAAACAACCCAGAGCGGGTTTTCTCCTTCTCCTATGTTATAATGTATCTGTTGTGCAATACTAGACTATGGGTTACCACCAGGCCACGGATGTATAATAACACGACAACAGTTACTTTCCACCTCCGACTGCCTTTAAAGGTTTGGACAATTACACAAACAAACAAAGCTGCCGACATTTTGTTTTTTAAACCATTAAACGAGAGCAGAACGCAAGCAAAGGTCGCAGGCTTTAAAACAATAACGGGCCAGGATTCCTCGCGGCTTCTGGGTTGTGGATAGATCAGAATCGCCTCTATACTCATTGTCCATTGTGAAGCTCGAGATGAACCCAAACTCACTCAGAACTAGTATATCTGATCAATTCATCATCTCTGACCACGGTATGAAGCGTGGAGGCCCTGAACATCTCGCCAGCTGCTCATCGCCACGGAGGCTCGCGAGCGCTTTTCCTATCATCTCTGATCGGAGCAGAGCCAAACTCAGACCAGATCAAATAAGATCACTGTGTAGATTTTTTTTAAACAGAAATACACACTCGCACGCACAAACACTCCACATTTACTCACCCAAACACTCTCACACACTCGCCCCACTCACAAGCCATTCAAACCATAAGAAGCACGAAGAACTTCCGGGTCGGATTTAAAGCAAAAAGCCGCATGGGATCATGGGACATTGAAAGCAGGAAATAGTATGTCGACCTCCTATATATGTCAATGTCGACCTCATGTGGCCATAGACAGTATATAAGCATGTGGCCAATGCATGATGTGGCCACCAATGGAAAAGACCCTAAAAGACCGTCCCTTCTTTGACGGTTTTACTTGATATTTAACACACGATATTAACACACGTGAAATGTAAAATAGCAATCAAAAATACAATAACACACAAGTAAAAACAGAATAAAATAAAAACAATTCAAGTAATGATGTAAGTAATATAAAAGATGAAATGAAAAGAGTAAAAATAAATAGGCTAAATACCAAAACACGATTTTACAATGAAGTTATTATATTATTGTTTAAACTTTTCTGGTGCCTTCCAGTTCATGTTAAAGATGGATTCCACATAACGTTTATGATCAATTAAAAAAAAAAAATTTAATATTTTTTCCAGCATCATGGTCACAATTGTATTGTAAATGGTTGGAAAATATATACTGAGGTCTAATTAGCTCTGTGTTGATACATATATACAAACAGTTACTGTACAGAAGGAAACAAATACATAAATAAACTTTATGCCATATTATTTCAGGCTGTAGTGCTACAAACACACACTGAGTGCTGCTCAGAAATCATATAGATACGTTGTCTCTTGAGAAGGCAATGTGACCTGTGAGAAACAGACTTTTGAAAATGTTGATTATGCACAGTTTAGATTATTTCCATCTCAATGTTAAGAATTACTAAATGAGTTCAAATATAGCAAACACTCTATGATCTTGTCACATATCACTTACGGTTTACCCATTTGATCACAAGATAGTGTAACATCTCTGAAACCTTTGCAATCACTTTACAAACAAACTGTTAAAATCTTGTACAAGAAACCAAGCATTTCTCGTCATTGTCCAATATTACAAAAATACAGATTACTCAACTGGGAAAACATGGTCAAATATTCAAAACTATGTCCTCTCCACCAGTTTGTCAACATCAGAACAGCTGATCACAGCAGAAGCAGAGGTGCAGCGAGGGGAGATTGTATCATTCCATTTAGGAAAAGTGTATTTGGCCATACCTCTTTTTCTGTTCGAGCTGCTACAGAGTGGAACCTTACCCCCATAACCATCAGAAATCTAAACACTTACAGCACATTCAAGATACAGTTAAAGAAATGGCTCATTGATAATCAGAACTGTCACCATTACCATTGACTTCTTGACCTGCTCACGCTGCCCCTGCTGGCTTCTTGCCTTGTGTGTGAACATGTGTTCATGTCTTTGTCTGGTGTTTGTTTGAATGTGGTCTGCTGTGCTCCTATTGTACATTTTTAGCTTAATAGCACTTTTTACCAAATGTATTTTAAATGTTATATTGTTATGTAAATGTGTAATTTTACCTTCTTTTAGGGTGACTTTTTACTATCTGTCTAGGGGCTGCAGATGAAAAATAGCCTTCTGGCTAACTCTGGCATATTGACAGAAATGTTTATTAATCTGCACTGTCCCTGTAATAAAATAAATAATAATAAAAAAAAACACAATACCATAAACTGCAAATAATTGTTATACTTGTAAGGTTTCCAAGCAATAACAACCAATGAACATAGAGTAAAAATGTTTACTTCCTCACACTATAAACAGGATATTGGTATGCCTGAATGCATTTGTTGTTGAAGTCAACTTGTAATAGTGCCGTGTTAGGTTGGTTTTAAGCTGCATTTGTGTCTGCTGCAATTACCTAATCTAGCGTCTTGTGCCCTGTGGGGGCTGTGAGGTAATCTTGAATGGCGTAATAAGATTTCAGTGTCTACTACGAATATTGACTACTGCTAGGTGGCACATTGAGTCTGAGGATGCCTCATTAACAGCAATATGTTGGACTTGGATGCAGCAAGGAAACAGACAACAGACAGACTATGTGAGGAGGTGTGATTCTTTTAACAATGGACTAAAACAAGAACACTGTTTGTGGACAGAAACAGTGGACCTCCACCATCCTGCCATGGAGGGGTCAACTGCAAGAAAAGTGAGTTGTTTTCTTTCACCTTAACTCTTGTCTGGTGAGTGAGAGGTCAACGTCTGGTCTGGTGGCCATCTGTCAGAGGTTTAGATGACTTCTGTCAGGCTGTAAGTGAAGCCTCAGTAAGTTTACAGTCATGGTTTATTTTGAATTCTATATGTCCAATAGGCTTTACATCCGTCCTAATAATATGTAGATTATGGACACAAAAAATACACTATCCTTGGGACAATCAACCATTACCTTGCAGATTAGGATGATCAAGAATTAGATGTCCTGCAACGTTACAGTCTATTAATTTATAAAACTGATTTGTTCAGGTGAAAAGTGCTGGCATCAAAGTTTTGCATCCATAAAGTAAGCTATCAAACACAAGATTTATCCTCATGAGCGTCTTGTTGCTTTTTATGTTCACTGAAATTCTATCTTATTTCAGACAACTGATAAAGCCACATGTTGCATGTAACTATCTTTGTCATGTGAAAACAAACCGTTCAACGTAGGGGGTTTCATGTTCCAATGCATGAAAAGAACATGATCAGCTCGTGATAAAACTATTCAGAGTGTCTGTTCAAGAGATAAACAGGAGTTGTGAGATCAGGTGGAGTGATTTTGCTGGAATTCATCCCAGCCCTGCAGGCTTTGAATTGAACAATGGCTTCATCAGGTTATCCGTCAGCTCAACCTCTCTGCAGGAGCCCGAGGAGGGACAGGATCTGGAGGCTTATGTCTGTGACAGGAAGAGTAAAAGGCACAATCCCAAATACAGTTCTGAGCTCAAGAATCCAGAAGCAGAGCTTAGGGATCTTATGGTCAACTGTAGGGCAGTTTATGACAGAAATCTACTTGACTTTGTCTGAGAAAAAGCTTCTCAGACCAGTTACAACAGCATCTACCATCTGTTACTTGCTCAATATGATCCTTTCCTCCTGGTTATCTGGTTTCATGGGGTGTGGCAGAGGTAGCCTATCTGTCTGATTGTGTTACAGTAGAATGTCATGCCAAATTTTCATCCCGTGTTGTTATGTTATGAGACTAATAAATGCAGATATTTACATTATTTTTCTTTTTTATTGTCACACTTGTCGTGTTTTGTCAAAGACGATCACTTTCTGGCCATCACTGACAGAGCTGTTACGTCACCTTCGTGCTACAAACACAACTCACCTGCTTAAGTAGCACAGCGGGCACTGTCCCTTCCTTCTCTTACAGTATCTAATTATACCCTCTTTCCAGTCAAGTGAAGATCAAATTAAAGAAGATGTTTTGATACATCTATGTTAACATGTTTGGCTCAGCTAGTGGCTGCGAAATAACTTACTCGTCAAATTACTAACAGGGTGTCTCTTCTGTTTTTATTCTGACAGAAACCAGGATATGGACAACACAAAAAAGGTAT
Source organism: Perca fluviatilis (assembly GCF_010015445.1). Lineage (NCBI taxonomy): Eukaryota > Metazoa > Chordata > Actinopteri > Perciformes > Percidae > Perca > Perca fluviatilis. The sequence continues at coordinate 22,558,707 of NC_053116.1, read as the reverse complement.
CTTAACGCACAAATGCTGAGCAGAAATGGAAATAATATTCTAAACTTAAACAAGAGCAGTTGATGATACTGATGATTAGAAGATTTGATTGATAGAAGGATCACTCAAATGTTACCAATTAAATATTTGATTGATTCATCTATTTGATAGATTGATTATGAATGATAGACTGCAGAAGAATGATAGATTGATTCAATCTATCAATCAATCAAATATTTTATTATTAGATTAGGAATTGTTTGATGGATGTATTTTACATAGGTAGCCTACTTACCTGACATATTGTTCAATTGTTATTCAAATGTTGTTTCTCTCTTTAAATAATGTATTACTTTGTGACTGAAATCTCACCTCTACAACATACATTTAGGCAGCAGTGTCAAACGTTGTTCATTATCAATTTAAAGATTTGATAAGAATTAGAGTTTAGATCTGAGAAGTTAAAAGTTAAAGTCAACAGGTAGTGATATGAGTTGTTTTGTGTTCCTCAGAGAGTTCTGTTGGTCGCCAGAGGCTGTCCCGTCAGTCTACAGCAGACTGCAGCGGTGACGAGGTCCTTCAGCCCAGGAAACTGAACGGTTCCTCAGTGGAGACACCGAGCTACCAGAACCTGCACCGGGAACTGCTGCTCAGCCATAAACGGTATAACCAACACCGAAAACCCTCCTCTGACTCTCTGATCTTAATGTGTTCAACATTTGAAACAGAGAAGGGTGGATTTGTGTGTGTAACTGTGACTCTGCCTGACCATGCAGGGGCCTGCTGTTGGAGGAGAAACCGGAGCTGAAGCGAGTGTTGGAGCAGCGCAGACTGGAGCTGCACAAGGAGGAGGAGATGGCACGACAGCAGCCCTCAGATCTAGAGACGGAGCTCCGCAAGAGGCAGCAGAAGCTGCAAGAGGTCAGAAGAAGATCATACCAAACCGCTGAGAGACATTAATTAATGAAGGAATCATATAAATTCACTTTGGCCCAAACACACAGGGGTTCTTGTTAGTGTTACCGCTTTGAGCTTTAAGGGATTATGGGCCAATACCAGGAGTGGGAGGTCTGTTTACTCAAGTACTGAACAAAAGTACAATTTTGAGATACCTTTACTTTACTTTTTAATTTTCTGCGACACTACCCTTCTACGTCATTACATTTCAGAGGGAATATTGTGCTTTATACTCCACTGCGTTTATCTGACAGCTAAAAGTACTGGTTAATTTTCAAATTCAGACCTTACATTTAAAAAACATATGATAAACTTGAAAATACAATGCAAAAGATTAAACCAGTGGCTTTTAAAAAAGCTGTAGTTTTGCCCCATGTCACGTTTCAGATGTCTATGAGTTGTTAGCAGTTTAACCAAAGAGACTTTTCTCCTCTAAACCTTTCAGATTGTTCTTATACCAGTTCAACACCCAAAGAGGTGAAATTATCTGATATTATATTTAAAAAAAATGAAGATTAGAGAGAAGTCCACAAAATTAAAAGAAATGTGTGTAGCAGAACTTAGTTTTTTCTTCTTTCTTACCCCTTTAATCATGCAAGACCCCTCATATATATATTGTGACCCCTGTTTACAAACTACAACAACTAACTGTAAGAAGTAAATAACAACGTCTTTAAATCTGACCATGTTTATGCCCAAATACAAACCTTGGTGATGGAAATTTTGTTATATAGTAAAATGTAATGGTCTGATGATGGATGAGGTGGATGACACTGACTGGCTGAGAGCTGATGCACTGACTTGTCTTTTGTCTTTCCAGTATGAGCAGGAGGAGATCAGGCGGCTGGAGAACCAGCAGAAGATCCCAGAGTTTGTCCGTGTGAAGGACAACCTGAGACGGACACAGACGTCTGAGCAGTGAGGCCCCGAGGCTCCCTTCAGCCCCTGCAGCATCTCACCATAGTGGCCCTATCTTCATGTTCCCTGTCTGCTGAGTTACATATGGAAAAAAACAAACATCACAGAGGCACCAGCTCACTACACATCTCTTAGTGAATTTTAAATTACATTTTGGAATATCAGAATTTGAAAGGAATCATGCATACACATTTAGAAATGTCTTCTTAAATCTTTATAACAATTCTGTTTGTGATGAGGGAGTGGAAGTACTCATTTTTCATTCATAATTATGGGGATCAACATTTGTTGAAGAAAAGAAGATGGATATTTTTTATGTTTTTTATGGTCATTACTATTTATTTGTTCAACTTCTCTGCCACACCAGTCTAATTCTTTACTTACAATAAGACCACTAGCTACTATGTTAATAAGTGATTATTAACAGAGACATCTCAACAGACCTGGTTTGTATTAATAGAAATCCCCCACAAATGCATGTTTGTGTATCTGTTTCTGTCATGACTTTTGATTTTTAGTGTGTCTGTGTGCTATGGAAATAAAGGTTTTATGGTTTGCAGAGATGTGTTGTATTATTGGACACAATGTAAAGCTCTGGGGATTGATTTGCATGCAGCTCTTCTCCCTGAGGGCACTCACACTTCTTTCACACGGATAAGGGACTTTGTTTAATTAGTTGATCTTTTCATTCCATCACGGGACGAGAGGAGAAAGTACAGGCCATCTGGAGGAGGCTTTTTAGGATATATAGGCTAGGAATACCCAAGGGCCTGGTTAAGGCACTGGATACATGTGAGATAGTCAGGGAAGCCACAGACTAAAGGCAAATAAGACACACCAAATTGTTGGAAATGTATAAAGAGGACGACCAATTACATCATGTCCAATCATCCTTGACCTGGATGTTTTTTATTTTGTTGAAAAATGAAAAATTGTTAATCACAGAAAGAATTAAATTTAGATTATTTTAGTAACACATCTCATAAACAAATGGAACCTAAAGTGCTATACCTAATCAGGGGTGAAGAAAGTATTCGCACATAATCGGCAAAATGGAGGCTAATATCAAAAGTCCAAAATACTCAATAATTAAGATTGTTAGGCTATATATTATTATTATTATTATTATTATTATTATTATATACAGTAAACCCTATATTATATTATTGGATTATAGATACTGATACATTAACATCTAAGCAACATTTTAATGTTGAAGATGGTCGAGGTAGAGCTACTTCTAACTACTTTATGTCGCTGACTGTGTAACAGCAGATCATATTGTCTATGCTCATAATAGATAGCCTATTTGAAATCTTAATCTGCAAAGTAACTAGTAACAGTGGCTGTTTAAAGTAACATCAAATAGAAAAACTCACAAAAGTATATCCAAATTGAAATGTAATATATAGGCTACTATTTGAACTAATATAGGCCTACTAGTTAGGCTAGCCTACTTTTCGCCACTGCTGATGCAATAAAGACTAAAGTAATGATTAAAAACAATCCCCCTGCAGCATAAAATATTATCCTCGACACAAGTAGCTAGGTCAATAGGCTATAGCTTAGTAGAAATAAAGTAAACGAGTCAGCAATCAAAATTAGCCTACACCAGTCTCCAGAGTAGCCTAGGCCTATTATTAAGATTTAAGGTATTATTGTATGGATGGGTGGCTCATCTTGGCCCAAACACCACACTTTGCTCTTCTTTTTTTCTTCATCGTGGCGGAAGATAGAGGGGAGTGTGGTCTTGTTCATCACCACCAATTACTCACCAGCTGTCCTGGGTTTTAGCAAAACTTGCCTCTCCCTCCGGCTTTTCTTCTTTTGTACCTACTTTTTTTTTTTTATTAAAAGCCCCCTCAATGAGTCGCGTGCTGTGTCAATACGCAGAGCGTGTCTGGAGAGTCAGCAGCGTCGGACCAAACCATTAAAAAAGAAAATCCGGGTAGATCACCGACACCACTAAATGTACTTTTTCCTGTTAAAAACTTACTTAAGTGAAAACATATCATTTAAAGAAAGTATTAAGAGAAACTATTACGTGTTAAAGTTAATATAAGAATACATTTGTTAGCAAAGAAATACTTTAGCAAAAATCTATAAAGCTCTTCCCCCTTCACTGAGAAGGTGAAGTTGACTGAAACAGATGTCCCAAGCTTACTCTCATATCGAACCAGAGAAAGTCTGGACACCTCCTAATTCCTTAAGAACGGATTCTGTAGAGGAGCAGATACATATTATATAAGGTGAGTACACAAGACTTTACGTAGGTTAACAACATGAAAAATATAAAGGGAAAACACCGGGCAGGGTAGGAGCTGTGATGATGTTATAAGTGATGATGTTATAAGTCGGAAAACTTTACAGAGCAATTAGCTTAACTGAATTTGCTATTTGGGCTGTATATCAATCTTAAAACATGTCGTTAAGATAAGTGCTTACTCTTCTTCAGTGTTGTAAAGTAAGTACATTTACTACAATAGTTAACTACAATTATGAAGTAGTTGTAATTTATTTGAGTATTTCATTTTACTGCTACACTTTAATTCAGAGGGAAGAATTGCATTTTTTACTTCACTACATTAATTTGACAGCTAGCCTACCTATAGTAACCAGATTAAAACTTTATATGCAAAACATACAGAAAATATGATGCATTTACTTTTGACACTGTAAGTACATTTTGTCGAGGATACTAATGTACTTTATTTAAGTGAACATGCAGAATTTCAAATGGAACATTTACATAGTGTGATGTTGCCATTTTTATTTAGTAAAGTAATGGGAGGATCTTCTACTACTACTCTTCTTCAAGTTAAAACACCTCAATGTTTTTTTTTCTTCCTATTTTACTTATTATTTATGTGTATAACGTATGTGTTTTAATTGTGAATTTGTGTTGTTTTTCTGTTTTTCTTGCCCAGGTTGCTGTATAGTGTGTGTTTAGTTCTGTTACATGTTGTTAAATGTGGTGTGTTTCTCACATGGAAAAACAATAAAAACTTTGATTATAAAAAAACCCCACCTCAATGTTAAAATTATCAGACTAAGTTTTAATTAATTAATACAAAACAGCTACTATCTGGAAGACTGATTTGAGTCTCTGCAGTTAATCACTTGCTCTGTTTTGTACCATGGATATAAAAAGGTTGCTTTTACTGATAAACAACTTAGGATTTATATTGGTCAACAGGCTGCTTGGTGGCAGTTGTTTGTGCCCAAGGCAGCAGAATACACACCATCTCCATCAGTCCACATGTTGACAGACATGCAGTGCTACTGTGGTGCTAAAGACAACACCTCTGTGTTGTTATGTCTCTGGAATCCCCCAGTTCATTTGTAAGCGGTGGGTACTTGTGGGTGAAAAGTACTTTGTACAACCACATCCTACCCTAGATGACCATCAGTGTCCATACAGAGGTCTCAGAAATGATGACTCAGAGGGACAAGGTGTCGTGATCTCCGGTCAGCCCTTCAGCCTCTGGAGAACAATGGAGCATCTCTACTTGCCCTCTGTATTTACGCTGTCGTTTGGCTGTGACAGAGCTCTTGTGTCTGGCCAGCATATGGCCTGCAGTGAGTGCAGACCGATATGGTGCGAATTCATTGTCTCTACTGGAAAAACTAAAAGACCCCTGCAACACTTAACAATGTTTCTCTGACAAAGGAAAGAGGCTGACAGTGTTTGAGGCTTTGATACAGAATACACATAACCTTGGCTTTTATGTAATCACAGCCTACTGACTGTATTTTGCTACAGTCTGTGTAGCACTCAGCGCTGCTTCTTAAGACAAAGATCTGACTCCTGTGCCGCACTTTGTAACACAACACTTCATTTTTTTTCTCCTGCCGCTCCCCCACATTGATGCACTTTTCTTCCAGCAGCCCATATTGTGTGCTCAATGGTCTTTCAAGCCCCCAATGTCTCCTTCCAGGCAGCACTGCGACTATTGACTTCAAGGCACCTAACCCTAACCATAATCATTGCCTAATCCAAGTGCCTTTCACGCAGCGCTGCCTGGAAGGAGACGTTGGGTGCTTAAAACACAGATAAACATATTGCGTGCAGAGTGGATCCATTTTGCTGAATGGATTTTGGCTTTTCATCAGACTCTGAAATAAGGCATGCTGTAAAGTCGTTTGGTTTCTTCCACAGTATCAGCATTCAGTGGAGAGTCTTAATTACAGGGTTCGAACAGGCCTCGGTCTGGTTTCAGGCATCCCTTACTGTTTCCTCGGCGAGGCTTGTCCCCATTGGTAATTCTAGGGCCGACCACAGTGGTTATGAGTGCGGCAGTGGTGGCAGCATTCCAGGAGATCGCAGCTCCAAAGGCTCATGGGAAAGCGTGGGGGAAGTCTGGGAGACAGGGAATCCACTTCATGATCTCTTGCCATAAACACCCACTTCCGTAGACGTTACACTGTCACGGTCTGCTGAGCAGCGAGGATGGGTGGGATGGTCCCATCCCTGACACGTTCCTAGATAGTCGTCATTAGAGTTGATCGCATGCGCCATAATTAAGATGTTATGACTACATCAGTCAAGCCGGGTGGAGACTGTGCTATCAGCAGCTATCCCTCCAGGAAATGGACTGCTATTCCTGTTACACTCAATCAAGAAAAGTATTGTTTTTTTGGCTCTTCGTAACAGTATGATTTCAACACTCCCAGGACTCGAGGTTTTTATGAAAGCTACAACAAATGACATCGACATCTTGGCAATAAGTGGCAACTTCTAGTGAGATCTGCTGTTTTATCCGTACTCACCCACCCAGCCACCCACTTACTCAGCCGAGACCTCCGACCACAGACTCTTGTGAACGTCTTCAGAGAGTTATGGGGTGTAAGTGGGTAAATCCCACATTACCCTGCCTGTCTCTGATTACCAGGCTGGATTCCTGTTGACTGCAGCATGGAGCCATGTGTCTGAGAGTACAGCAGGACTCGACCTTGCACAGTAAAAACTCAGCACTGTTCCTTTCCCCATCTCTCACTGCAGCCTTGTCTCAATATTGGCCCAACAACACGGCTCAGGCCTAAAGCAGAGTTGTCAGCAGATATTGAGCCCACAGCAGATTATTGAGGCTGGTTGGTGGATACAGGGCCTTTGTTGCAGTGTTGTCTTACTGACTCAAGCTGCCTGTGCCTCATTGTACTATACGGCTACTCATAGCTGCATCAGTTCACATGAGTTGCGGTAATGAATGGGTCAGGCCTATCGGATACACAATAATATCCTGTCTACCTCTGTGTCCTACTGGTCCCTACAGGAAAAGGCCTGATACCAATCTCCAAACATAGAAGATGAGACAAGAGTTGAGGATTATACGCAGCCGCCTTAGGAACACATTCATTCACGTGGCGTCTGTTTGCATGTCACCTCAACTCCCCTTTATTCACCCTGATTAACAACACATTATTTACTTCTCATATGAGCTTTGTTTGCATGATATTAATGCAGTGACGGCTGAAGTTCATGAAGTATGATTTTATGAATGTGTGGCATTGAAGCAATAAGCGAGGCTAATAATAGGCGATTTTAGGGCTGGGCGATATGGACAAAATCAAATATCACGATATTTTTGACCAAATACCTCGATATCGATACCCCAACGATATTGTAGTGTTGACTATTGGTGCTTTCACAAAATATTTACACAATGAGATTTTTGATAAATAATCATCAGTAATATGTAGAGATGGGCATCGTTTGGATTTTAACGATTCTGATTCCAATTCCGATTCTTCCTTTTGATTCCGGTTCTTATCGATTCTCGATTCCGATTCTTTGAGTGGTGGAGTTGAAACAGGTTAGATGCTTATTTCACAAATAAGAGGAAAGTTTTATTTTGATTCATAGGTGGGTTGCAGTTTTACAGCTTTTACAATGCAAAATAAAGCCACACTAGAGCTCCGCTTACTGTGCTGCACGGCTGCAACACAACAAGCGCCTGGCTTCTACAGAAACCAAAACTTGCGCATATTAAATTTGGAACCTATGATCAGATTTGAAACCAAATCCTCCAAACAATTCCAATAAAGAAACGATTCCGATGGAATCGTAATTTTTTAAACGATTCCGATTAGGAATCGGTTCTTGATGCCCAACCCTAGTAATATGGATATAATGACTAAGTGGGTAAAGGCAAATAATAGAACAGTCTGGTAAGTTCATAAAATGACATCACTTTACTGTAATGCAGCCTTTAAAACCAGGAAAAGACACCACTTATGTCATATTACGATATTACGATATCCAAAATCTAAGATTATATCTATTCTCATATCACGATATCGATATAATATCGATATATTGCCCAGCTCTAGGCGATTTCACCAAAACCGCCACACACAGTCCCCTTTGCCGGGTTTTAAAAGCCTCGACTTATCTCTAGATGTTATCTCCAATTTGTTGTTGTCATTGTTTTCCTCTTCTTGCTGTCGTTCCTCTCCACATCTATTTTTTTTGTTTTGTGTTAGTCAGATGTTTGGTAGACAGCAACAATGGAACGGAGCGGGCCATAAACATGAATTGTGCTCGCCTTGTTTGTGAAAGTGTGACAGTGAAATGGGCAGTGTTGCACAGGAGTCAGCAGGGACCTTGTGATCTGATGCTGCGTGGACAAGCCCAGCATTGAGACATTCTTCCACTTCAAAGCCCCCAGAGGGTTTTCTGGACACTGGTTGAATAGGAGCTGAGGGAGGGGTGTATGGGGGGAACAGGTGCAGTCCATGAGTGGGGTAATTCCTGCTGCCATCTGCTTTCTTTTTCGGGGTCTGGGCTCTTTAAACGCCCTCTGACACGCCTCACGGCGACACACTCCCCTAGCCAGCCGCACCGTGCCCCGTCACCATGGCACCGTGATTCAGATTAACCCCCGCACATGTGCCGAGTCAACCATGGGGGTTTGCCTCTTTTGTGAGGAAGCATGGGAGGAAGAAAGAGGTGGAGGAGGAGGGAGATGGAGAGCTGCATGGATAAGTGTGTGAAAGGACACTCGCCAGTCATTCACTTTTGTTAAGTAAAGCAGCAGCAGGGAGCGTGAATGAAGCCATGTGGTAGGAAAACAACAGGAGAATCGGTATTCTTATAAATGACCAATCTCATTTTTACTAATCTCAGTAATATCTGCTCATTTCAACAGGTACTTCTAAAAACTTAAGAGCAGAAAGTCGAGATGACGGCCATCGAGAGCAAAGAGGAGATCAGTGACACTGACAGCGGGATTATTGTGCACTCTGGTATGAACATCACCACAAAATACATCATCTAATTTCCACGTGCCATGTATAGCTTGAGGCTGAAAACAGCAAGCTAAAGAAAATGTTGCATGTCCCATCGTTGTATTTATTTATATTTTAACAACTAATTCCTAGCTCACTTTTACGATTCATAAACATTTAAGAGGAAATTGTGAATAAATCCAATGGTCACATACAGATCCTGATGAGGAAAGCCTGATGTTCTGTGTGTTCGCTGCAGGTCCAGACAGCCCTACGTCCCCGGTGAAGGAGCTGACCACCCACACCAGAGCCCTGAAGCTGAAGCACCAGTCTCTGGAGGAGCGTCTGGAGCTCTGCCTGCTGGAGCTCAGGAAGCTCTGCATCCGGGAGGCAGTAAGTCATTTCTAGACGACAACATATTACCAAGTATATTTTAGCTCTATATGAATGGTTATAATTGCATTTGGTGTATAAGGGTCACACGTTTCCCCTTTTTGTAATCAACACTTTTATTGTGAAATCACAGGAGCTGACTGGGAAACTGCCCTCAGACTATCCTGTGATGCCCGATGAGAAGCTACCCCGGGTCAGGAGGAGGATTGGAGCTTCATTTAAGCTTGACGAAGGTCTGATCCATCTGGATAAACAGGTACGGCAATCCATCCAAGTCAACTATTTTTTGGGAAAGAAAGAGATTACAAAACTAAATGTCAGAATTTCTGTTGATTGCAGGATTCAGAGCTGCAAGTGCTGGAAACTGACTTGGCTCTTCAGCGGCAGATTTATGAGGCGGCCCGCAAACTCTCCCTGGAGGAGAATCTCAGTAAACCACAGAAGAAGAGCAGGCTGCAGCAGTGCAAGAGGGTAGAGAAGAAGGTGAAGGATCTGCAGGAGGCCGTGTTCCAGCACAGGATTAAGAGCGAGTGCAACTCACCGTGCATCAGCATCTCAAACAACCAAAACAGAGGTGAGTTGCACTGCTGCCCTCTTCAGGCCAAGTTGTGCACTGCACTCATTAACACATTCTTTGGGTTTGATGGACACTTTTATAATGTTCTTTCTGTATGCAGATCTGTGCATGTCTGATGACAGTTCCCTGTCTGATGTGGTTGCCCTGGATGATGGTGAGTGGGGAGTACATTTATACGTATATGCTTTAAAGAATACATATATGCTTTGAAGATTATCATCACTCTCTGACTAACATGCTTAGATTTAGACATACAGTAAAAATAAGTGTGAATTAGATAGGATGCATGTAATAGATAATGTAGATCGGAGATATTTTGGAGCAGCATGATACCGACTGTTTGATGTTCTCTGTGATCCCCCACAGATGTGGACTCGCCCGGCCCTCTCTCTCCTCCAGTGTTGGGCACTTCCTGTTCAGACCCCCTCCAGCTGTCAGCCACAACCCTTCAGTCGTCCCAGCAGTCATCAAGCCAGCTCAGTGTGGAGTATGAGCGCTCTCCTATCCAGAACTCTCCGTGGAAAGAGTCCAGTCTGGATCAGCCTTACCAGAAGGCCACAAACCCCCAGTCTGCTAGTAGCAGCAGGTCCAGGTAGGAGTCTGAAGTGTAATAACCACCCATCGACTACACAACTGCACTGGGTAGAGTGTGTGTCAACATGACTATAAGAAAAAAATCAAAAAAAATTTTCAAAGTAAATCGCGGCTCTGCGTCAGAACCACTCCACCAGCGCCCCCTCCACCCCAGAGCTGCACGTACGCCGACAGTACTCCCAGTCCTTCAGGTACACAGAGAAGTCAGATACATAAGTACACCAATGCACAGGAGAGCATCACAATATGTGTACTATAATTTTACAACTTCACGTCTCCTCAGACTTCCCAAAAGTAAGCCACCTGCTGACAAGGAGCGCCTCAGCTCCGAGAACAATCAAGGGCGAGCCAGGCTGCCGCAGCGACACTGCATGGCTGACTTCATGGTGCGTTCTCCAGAGTACTCTCCTTTGCGCCCTTACCAGTCCAGCTCGGAGGACAGCAGCTCAGAGCACTCGTCCTCCTCCTACATTAGCTCTCCTGGCAGGGACGGACCCACTGAGATCCCAAAGCTCTGCCCGCCGCCTTACGGATTCCACTTGGGAGCACAAAAGAAAGGGCTCTCCAACTTCGCCAGCTCACACAAGAACATCAACCAGTCCCAGCCCAGTCCTGGCTACGTCAGGCCAATGGCAGAAGATTGCCCCCTCTCCCCTCAAGACCTGGACATGGGAAAGTGCTTCCTTTCCTCCCCTCCTGTGGCACACAGCCCTCGGCAAAGACAGTGGCAGGAGGGAGCGTTGTCCCCTCGGGGAATCCTAAAGCCCCCTCCGCCTTACACCAGGCTGGTGCGAACGCCCTCGCTGAAGGAGTATCCGAACCACGCCATCAGGCTGATGCCCAGGGACATCGTGTCGGAGGAGTTGAAGTCCTGGCATCAGAGGAATCAGCTGCAGAAGTTTCGGCCAGGCTGCGTTGATCAGCAGAGCTACCGGAGTGTCAAGAGCCCCACTTCACCTCATCTGCCTCCATTTAAACAGGTTGGTACTGATTAGGATACAACACTAAAATAGGCCACCTTTAATATACTGTATTAGTACTGGAGCCAGTCTGTTCATTATTTCCTCCATAAATCAATTAATTGTTTGGTCTATAAAACATCAGATATCAATGAAAATGTCCATCACAATTTCCTGGGGTCGAAGGTGACGTCTTCAAATTTCTTGGTTTGTCCGACCAACAGTCCAAAACCCAAATATATTTAGATCACAATAACGTTCAAATAATGGAAAATCCTCACATCTGAGAAGCTGGAACCATCACATTTTTTCGGCATTTTTGCTTGAAAAATTAACAGTTGCTGATTAATGTTCTTTTGATCAACTAATCATATATACAATATATTTATGTGCAGAATGCATAAGGTAAACACTGATTGTTTTTTTTCACAGGGTTTGGGTAATGTGATTCTCCAGAGAGCTGCAGACGGGACTCCAGTCCAGTGGTTCGTTGCAGAGGATGCTGAAATCGTGAGCCAGGTGTAACTGAACCCTCTACTGCTCTGCAGTATGTTCAGTAGGATTATTCCTCTCTTCCTTATCTCTGTATTTATTACGGCTTTTGACTCTCTGTGAGATTGTATGTTGACGTGAGAAGATGAGCACATTTCTCTCTCGTCTTTTAATTTAAAACTTAATGTAAGGTGGTATGCCACTTTTATTTATTTTAAATTGTTTTCCAATAGGTGTTTCTAAACTTTCTGAGGTGAATTTAGGTTCATATGAAACAGATTTAGAACGCATTTGCTGTAGTTTCAAGAACGTATTTGTGTCTGGCACATAATTTGCACATGAAATTCATCTACAGTAGTTTTCAAAGAGGTTTCTCCATTCCTAGTATAATTTTTTATGTTATACTATTTTTTATCTGTTAATGAAGACTTATAACTAAAATGTTGATACACCTTTGAAAATGCATTGCTCTTCTATATATATATATATATATAGGTAAGATTTAACATCTAGCCATGACGTGAAGTGAGCTGAATCTTAACGTTTGCTACTAACTCTTAATAATTAATCACTGATGCCTTAAACGGCGGTTTGATGAATGTTTTCACTGCAGTATGGAGTTTTCTTACTAACCAAGTGATTGTATCAGTTTTGATATGTTTTGTATATTTATAATAAAAAATTACAGCTGTGAGTGAAGTTTGTGGATTTGATATCTAGAAGGTATCTAGAGTATCTTAAAGTATTTCAAAACACACAAACAACCACAAGTGTCCTAAAATGTTTTTATATTCATATCCAAAGACTGATACAGGTGTTTCAGCTGTCTGCACCCTTCATGTTTGCAATACAGTCACAGAATTTAGACAACGTCCTGCTGACTGTATGTCCATGGCCCAGGTGGTCCCATCATGAAGCTTCCACAAAAAGGTAAGCCAATGTTAGGACACAGAAAAGCACCAACAGGTACACGCAGAAGAGCGCCCAGCGACAGCGATACAACCAGTGAGCCAGAGGACGATGTCTCCACAAGGACCCACACCTGAGGACAGCAGTCAGTCAGTGTTTGTCCAAAAACAATCCTCACAGTTGTCTTTTAAAAACATATGTTGACTTACGGGATTGCAGAAAGCTGTCGGTAAATATTTGCACTTTTTTTATCCTTGTCTGCCTTTTTCTTTGATAACGCAGCTTTGCCCTTGTGTCTCTGCCGCAAAGTCTCCAGAGGGGATCTGTAACAGAGACAGTTACATTATTCTAGTACAGTGTCAAAGCAATTTTACAAAGGTGAGCAAAATAACAGAAAAAGCCCTTTTTTATTAGGCTTTAGTTTGTACTGATGTGAAATATATAAAGTGTCTTTCAGTCACAGTTCCCTATATTCCCAGAAATTGGCATACACATATTCAAATTAATTCCATTCTATAAACTCAGGGGTGATTAATCCGGCTCAAGATCCCCTGAGCAATGAGCTCTGGGCCCCAATGAGCTCTGGGCCTCTCACAGACCATTCCCTAGTCTCGCTTTGCCAGACCATCCTCCAAGGCACTGCGCTGGAAGAAAAAACGTGCCCTGGTTTATTGGCATTTCTTTAAAGCAATCACAATCGCCAGAAGCTCTGCACAGAGCCGCTGCCAAATAGCCTCGGGAAGGAACTTGTTTTGCTGGAACTAAACGTTCAAAAGTTGTTTTAGTCGTGCGAGAGAAAACTCAGATTGGACAGATAGTCTAGCTAGCAGTCTCAATTTACCCTGCAGAGATCTGAGGAGCAGTTAACCATAGTCCTCAGAAATCTACCAGAGTTTAAAATTCAAACACAAAAAAAACGGAAGGAAACGGACATCAGCGAAAAGACATGCATCCGGCTAATTTCCTGCGGCACCGGAGCAATCCCGGAAGTGGAACATTGTGGATATAGACTAACCATTCCCCAATGTGTGAAATCCCTACGTTTTTTCATAGCCACATGCACGCACGGCCGACCCAGCTACCAAAACAGAGAATAGGAGAAGCTCAGATTACAACACACAGAGGGAGTGTGATTTCCTTCTCTGCTCAGGACGCCATTACTCCACTATATCTCAACATAGCAAATATTTGTTTGCTGCTATATTAATATTCTGAATGTTGTGTACAGCCCCTTTAAGGACATGCACCATGTACGCATAATGCTAACTGAAATATTTATGATATTGACATTCTGTTTCTACACAGGGCCTCTCTATAAAACAGAGCCTCAACATTAGGTAAAAATCCAATAGCCACCTTAGGGCTCTTTAACATTTTAGTTTTCAGTTGAATGGAAACTTGCATTGTTGCTCTTGCAATTAATCTTTTTTCACAGCAAATAATAATCAATAATTGAAGAAGAAAAAAGAAACATCAAGTGCTTCATCAAATGTGTTTACTGCAGGCTATAGTATTGTGTGATGTTTCCGCTATTTTGATTCCATACTTTTTGTTGTGTATCTTTCTGGTGGCCAGTTGTTTCGATGGGAGGTACTCTGATTTGGGGATGGGAGGTGAAGGAAGCTCAGCAGCTGGAGCTTCTGATGGAGTGTCATCTGGATCCAGTGGCCTGAAGAAAAAAAAGAGAAAAGGGAAATCAGCTGATGTGAGGCTCACTTGCTGATCATGTGGCCCAGGCACAAAGAGTAAAAGTAGAGCCTCTAGTCGACCTGTCATCCACTGAGAAGCTGTTGTCATTGGTCACAGAGCAGCTGGACTCTGATCTCAGGGGGGGAGACGGACAGGTGAGGAAGGATTCTTTGCTGAAGGACCTTCTGGGAGTAGCTTGTTTCTTTAAGTCTTGCTTTATCTTCTCCTGTAGAGACAAAGAAGGAGACACTAATTTGGGTTTCTAGATGATAACAAACTGTAAAGAAAGTTCCTTACCTGGATTTGGCTGGGAATAAGTGTTATGCTGACTCTGCGACGAAGGCTCTAAAAAAATAACAAAAATAAAACGCATATTGAGGTGATGAAAAGGTGGCTACCCATTTCAGATGGTACGATAAGCCAAATATCTGCATACCTGATGAGAGCTTTTCTTTCTGATGTCACTTTCCTCTGGATCTAGAACAAGAGATTCAGTCAAACATTGCACATGATGGCAGAACACGACAAACACCACAAGATAGAATCAGAGAACCTGGCGATGCTCTTTGGTCGATGCTCTTTTGCTGCTGGATCGTCTTCTTGGCCTCCTCCAGCTCTAGCACGTTTCTCTCATGTTGTCTCCTCAGATTCTCCACATGAGCAACCATCAGTTCGACTTCATGACTCACTCTAGCCTCCTATCAGATGAAAAAATAAATAAATAAATATATATATATATATATATATATATATATATATACAGTACAGGCCAAAGGTTTGGACACACCTTCTCATTCAATGTGTTTCTTTATTTTCATGACTATTTACATTGTAGATTCTCACTGAAGGCATCAAAACTATGAATGAACACATATAGAATAATGTACTAAACAAAAAAGTGAGAAATAACTGAAAACATGTCTTATATTTTAGATTCTTCAAAGTAGCCACCCTTTGCTTTTTTTGATAACTCTGCAAACCCTTGGTGTTCTCTCAATGAGCTTCATGAGGTTGTCACCTGAAATGGTTTTCACTTCACAGGTGTGCTTTGTCAGGGTTAATTAGTGGAATTTTTTCCCTTATTAATAAAAAAGCAAATTGTGGCTACTTTGAAGAATCTAAAATATAAGACATGTTTTCAGTTATTTCACACTTTTTTTTTAAGTACATAATTCCATATGTGTTCATTCATAGTTTTGATGCCTTCAGTGAGAATCTACAATGTAAATAGTCATGAAAATAAAAAGGAAACGCATTGAATGAGAAGGTGTGTCCAAACTTTTGGCCTGTACTGTATATAATGTTGTTAATAGCTTTAATGTACATAAATACATTATAATGTGTTACAGATCATTATTAAGACACTATAATGCATAAATAGAGAGATTTGGGTTTTCCAGGATGGTTGCTGCTCCTAAAACAGTGTACAAACCTACACACATCTGTTTTTACCACAAACTTTAACTTTGATTGTTTCTTATTTGGTAATTAATTAATATTTAATGTTATCAAGTAAATGTTTAATGGGCTGTAATGATGTACTAGCATTTAAAATGTCTGCCTTGCGGCTTATTGTACACTGTGGGCTTCTACACTAATACATTCTTTTATTATTAACCAATGATTAAGTCATGAACAGAAACTTATAAACCCTTGAGGAGAATGTATGTTGACGAGAATGTCTTTTCTGGGACTCTTTCTTGGAGCTCCGACCCACAGGTTGGAAACCACAGAGTGGTACTTAGCTATCCAAATGTAAAATAAGAGCAAAGGAGCCTCGACGTGCCTGGTGCACAGCGCCGAGCACCTCCGCTGTGTTGGAGATTCGTTCCACGGTCCCACCGAGGATGTCGAGAGACAGCTCCAGCCTCTGCAGGATCATACTGCGCTTACTGTCCAGACACAGGCCTTTCAGCGTCTAAAAATACACACAAAAAACACACACACACACACACTTGCACTCTGGTGGTGTTATTTAGACTTTTTTCACATCATCTGTCAGTCATTGCACCTCCAGGGTCTCCCTGCCTCTGGTCAGCTCCAGCTGGATGTTCTCCTCAGCCAGGTTGCGGGCGTGCTCCTCCGCCTGCAGCCTCTGCTTCAGGGTGTACTGATCACAGCGGAAGGCCAGGGCGATCTGACAGAAGGCCGTCTGGAAGCAAGAACATTTATTTCACTCAGGTTTTAAATGAACCCTTACATTTCAGACGTGTATGTATTGTCAGTTTTTAAGCTGCATTCTTTATGGTTGAAATGATAAGAAATATGAATTAAAAACATGTGTATCTGCTGCCTAGATATCAAGATATTCAGCGCAAATCAACAACTACACTCTTCCATACCTTGATACACAAAATGTGCCTGTTAAAACATTAAAGGATAGGTACACAATTTTTCAAGTCTGTGTTCAACCAATATTCAGGTGCCCCTATGAACATTGAAACTGGTTTCGCTTGTTGTAATCATTCCTCCTGTGTATATGAGCGTTTAAATGCACCTTTGCACAGGAGGACGACAGAGTTTTCACCATCACTTACATTAAAAGAGCATTAGGGAGGGACCTTTAAATGGCCAGTGTGATTATAACAAGCACGTTTCCCTTGAAAAATTGCAAACTTATCCTTAAAGCAACATAAAAGAGGCACAACAAGCCAATATTGCATACAAGTAACATATAGCATAATATGATATATGTCCATGCTAAATCAGGTCAAAAAGCAGCAGCTGTGCTCCAGAGAGCGATGGAAAAAATATCAGATTGGATGGTACAATCATGCTTGACATTAAATTTTAGTAAAACAGTCAGCATGTTCTTTTCAATAAGGAATACGTTTCACTCTGCGCCGGAAATTGTGGTAAAAGGACACAAGGATTCAAGTATTTAGGCGTAGTGTTGGATAGGACATTTCAAAATTCAAAAAAAGCATATTTCAAAATTGATAAAAACTGTTAAATTTAATTTATCACAGTTTAGATATATTCGTCCTCAAATGAGCACAGATGCTGCTAAGCTTTATATGCATGCGATGATATTTTCTCATCTTACTTACTGCATCAGAAATTGGTCTCTTTCAACCAATTCTGCCTTACAACCACTTCAAAGCTTGTACAAACAGGCACTTAAAATTTTTGATAAAAAACCTTTTTCATACCACTACTGTAACATTGTGAAGAAATATAAATGATTAACGTTTCAAAATTTCGTTTTGTTTTCAAATGTCAGTTTAATATACAAAATTCTTCATAATTTGGCCCCACAGCCCCTGAGAAAGTTTGTGAAACCTTGTGAAGAGGCAGGACTTAGGACTACGCGAGCCTCCTCCAGAAGAGATTGTTATGTCAACTTTAGGTCCTCTACCTTTGGACAGAATTGCTTTTCTGTGAAAGCTGCAGGGATGTGGAATTTGTTGCCAGTTGTTGTTCGAGACAGTGCTACTTTGCAACAGTCTAAAATTAATCTCAAGAAGTGGTTGAAAGAAGGTCAGATTTGTGATCATTAACACAAAACTGGTAAACTAGGGTACTGTTAAAATTTTAGGTAGGCAATAATAAAATTAAAATAAAAAATAAATTAAAAAAACTAATAATTGTAAATACTGTAAATTTTGAAATTGCATGTCTGTTGAGGTGATCCTTGTGTAGGTGCTGTATCTGTATTTTATCTGTATTTTATATTGTGAATGAACTTATTAGTAGGAATGCTCATTATCCACTGTATAAACCTGCTGTCACTTTGCCTCTGCCCAGGGACTACAGATGAAAATTAGCTTGTAGCTATCTCTGGTCTGTGCAACACATTTGTTGTGCAATGTCCCTGTCAAATAAATAAATAATAAAAACATAAAACTGCACACGTAGGCCAATAAAAGGAGGAAAGACGTAATGCGTGGTATATCATGGTGAAGAAGTAGGTGACCTACCTCCAAATCTTTCTCTGACATCTCCATGCTGTCAGAAAACAAGACAAGTTTAATGAAAAGTCTGATTAAATCATGTTATTTAGATAAACTATGATAAATATTAATATGAGGCTGTGTCACCTGTTGAGGCCTACACGTTCTATGATGGACAGCTCGTTCCAGTTTGGGATTGAGGGCTCCTCTTGACTGGTTTCTGTTGTAAAGACACAACCCAGTTCAAATGCAGAGTCCTGGACCTTTTTTAATAAGATTATTTTTTGGGGCATTTTAGGCCTTTAATTCCACAGGACAGATGAAGACATGAAAGGGGAGAGAGAATGGAAATGACATGCAGCAAAGAGCCACAGATCGGAGTCGAACCTGCGGCCACTGCATAGAGGAGCAAACCTGTACGTGTCCGCCCGCTCCACCAACTGAGCTAACCTGGCCACATTCCTGGACCTTTTATGAACATTTTATGTTACCTTCGTCACTGTCCTCACTGCCCAGCATGGTGGACAGACTGCAGTTGGTTGTCTCGGCAACAGGCTGAAATTAGTTGAGAAACATGACCTCTATTACTGAACGATAGTCATCACTATAAAGGTGTTAATCAGTATTAAGAGGAACAGGCGAGGACAGCTGGTACATTATTTAACTCACCTGGGCGTTCATCACTACTGTCTTCAAAAGAATAATCCAAATGTCCTCCTCAGGTAAAAAACAGAATCAAGTCTTCAAATCCTCTTCACAGTCAACACTGGATTTTTTATTGTTGCTGTAAACACAAATACGTTCTCACAAGGTCTTAAACGCGTTTGGTTCTTTTCTCCCCTGGCCTTTCTCCTGTACTGAGAATAGATAATCCTATTAAGACAGTCAAACCTGAGCAGGACATCCGCCCCAAGAGGATCATGGGGAGCCGTGGCTGTACCTGTTGCAGTGTTTTTATCTTTAAATAATATATAAATAAATGCTGGTGTTGTCCCAAGTGATGAATCAAATGTACCAATAAATGTACCTATACACAGCACTAAATCCAAACACTGCAAAGACACAGGGATACTTTAATATCTTTAAAATGATTGGTGGATGCATATACCTTTACTGTACACAAATGTGACACAAAGGGGTGTACAATGGTGTTCACCGATTACACTACTGTATTCTCCCACTGATCAGGTCAGCTGGATGTTATTACTTCTTATATTATCCATGTAGTAGTATGAGTACAATATTAGACCAGCTTTGGGCCACCCCCAGACCACTAGGACGGCATTGGCCAGACAAGTTTGATTACTTCAAGAAACATCTCTAGTTCCTAAATAATTACAATTTGAGGGATTATTCTGTATCAAGAACATAGACAGGGCTCCATTTGGTCAATATTTCAGACCTTTAGAAGCCACTGAAGCAGGGATGGGCTGATCTTAGTAGTATTAATATACAAGGCAGCAATACTAATAACTAGGGTAAGTAGGACAAAAAACTTGTTTCATCCATCTCATGTTAAATACTCTGGTCACAAAAGCTAGGAATATGGTCAACCGCAGAACACACATTTGCTAAAACTACTGAAAAATGGGAAAACCCACATGCCTAATGTTTTTAAGGTAAAGCACAATTGTGTTGTCAGGATACATTAACATAAGACAAGAAATAAGCCAGGCTCTCACTCTTATTTAAAACTGGGGAAAAAATAGGTACTTGTTGACTTGTTTTTGTTCCTATGTAGTATCCTTAAGTGTTAGTTTAGTTTCTTTCCATCCATCATTTCTTCAAAACTGAGTGATTCATAGACCGTAATAGAAGCCTAATATTCTATTGATTTAAATATGTTCATGTTTGCAAAATGATTAAACTATGAACAAAGATAATTTCATTACCAAGTACCCTAACCTCAAAATACTAAGATGTTGACAATTACACTAAAAAGATCTGACAAAAAAGGAAACTCCAAAAACAGTCAACTTTGGAGCCATATCCACATTTTTTATTAATAGAAAAGCGGTCCTTTAGTAGAGGCGTTGGGGTTTGCCCATGGTGCTCTTGACGTAGAGGGCACGCACGTTCTGCCAGTTCTTCTTCAGCAGAGACACCAGGAAGTTGACAGCCAGGTGGATGTTGTACACGAGCTCATCCTCTGTCATCTTCACGTGTCCTACAGCCACAGCCAGACAGAGCACCTACAGCACAAAGATAATATATTATCCAGTAACCCAACAACCAATTTCTTCAACATCAGTGCTTTAAGATTAACAGTTAGGTAACAATCCGTAAAGTGGCATTTTATAAATTTGAGTACTGCTGAGCGTACCTTCTTCATCTGGAATTTGATTGTGGATTTGACCTCATCCACCTTGGTGTTCAGGTTCTCGTTGTGGGTGAGCAGGGAGGGGAACTTGCCGGCCTTGTTCAACCCAGGACCCAGGATACGAGGGATCTGCTTGATCAGAGACTCAGAGGCCAGGAAGGCATCATACTTCTTGGCTGGAGGAGGGCAATTTGAAACAAGACAAAATTTTTAAAAAAAATTCCTGTCAGACTGCAATAGTCACAAATCCGGTGTCTCGTGGGTCATGATGCCAACTTCGTACCGAGCTTCTTGACCATCTTCTTGTTCTTGTTGAGCTTCTTGAGAGCCTCGATGTCCATGTGTGGCAGCTCAGCGGCTTTGGCCTCGTCACAGTGCTGCTGGTCTCCCAGGATGCACACAGAGAATTTTGGCCTGGGGAGACTCTTCAGCCTGCAGATTAACAAAGCAGTTAGAGACACTGCTCCCAACCCCACGTCAAACAAAGGGGCATCAGTTGGATGTAAGGCAGGGTATGGTTGAGCGAAAACGTCTGTATAGCGTGCAACATGCTGGTATAACAGTGCGTCCCATTTATGTCGGAACTCTGAAGCAGAAGCTGGGAACGACATCACACCCCGAGTTGAAGGCGTTCCATTTACAAGTCAGATTTTCATTGTTTTCATTAGCTTTAGCCAGGTTAGCCATATCAGTTTATAACACACTGTTGTCTGTGCATACAAACAGCATAACAACATTGTCCAAAGAGAATATGGAAAGCGCTGCGTGTACGACTGATTCAGTGAGACAAATAACACAGATGTGCTTATAACCGTAAGTTACTACAGCTTTCACAACTGTTGATGCACAGAGCCGCCAGGTTGGATTTCTAGCTCAGGGTACACGGCGGTTGCCCGAGTTCCAAGCTTTCCGACTTTGACCTCAGAAAAATTTTGTACAAATGGAACGCACTATAAATGGATACATTATGCAATACAGGCCAAGACATTTATCAAATTATCATTCCAGTTTACAAACATGTTTTGTAGAGCAACTGAAACTAGATGCAAATCATTTGGGGATTAAAAAGGTTTACTTGTCTAAACTAGGACATTGAAACTCATACTCTGCCATTACCAAATGACACCTTCCTCATTTACTGTGTAATAGAAAGAGTCTTACCCATACCACCACAGTGGCCGGTGTCCAGCTGACCTCTTTGGTAACATAATGTAAATTGGTCGGCTTGAGGACATGAACTTACAGCTCAGCCACTCAAAGCCTCCCCTCATGTTTTAAGACCCAGGGTAGGGGTCCGCCTGCTTCACCTCCACCAGCAAGGCTGGGTCAGCTCAGTCAGACTACCCAGAGTACTTCTCCATGTCTGCCCCTGGCCTGTCTGGATTTGTATTTTTTTAACTTTCGAGATTTCAGCAACTACTTGCCGTATAAACAGGCTGTTTTAATACTTAGACAGGGCTGGAAGCACACAGGGAAAAGGTTGGGTGAAACAGTAAAAGGTCGAACCTGACAGTGCCGGAGAAACGCTTGTCCTTCTGGGGATCATAGTTTTTCAAGCTGATCTGCAGCTCCACCGACTCCGTAAACCTACAGACAGACAGTTTATAACGTTACACGGTATCCCATTAGTGCATTTTTATCTACAGTGTCACAGGTTTACCAGCTTTATCCATATGACTATGAACTTACTTCCTTGGCTTGGTCAGAGAGCCCTGCAGGACCTCCTTCACGGCTTCATACAACGTATCCCTGGATACCTTACTGTTAAATAAAACAAAATAAAAGAAATAAAAATCACAAAACACGTTAAATGAAAGTGAATTATCTAAACACCTCCATAAACCCAGTTACTTCCATTGGTCTATGACGGCAACTAAACACTCATAAAAACAGGTCCCAAACTGGGAAAGATTGAATTACATATTATC
The DNA here is from genome assembly GCF_010015445.1 of Perca fluviatilis. NCBI lineage: Eukaryota > Metazoa > Chordata > Actinopteri > Perciformes > Percidae > Perca > Perca fluviatilis. The sequence continues at coordinate 22,535,872 of NC_053116.1, read as the reverse complement.
TAGGAGAGCTAATGTATACATCCGATGCTTGATAGTTTTCAAAAACACGTTTTATATGTGTGGATGGCGGTGGATTACATCTAAAACTCAGCGTGGGGATTCTAACGTTACAGCGGCAGATGAACCGGTCCCGTACCAGACACTATGCTTCACCCAATTCTAAATAATGGTACTAGATAACATAACTGCCGCATAAATAACAAAATTACATGCTGAGAAGGGTAATACAACTCCGTTTGAATGTGGAAACAGTTCATGTTTTGACATTTATTAGTTAAAATGGGCCTAACCTCATTTTAGCGGCTTGTCCCTCCCGTCTCGCTACGATGAAAAGGAAGTGCAAGCGGAAGTTACGCAAGATAAAGGCTGCCTTTTGCTGACGTCATCAAAAAGCGCAAATTACGTTTTTGTTTTTTCATACTACACACATATATTCATATAATATACAAATAATGACTTTGTAGGATATTGTTTACACGTGTCACTTGTTTGATGTTTTTAATTTGTTTAAATATAATGGCTGTCTGATTAGTATTTTTATGACAATATATGTTTGCTGTGCTCAACATAATACACTGCCAAAAAAAGATTTGTAGACTGTATTGAAATGTAAAGGCTCCCAACAAAATAAAGTATTTTTCTTTAAACTACATTACTACAAGAAAGCTGTGTATTTAAAAGCCAGGCATACTGATACGTACATTTATGGTATAAGTAATTATTTAAAGAAGAAAAAAAATGTAAAAAAATAGTAAAACCCTAACCCTCAATTTAAATCCTGCATTCAAACTTATAAAGAACCACAAAGAAGCAATATCAGAAAGATTTATTAAAATTAAAAGTATCCATGCAGCAGAATGGGGTTGGTCAGTGTTGTATTATTACAAACAATATATTACGTAATACAGATGCCTTAACCTATAAGCAGGATTTCAGTGTTGAAAATAGAGACAATTCTAATCACTTTATACACTATTAACAGCATAATATATAACTATGCATCATATTTTACAAGATGATCACATTTTGTATGTAAAATCTGAATCTGCAGGGTAACTAGTCACTATAGCTCTCAAATACAGTAATTGTATAGTAAAAAGTACAATATTTCTCTCTGAAATGTAGTGAAGTAGGGGTTTAAGGGACATTAAATGGAAGTATTACAGTCAAGGACCTCAAAATTGTATTCAAGAAAAGTACTTGAGTAAATATACTTGAGGTGCTTCATTTGTTTTTAGTCAAAATATAGCCAATAAGTACACAATGACATATTTAAACAGTTTTATTAACATGCATTAGGTCAGATGAAACTTCATGTGTGTGTGATTCTTTTCAAAGCAGCTTGGAGAGACTTTTTCAGGAAGGTCTCATTTAATATCAGGCAACCATGCAGGGAGTGTTTGTGTGCAGCTGTCACCTGGAAAAACAGCAGAAAGATTACAAATACTATTTCATCCACTGTTCAGCCATTACACATTATGTAAATGTACAAACTTACATGACTGCTATATTTGGTGAGGACTGTTAGCATCATCTTTGCAAACTTCACAGACTTCGTGAATTGAGGACCCTTGCTGACGAGCTGTTCGATAAACTGTGTGAACAGTTCTTCACTCAAGTCAGGCTGGAAAAAATAAATATAAAACAGGCACCTCAATAACAGTGAATATTATGACTAAGTGGCCTTGCAGCACTTTTCCCATGAATAAAGATTTATCTTACCTTGGAGTCTAGCAAGCTGTGGATAATGGAGAGCACAGCCTCACTCCACGCTATTTTGAATGTCATTCTGGGGAAAAAGAGGTAAAAGACTGCATCAGCAACTAATAACCATATGAGTCCACTATTATGTTGTGCTTCTTGACATATTACAGCAGTAAATACATCATTTAAATATCTTACTGAAGCACCAGCAGTCTGTAATGGGAATCCAGGCAGCCTTCTATCAGTCTGTTCAGCAGCTCAGCCTGTGGATTCCCTGAAAACAAAGCAAAGTTCAAAATAGAGGATTCATTGATGTACGGGCCAATAGGTGAGGAACAAGGTCATAACATCAAAGCATCATTTTCCATGTAACTGGACCAGGACAGGGAATCCATGCCAGCTGCTCTCTAACTCTGACCCCCCTGCGACAGGAAATGTTAATAAGAGATTGCTGCGCTCAGTCACAGCTCACACCATTCCTCACCTATGTTCTTTTCCTCTAGAACTGGTCCAATCAGAACGTGGCACATTGGTCTGGGATAGCGGCTACACAGTGACATCACTGCAGTGACTAGACATCTGGAGGCCGGTTCTGACAGGAACAGGACCTGCAGTAAAACAATATCCTGTCAGTATCAAACACAATGACACATTCTGCATCCTTCATATTCAGTGATGGACCTTCTGCAGCAGGAGGCTCTTGATGAGTGTTGCTGCCGTGCTGTAGCTGAAGTCAGGAGAGGGACCCAAAATACTGCTGCACAGTTTAGGCAGAGTCTGCTCCAGTAAGTCAGGGAAATTCAGCATGCTGCATAAAACCTCCACCTAAACAGGAGAGGTAGAGATGTGGGATTAGTCCTTTCACCGCCCATCAGCAAGCAAATGTATAACATGAGTGGTTCAGTAAAGCTCCCCGATTGGTCTACAGGGTATTTTTCTTTTGCCGAGTGCAGCAGTAAAGCACAACAAGCTAAACTAATCAGTGGTAACTATGGTGATAATTAATAATCTGTTTCTCCACTTTATTTCTTAAATTAGAGTTGCTATAGATTCAGTGACATTTGTACAATTGTATATAATAGCTCTGCAATAGCTACTACCTTTGTAAAACTTATGTTACATTTTTGTTGGGATGTTTACTCGACTACATTATAATTTCTGAACCTGTATTTATATTGCCGTTGTATAACAGTACATTAAAAGATTTATCTAATATATTTTGTTTCCCAATGTACAATAATGGGGTGGATAAAATATTACAAACACCTTTACATATAGTCCATTTTACACTAGTGTTACTGTGGGGATAAACTATTAACAAAAAGCTATACTATGTTGAGGACATACTTGGCCGGGGTCACAGTCGTTCAGCACTTTGAACACCTCCATGGAGCTCTGGTCCCACTGCAAACAGACAATAATAAAATATAGTAATAACAAAGGTCAGTCTCAGTCTGTGCTAACTGTGCTGGCTAGAAGAAAGAAGACATTTTTCTTACCTCTGTCTGACTTTCCAGTAATTCTTTTATTTGAAGAACAGAGACCTATATAAACATAGATCAAGTTTTGTTATTCTAACTGTAAATGTAAACTGTGTGATACAAATAAGTACAATGGTCTGTTAGTACACCTCATTTAATCCCTGTGGAAACTCACTATCAGGATCTCCAATCATTTGAAAATTCAGAAAGAAATCAAATTGGTCAATTGAATGATACATTTCAGTGTAGACAGGACAGATAAAGCCTGTCCTGCCACAGTGTCCCTACCTTTATATGTTCAGGCAGGGCATCACATAAACTGTCTGGTGCTGGCTGCAGTTCTTCAGCAAGAGTTTCTGCTGGAGCATCACTTCCTAATCTTCCCGATGCCTCTGCTTTTGCGCTCTGTTCTTCAGTATCGAGACATTCACTTCCACAGAGATCCATCTTTATCCGTTTACTCTGCTGTCCTGTTTCCTCACCATCAGAGTCCAAAGTGACAACGCTGCCCTTTCTTTTCCTTTGTGTACCCAGCTCTGATAAACAAGATGCACTCCGAGATTCAGATTCTACTGGTTTACCGCTGAAGCACTTGGCCCATCCTTCAGTTTCACCAGAACCAACCAAACGCTGTGAAAGCTCCTTGAGTCTCTGGCTGCACAGTGGAGTATACAGAGGCTTTTCATTGTGGGCCCCCAAGTTTCTTTCCAGCTGTCTAACCAGAGCAGTGACCCAGGGGCTTGGATGAAGGTCCTGGCTGAGGCATTTCAGAAGATGGAGGACAGTGGTCCGGGGAAGAACCGATTGGACCCGATGGATGAAGGACAGCAGGTTTTGTTTGAATAATGCTGGAAACAGGCACACCAGGGGTTTACTAGAATAGTTGAGGAAATAAAATGTTAGAGGAATGGAGGAACAGGTATGTGACATTATGGTAGATGTCCAGTTTATCTTAGTTTGGCATTTATGGACTTAATTTAGCGCTTATCTGGTGCATAGCTGAAGATTATCATTTCATCCTTAAGTTTAAGTAAAGAGTCAAAAATATTGTAAAGTAAAAACATTTTTCTCTGAAATGCAGGGAGAGTAGTAGTAAAACATGGAAGGTACAATTATCTGGCATGACACAATGGCATCACCCTTTTATTTAAGACATGTTCATATATGAAATTATGTATATAGTTGTAACTCATATGGTTTAATTAGTGAGTTTGCCATTACAAAGTAAGAACTACACTTGAGTAACTGTACACCCAAGGTGCCTATACACTTCTCACTTGTCAACTGTTTCTACAGCAACAACATCCTGGAGAGGTTTTCTAGGGTAAATTCTGGCAGAAAGAAACTTCACTATCCCTTAAGAAAACAAACGTTATCTCCAGTGACTAGTACTACCAATTTAGCTAAAAAAAAAATAAAAAATAAAAAAAACTCATTTATTTTACGGAATCCCAACCTTTTACTCACACAGTTAGTGTTTGGGCTTTGGTATCTGGACAGGTTACTTCGTCTTGACACAGGGTTCCCATGAGATTAGACAGAGACATTTCAGGGTTGGCTCGCTGCTGCCTGTAGAAGACGCCTAGAGCTCTGTGGACACCAGAGGTTCCACAGAGCGACCGGACCAGCAGCTTCGACTGCCCGTCAAACCGACTCAGAAACCTACCCGTGTCCATACTATCGGGTGAAGTACCGTGATAGCCTCTTTATATGTACACACTGCCTGCCACTGTCCGGCCACCCCGCCAGTTTAGTTTACATTTCTTCTTCGCGAGTGTCATTTCCGGTAATTTCATTTGACTAAGTTCGTGCTCCACCTAGTTGTAAAACCAGAGACCGGTAGAAACAGGTTAAAAATAGAAATTCTTTGGTAAAACTCAGAAGCAATAGATTCTAGCCTCTAAAATTAAATCTTACAAATCTATAACTACAACAAAAAAAAAAATGTTAGTGAAAAGCAAGACACGTATTTTCAGTGAGACAGAGTGTGAAGCAATGTTTTATTTTCTGTGTACAAGTACAACTTGTTAAAAAAGAAATAAAATCTTATACATTCCATATTCTTGCCAAAACTAGAAAAAAAGGGTCTCATGACTATCACTTGAGGCAGGTATCATAAGTAGTAGACATTAGCAAGAAGGGTACAGCATACTTTTCATCTATAGACAATTAAAACTACCATCCACACAACACTTTAAAATATCAAAATGGTGCAAATTGCTCAGAGAAGTCAGAATTGAGCACTCCCATTAAATCATAGGTAAAGGGAAAATTAACAATCATGTTTAAAGAACTATGGCCACTGGAGTGTAATAAATGCAAAACTAGATGGCCACAGATTAACCACAAGATCATTAGACGGATTAAAGATGCATCACATCTGGGATGCTTACATATTAGAACTGGAGCAACAAACCATGTGCCGCAGAGAGCAAAGTGTACATGTCCTCAATTCCAAACAGACTGTAGCAGGTGATTTCACATGTTAGCTCCTCTCTGGTTGAAAGAGTGCTTGTCAGTTAAAATCACCAGCTGTAGTCTGACTGCAATTTAAAACCCCAAAACACTGGGCCCTCCATTGTGCATGGTGGACATCCCGGATCTTGATCACAGCTACTTATGAAGAGGTTTCAATACCGACAGAAGGGTCAAAACACAGCCATGTGTTCTTCTGGGGCCAATTTAAATAAAGACCCCATTCAGTGGATCGAGTCACTGACAATAAAGAATGAAAAAGCTCAGGAACCATGCTCTTCAGAAACCATACTCATCAGATGGATAAAAAGGAAAGCCAAAGTCGTCATCGTCATCGTCATCGTCGTCACCGATAAGGGTCATGGCTATGAAAAGATTAAGCAGATCTACACCATCGTAGTCTTCATCTTCTGTATCATACTGTTGAGCAAAAAACAAATGCAAGGGGAGAGTAAAAACACATTATCACATGCATACCAATGGCAATGAAACCTGATAGCATATAACAGGGATTATATTTACCGGAAATGAACTGCGACGTGCATGTTTGTCATGCCGATAAAGGCACTCCGTTTTGAAAGGGCAGCATCTGTATCGGGTATAGTAACTGCATCTTCTCTTACTGGAATCACAAAGAGACGAGACAGAACAGAAGGGGGATTTCAGCTAATTGTGGTCATTTCTCAACACAATTTAGCATTGGCTTAAGATTTCAAGCAATTTTGTATTTAACTTGACATAACACTTACAGGCAAAACTGCATGGAAACATATGAGGCTATAACTAATGTAACAACTTCTGAATTTAAAAAAATTAAATGCATCCCCATTTTGTATTCAATACAAATGTAGGACCTTTAGTATTCATAATAGACCGTTCTAGTTTGACAATATATCCAATCCATCAGGGTAAAATGTGTGAAATGTGCCATATGTATTGTATCGCACGGCCAGACCCATCTCCACAGCGCTGCGGAGGAAGTTCTGGCTAGTCCACACAACATTCCTGGATAGGAGATAAATGTGCTCTGGTTACATTTCTTTAAACCAATAATTGCCTTGGGCAACGCTAAGCACCCGACGCAGCACCATTGCCTCCACAAGTTTAGAGTGCAAACAAAGAACGCAGAAGGTGAGGGACATCTGGCGCAACCGGAATTATCAGTTAAATAAAATGTTAGAAAATGTATGCTTAGAACGGTTTTGCTTCAGTTTCTTTGTTAAACCATTTTCATCCAAACGTTTAGTATTTCTGTCTTTCATGTGTTAATCATGAATGCTGAGTGACCTTGCAATCTGAGAGCAGAGCACATAATGTGGAGGAGATGCCAGGCATGACCATTTGAGAGAAAAAAAAACAAAAAAAAAAACTACCAATTGCATGAACCCAATAACTAACTTGACTCCCAACTCCTTTAAAAAGATGCTGCTGTGAACAATCTTCAGTCATTTTTCTGTACTTTCACTGAAGTGCTGTAAAATTGACTGTATTGGCAGGTAAAAAAACAGAATGCCAGTGATTTTGTCCATTCTTTGATAAATAATTATCCTAACAAAATGTCATCAATATAGACTACAGGTTTCATATCTCCTTAATTTAATGCATTTCCTGTTAAAAAACATGTTGAGACAAGATCATCACATTGCTTTACACCTCAAGAATGATCCCTCCCCATTATGGATAGTAGGAGAAAGGCTATTTTAGTATGTAGAGGCTGGCTGGATTCAGCCAGACATTTGTCACTGACTTCTTTTGGACCATTTTTATTTCTAAAACCTTAAGACTTACTTTGGTGGCCTTCAAAAAAAAAAAAATAAATAAATAAATAAATATAAATATATATATATATATATATATATATATATATATATATATATATATATATATATATATATATATATATATATATATATATATATATATATATATATATATATATATATATATATATTATATATATATATATATATATATATATACACACTTTGGAGTTGCTGAGGTGGTTTAATCATATTGCACATGTGTTGTACAGGCAATAAAAAAATAAAAACACATCAGAAGTTAAAAAAGAAAATAAAAATTACAAAAAAAAAAATAAATCACTGAAAAGGCAGGGGATGGATGGGCGAGAGCTGAGAAGTCAAGCTGGAGTGGCATGTCCCGCATGAAGAAAATGGATGAGTGAAACCTATGTACAGTACTACATACATAGCATGTACAAAATAAGGGTAAACTTAAATTGCAAGCCAATTTTTAAAAAAACAGTGCCCTGGTAGGACAAAAAGAAAGAAAACATTCCATAGTTACCTGAATTTCTCTTTGAAGGCAGCTATTAGCCTTTCCTTTGCTTGTCCTTCAACCCAGTGTCTGTTAGGCACATAAAAGGCAGACCTCACTCTGCACTGTGGGCAGCTCCTGAGGAATAATCATTAAACACTGACATCAAGTCAAATTCCTTTACACGCGTCGTCAGATGTAGTAAAATATTCAAATATTACTGGAACCTACTTTACCACATCCGGCCCGAGGTCTTTTGTTTTCCTCCAAGTCATGATGCACTGTAAACAGAAGGCGTGATTGCAGTTTGGCAAGATTCCAAAAATGTGGTTTCTTGGATCCATCTTTTCATACACCTTGTCCATGCAGATGCCACAAGTCACATTTTTACTCTGGAGGAAGGCCTCAATTTCCTCTATATTCCCCTGGGTACTAGAGGCTGCAGCACCATCCTCTGTCGTCTGACTGGAAGAAATCTCCTGAACACAGAAACATTGTGGTCAGTATAACCTATCCTGGGTTCAACTTTGTTTTATTCACTAATATGCCCTGTAAAAAGATCACTAAAATCAAGCTAACCTGCTCATTTCTTCCATCACATGCTTGAGCAACTTCTGAGCTCTGGACCGACTCCCAAGAAGCAGTGCGGGGAGTGTTCATATCTGTATAGGAAGAGCAAGTGAAGTATAAAGAAATGCTGACCAGAGTCATTGTCACCCATGAAAACACCAAATACCTTGTGATTGTTCCTCAGCAATATCTGTTGCCAGGCGCCCAATGTTGCGTTGAGGATATAAGATATTATCCGCCAATTGTGATCTGCTGCATTCCTGCGTAGACATCACCTGAGCCTGCAGAAAAGCAGGTTCTGAGCCTCTTCTGTCAGGCAGAGCATAAACAACACGGGAGGAGGAAACCGTAGGCACTGAACCTCTTCTACCTGCAGCCACTTCAGGTTGAAGGACATGAAGATACCTAGTGGTGAAAAATATTGAATAAGCTAAGGTAATCAACATGCATGGCATCCTCTTTCATTTAGTTCCATACAACTGAAGGGTGGAATGAAATGGAAAAACCCTTACCTACAGCGATCACCATACCAGCATCCACCTTTCTGAAAGTACCTACATATTTGGGATGACTGTAAAACTGGCCATTCATGTCGATAATTACACCTTGGACCAAATCTGCAAGAGCCATTTATAAAACGCCTGTAATGAAAAGGGAAGTGACTGAATCAGAAGCAGCATATTTTTACATAGCTAGCTATCTATCTATCTGAGGCCACAATCATTCAATAAATAGTATTCAAATATAGTGTAGTATAGTAGAACATTCAAAGTGTGAGACTTTAACACCTGGATTTACGGAGGTCAAAACTTCTGTTTCTGTCCTGTTCTGTCTAGTCCTAAATCGGTCAAGTCACAGAACAGTCAAGACTCAAGTCTTAATTTTGTGTTAAATCTCTTTAAATAAAAAAATAAAAAACTAATATGAGCGGGGGTTATGGAAGTAGCAATGGCATCTGATAAACTAAGGACAGAAGTGGTTAACGGTTAACCCGACCACCATTTAAAAAAAAAACATAGGTAAATTCTACACAGCTAACGTTAACTCTACGAAAAGAGCACACTGTAACGTTACAGTTCATGATAATGCTGATAGATAAAAGACAGATATATACATATGTATACATCCATGGATAAAAGAAATGGTGAAGATGGGATACGTTAGAGGCATAGGCTAGGACCATGGATTTATTAAGAGAACGACACACACACACACACACACACACACACACACACACACACACACACACACACACACACACACACACACACACACACACACACACACACACACACACACACACACACACACACACACACACACACACACACACACACACACACACACACACACACACACACACACACACACACACACACACACACACACACACACACTTTGTGTTTATGTGGTGTCGGAAGTCCATCTGTTGCAAAAAGTTAGTCACCACTCAACTAAGTTATGCTAGCTAGTTAGCCATGTCCAGAATGTGTAGCTATTTAAGGACAGCTGAGTTTCACGTTGAATGTGATAGCTAACGTTAAACAGTGTGCAGATAGTTGCCCAACAATCGATTGAAATTAAACGTTAACGCTGAACAGTTTCGGCACATATTTCAACGCTAAACGTTAGCTAATGTCAGCTAACGTTAATCCTTTCCTGACACACACGTATTAACATGGTTAGCTAGCTAACGTTACCCACGCTAACACTTTTAAACACCAACCAAAATGCTAATTTGTCTTATTTTACTTACAACTAAAATTACTTTTAAGTGAATCGTTCACATAATGCAGCACAACTTAAAAGTAGCACAGATTCTCGGTGGCACTAACGGGTAAGTTAGTAAGCTACATGACCGTTTCTCATCTCAGATCAACTGCTTTCCCACAATATGTTCACTTTAATGGCTTTATAATTCAACCCAACTCCGCTTACCTACAGATACTTGCACTACGGTCCATCCTCAGTGTGTTTTGAGCATGCCGCCAAACACCCTCCATCTCACTATCTAGCTAAATAGTTGTCAGCCGGTTCCTTTTACCAATCAACTTAGCAACGAGCGTGACGTTGACGTTTGTAAGTTACGTATTCCAAATTCCCATTCATCCGTCCATTTGTCTGAACTCTCCAGACAAATGGTTTGATTGGTTATGGTCATATCATACCAGGACCAGGTAGTACTTTCAAGTGAAAACAGTTGATAAACTGCAGGTTATGTGACATATTATCTGTATAATAAAAAAAAAAAAGAGAAAATCATTGTTAATATTTCTAATAAAGTTTATAGGTGTGATGTTAGCTAGCTAGATCTGCAGATAGGTTACATGTGACTATAAGAAGAAATTATTTCAAGTCTTAACACGTTTTCGTGAACAAATATGTCAATTCATCACTTAAGACAGTCATAGAGGTAGCTTACATCAACTTTTTGGTGTACTTTCTTGTTTTGTTGGCACAACGCACATCAGCCAATAATATCAAATTTGCAATGTGTTGCAATAGCAGGAATTAAGGCAAAGGAAAAAAATGTCAGAGATCAGATGAGACAGTGGAATAATGTCACAGATCATACATTAGAGGTAGCTAGGGATCAAGAGACAGATTACGAGCACAAAGGGAGATTTCTGAAGGTGGACTCTGTGCACCAGTGCTGACATACTGAAGTCCATTCAGATGAAGTACAGTAAAAAAAAAGAAGTCCTACAGAATATGAGGGGAAGAAAAACAGTTTGAAACTTATGAATCCTGGCTACAGTATTGTAAAGGTTTTTACACTGTGTGGCTCTCCTTACAAGCCAAATCAGACTGTACACAGAAAGGGTAGTAATCTAGGACTGTGGTTATATCTTGTATATCGTGTGAATACAGAAGCGTTTTATGACACCAGATGCTGGATGTTGATTTCTAATCATCAATTTTCCCAACGACATTGTGGTAGTGTGCTGCCAAATTCCTCATCAAGGAAACATTTGTTGGTATGCTTGACAATATATTTGGTACAACCTAAACTAAATAGGCAAGCATGTAATATGAAAGGACACATACTGAATAATACATAAAACAAGATAATTCATGTTTTGCCTTACAAATATGATCAACAAATACAAATAATTAGTAACATAATTACAAAGAATAAACTAAGAAAAAAAAACAACTTAAAATGGCAAATTCATGATCATTTGCATGTCAAAAAAAGAGAAACAAAAAATGCTGTCCCTTGTACTTCAATGGGTAATGTGTTTATAGTGTCAGTTTA